>NW_024425897.1:14182024-14249612 GCF_017311325.1 Ursus maritimus
GGCCCCCCCCCCCCCCCGCCCTGGCCAACAGTCCCAGCTGAACTCCCAGCCTGCAGCCAGCCATGCGGGTGAGGCCATTTCGGAGCCCTCGGGCCACCCCAGTGCGCCCAGCTGCCACCACATGAAGCAGAACAGCCCTGTCACGCCCCGAGAAATCCTACAAACATAAGTTGCTGCTTTAAGCCACGAAGCTTGGGGCTGATTTATTACACAACCATACGGAGCTGATCCTCGGTCTAAAAACTTCACAAAGCCACCCATGGCTCTCCCCACCCACCCCCAGCACCCTAGGCCAAGTCTCTCGTCTCCCTCCAGGCAGCGGCCGCCTCCTCACTGGCTCCCCTCCTTCGGCTCAGCCTCTTGATGTTCACTCACCCTCCTCCAAAGCCAGAGGGAAACTTCTAGCGCCCGATCACATTCTCCCAGCCTTCCAGACAGCAGCCGACCCGTTAGCGTGGGCAGCAAGGCCCTGAATGACCTGAGCCCATCCAGCTCTGCACCCCCGGCGCGCTTCACCCACACCTCCAGCCCCTACCGCTCACGCTTCCTATAACCCAGCACTACCACAAGTTGTCCATCTATCTAGAACACTCTTTCCGACTCCCCTTCTCTTCTCCTGGCTCTCTTTTGCCTCTGGGCCTCAGCTCAGACATCACCACCTCCAGGAAGCCTTCCCTGACCTCCCAGAATGAGTTAGGTACCTCCTCAGGGTACTTGTTCCCTTTCTCACCCTCATCATGGTAGCTGCCTCTGAATTGTTGACATTTTAACCACTGTCTTTCGCCGCACTGCGAGCAATTTCAGGGCAGGAACAAAGTCATCTTTGTGTTCTCAGAGCCTAGTACCGGCCTGGCACACAGCAAGCACCCAGGGAAACCCAGGGGAATTAGGGGTGAGAGCTGGGAATCACTTCACATCTCATATGGGACTGTGTTGGGGCCGGAGTAATGACTGTCAAGGCTCGGAGAGCGGAGCCCTCCCATGTGCCCAACGCCTGACTGCACCAACAGAAACGATTTGTCTGACTCGTCTGTCTCCCCAGTAAAGAGACAGTGACATGCAGTGGCTCCTTGTATGAGCTACGCAGGCGGGCAGCTCGGGTTTCAAATCCTGACTCTGCTACTCCTGGCTGTGTGACCCCGAAGAAGTGACTTCACCTCTCTGAGCACACTCCCCCCGTCTGTAACGTAGAGCACGATGATGGCTCCTCACAGAGAGGTATCGATGAGATGATACGGGTACAAATGCCTAGCACTGTGCCTGGCACACGGCAGGCGTTCAGCCAATGCCTTGGGAATGAATGAGGAAGGGATCTGGTAGTAAAACAATACTAATCATAATAGCACGCAAGTATTAACTTGATCAGTCTTCGCCGCCCCTGAAGCAGGTGGGAGCGATGATGGTGTGCATCGCACAGGTAATGAGATCGAGGCCCGAGAGCACACAGGTCCTCAGTAGTGGAGGCTAGATTTGAACCTAGACAGTCTGAGCCCTTTCACCTCCAACCACCATGCAGACGGCCTCTCAACACCCAAGGGCTGCTTCTCCTGTCAGCGTGGCTTCTAAGCAGCTTTGTGGCCTCAAGCACGTGAATCTCTCTCTGGGCCTCAGTTTCCCCACCTGCCAAGAGAGAACTGTAGGAGCCAGTGTTGAAGGCCACTTCCCATTGGCCTAAGAACCCAGGCCCTAGCCACTGTCTGGCCGGGGCTGGGGACCTGCTGACCCGCCAGCCCCAGCCGGGACCATATTTTCCATGGGCTGGACTGTCACAGAAGGTCACTGCGTATTGACCGCTGCACTGTCTCCCCACCTTGGGAGGAGTCTGGCCTCTGCTTATTCCTGTCCCCCTCCCCAGGGCCCCTGAGGAAAGCTGAGGCGGCCACCCCCAGATGTCTATTCCTGTCCCTGGCCTAGCGCCGTGCTGGGGAAGCAACAGCTATTTTGAGGCCCTTCTCCCTCCAAGCATAAGCGGTGGGAAGGCGCTGGGAACATCCCGAACTAGGAGGCCACCCGTCGCAGCCTCGCCCTGGATCTGGGCCACACCAGCCCCGCGGCTCTGCCCCTTTTTCCAGCTCTGGCGATGTGATCGGTTCTGATCACAGCCACCACAGTGGGATCACCCAGGAGAACCAAGTCCCAAGGACTTCTGCTAGAGGCTGGAGCACAGGGCGGCTGGGCCTTCCCCTTTCCGGAAAGGACTGAAGCAGCCACAGCTGGACACACCAGCTGCAAGGACCTGCTCTGAGCTTGAAATTGGGGAAGACAATGTTCGGGACAATAATATAAAAATACCGAACATTTCTTGAGCGCTTGTGATGAGACAGGCCTGTTCCAAGCACTTGACATGGAGGTAAGTCATTTAATCTTCACAGAGAGGAAAACCTCATGAGGTTCAGAGAGGGTAAGTGGCTTGCCCAAGGTCACACAGATGGTGCGTGGCTGAGTCAGGACTTGAACACAGGCAAGCTGGCCCCAGAGTCCATGCTTTTAACCCTCTGAACCTTGCTTTTCTTCCCTCTGAAAGTTGCAAGCCCAGGGGCCTAATATAAATTAGGAGAATGAGCACTGGCTTGAGAGCCAACGCCCCTCGTCATTCCCAGTCACATGGCTGGCCACCCCACGCAGTGAGTTCAACTTCCTCACCTGCAGAATGAGGGTGCTGTTACCCGCTCCCAGGGTTGACGTAAGGGTTAGCAATAACACGCGCTGGGGACTCAGAAACTCCTCTAAATTATGAAACTAACATAGCACCTGGTAGAAGAGTACGGCACAAAAGGGGACCCAGTAAAAAGGGAGTTCCCCCTTCTACTCCACACCCATGCACATAAAGACAGAGAAGTTATACCCGCATAGGGACTTAGAATATGGGCTTGGCACTGCTGCTTACTATCTATGTGAAGCTTGGGCAAATTCCCTGTTCCCTCTCGGCCTCCGTTTCCCCACCTGTAAATGAGTTACTAAAATTAAAATATCTCATGTGAAGGGTAGCTGTGAGGGTTAAGTGAGTCAATCTATGTAAAGTGTTTAGAACATTCTCTGGCACACGGTTGTCCGATAAATATACACATACAGTGCGTCCTTTCTGATAGACACTGAGATAGCCTCGTGCTCTCGCAAACAATACCGCAAGACGCATCCTCGTTCACCTGGCATTTGGCACTAGAGCAAGATCTCTGTGGGATGAATTCCTGGCAGAGAAATTGCTGGGTCAAACCGTAGTGCCCTTGTAATTTCAATTAATTTTTGGATGAGTGAATCCTCGCAGCAGGCAGGGCAGTGAGGACGAGGGAGGGGTGAGATGCAGTGTTCTGTCTCTGAGGCCCGGGGAGGGCCATGTCTGCCCCCCAGAACCTGAAGGACGCAGCAGCTCCCTAAGCCCCTGGCCAAGCAGATGGAGGGCTGAATTTTATACAGATTGTTCCCATAAAGGTTTTATGGGAACTGGTTGATTGGATTAGAGGGGCAGGAGCCCCTAACGAGCAACAGCTGCTTAACAAAATGTTGAAGCAGATACAATTTTCCTTTACCACCATCCACCATGGCAGCATCCATGCCCCTGGTAGGGACCCGTGGATGCCCGAGTCACCTCAGAATGACACCCCAATCGGGTTCACCTTCTCCAACATCCTTCCAGGTCCCAGACATCCTGGAAGAGGTAGAGAGCAAGGGGTTAAGAGCACAGGTGTGGGGGGAAAACAAAAGGTCTTTTGTCTGCTGAAATTACTGTGTGACCTTGGACAAATGACAAGTCATTTGCTCCCTGACCTCAGAGAAGAATGGGGCCTACCCTCCAGGGCTTGTCCCGAGGGCTAAAGGAAGTCAAACACAAGGTGCTCACGCAGTGCCCAGCACACAGTGAGAGCCTAATACGTGGAAGCCCTGAAGATACAGATGAAGAATAAAGGCAGCTACTCTGGACCCCAACCCAGAAGGACCTGGGGACAAGGTACACAGTGGTAGCCTCCCATCCCCATCTAAAGACAGCGATTTAGCAATTGCCCGAACCACGTCCTAGGGAATGTTCCAGATGTCCCAGTCTGCAAAATGGGATGTGTGACTTACGTTTCCAAGTAAGTTTTAAAGGCCTTGCCAAAGCTAATTTTCCATTTTGTGTCTGATCCAAAAGGTCAAATGGGAACTCTGAAATGCGAAGAAGGCACTCGAAGGAAGTTTCCCAAGCACCCCCACCTTCCCCTTATTTATCTGATCTGGGACCTACCCTTCAGAGAAGTCCCAGGAGTAACAACAGCAAGCACCCCCACCGATCCAGGAAGAACCGGAATCAGGTAGGTGCCCAGGTTCCGGGTCGGATCGCGATGAACCTACTCCCGCCCGAGTTTTGTGCCTGTGAGTTGGAGCCTCCGCGCTGTAAGGTGGGGATGACACCGGCGCTCTGGGCGCGCGGTTCGAGGAGACACTGCGGGTGAGCGCCCCGCCGGGCAGGCATCCCGGGGCCCGCACCGCCGAGGCACAGGCGCGCCGCCGCCGAGCGCGTCCGCGGCCGG
The DNA here is from genome assembly GCF_017311325.1 of Ursus maritimus. Lineage (NCBI taxonomy): Eukaryota > Metazoa > Chordata > Mammalia > Carnivora > Ursidae > Ursus > Ursus maritimus. The sequence goes on from NW_024425897.1 coordinate 14,186,530, forward strand.
GGAGGAGGCAGGCGCCGTCCACGCCTCCACCGGCGGATTCCCCCGCGGCCTCCCGCGCCGCGCGGCGGGGACCCGGGTGATTGCAAACAGCCGCCGGCCTCATTAGGAGACGTGTAATTAGCGGCTGGCGGAGCCGGAGCCGGCACGGGCTAATTACCGCGGGGAGCGGGCCGCGCCGCCCACGCCGCCGCCGGGCCTCGGCGGGTGTCTGGACCCCCAGTGCGGCCGGCAGGGGACCCAGACCCGGTCCGGAGGAGGGGAGGCCCGGGACTGCCCGGTGCGCTTGCTCCGGGGGCTACGCCTGCGGGGTGGGGGTGGGGGTAGATCATTCACTCAAAACCGCGAGGACTGTGCCCTCCCCGTGCCGGGCGTTTCGCCCACGCTATCTCGTTTATCTCCTCTTCACTCACGAGCGAGGAAGCACCGTCATCCTGTTGCACGGATGAGGAAACTGAGGTCTAGGGACGTGAATTAACCTCCCCGGCGGCAAGTGGCCGGAACATAGGCGACAGGCAAAACCGTACCAGGACAGCAGCCGCGCAGGCGAGAGTAAGGACTCGAGTCGGATGGCCTTGGATTCGAATTCTAATCCAGCTCTTTACTCGATGTGACTTTGGTCTGAGCCCCAACTGCATCAATGAAATGGGTGTGCTGTTGGGATTAAGTGAGTTGAAAGCTAGGAAGCGTTGGAGTTATTTTAGGGACGCGAGGCAGAGAAAGCGGCGCTCTGAGGCTCTTTCTTTTCTCCGCGCACAACGGGCCTCTGACGCCCCCTGCTGGCCAAAGGGGGACACCGGCGAGACTGTTTTTGGATGGGGAGAAAGCGTAGACACAAGTCCCTCAGCAGGGCCACTGCTCTCCGGCCTCACGGGCTCCCCTCTTCCCCTCCTCCCCTTCCTTCCTCGGCATCCCTGTTTTAAGGTGGCAGAGAGTTGAGAGATGGGAAAATTGAAGATTCACTCCAGACTTTGCAAATACTTGGCCTCCCTTCATGGACCTCAAAGGGCCAGCCAATTTTACGATTCTACAAATACGGATGGGTACAAAAACCAAGTCACAAAGCTGTGCACCAGCTTGCTGGGTATAACAAAAAACAAAACAAAAACAAACAAACAAACAAAAAAAAAAAAAAACAACTGGAACTAATCTGAATGTCTATCATGGGAATATTGAATTTAGCAGTGTTGTATCCAAACAGTGCAATACCGTGCAGCTGAAAAGTAACATTGCAGAATGATTGACATGAAAACATAGTCAAACAAGAATGAATCTTACAGACGTTATGTTGAGCAAAAAGACACACACACACACACACAGAAACATGTTGTTGGATTTTTATATAAAGTTCAAGAACAGGTGGCTCAGTTAGTTAAGCAGCCGCCTTCAGCTCAGGTCAGGATCCCAGACCCAGCCCTGAATCCGGCTCCCTGCTCAGCCGGGAGCCTGCTTCTCCCTCTCCCTTTGCCCTTCCCCCCTTTCTTGTGCTCTCGCGTTCTCTCTCTCTCTCAAATAAATTTAAAAAACAAAATCTTTAAAAATAAAGTTCAAGAACAGGCAAAGCTGATCTTACCATGATAGAAGTCAAAACAGAGGCTACTTTTGGAAAGGTTTTGACTGGGAAGACAGCAAGGAGCCTTCTTGGGTGTGGAAATGCTCCCTATTAGTTTGGGTGGTAGTTACAAAAGTCTACACATATGTAAAAATTCATTGAGCCTTACACTTAATATGTACTTTATGCATAGGAGACCTCAACAATTCAGTTGTAAAAAAAAGATATTCAAGCAAAAAAAAAAAAAGTGCTAAACAGTTTGATCCTATTCATAATAAGAAAATAAAAGGAAAAATAAAATTTACATAGAGCAGCAGTTCTAAGTTTGTTGTCTCAGGATCCCTTTATGTTCTTAAATTATTGAGGATCCCAAAGAGCTTTTGTTTTTATAGGATACACTGATACTCATCGTGGATATTAAAACTGAGAAATGCAAAGATTCCAAGTAAATAGAGCAAAATAAAACTGAGAAGTGTTTAAAACGCAACACAAAAATTCCATCAGCCATCAGAGTGATAATGTCAGCACATGTCACATAGTCTCTGGAAAACTTTCCTGTCCCCTCTGAGAAAGTGAAAAAGGCAAATAACATCTTAGTATTACTATGAAAGTAATTTGACATTGGGGACACCTGGAAAGAGTCTCAGAAAACCCAGCGGTCCCTGGACCTCACTTTGAGGCCCGCTGGCACATGGGGAAAGAAAATACACTACGTGATAAATTATTCTCTCTCCATGCTGAGATTATAATTTATTTTTATTTCCTTGTTTGTACTTTTCTGTTTGAAAAAAATGTAAAATATAACAACCACGGATTGTTTTTGCAAAAGCCGAGGCAACACCGGTTTCCATAAGACTGTTGAAAGACCCAAACAGTAATAATATGTGTAGCTGTACGAAAAAATTAAACCGAGCTCCAACCTGAAACTAAGGGTCTGATTTTCCGTGTCAATCCTGAGCGTGTAAATGCAGGGCTTGCCCTCAAAAGTTCTGCCGTCTAGCTTAGGGCGCGAATGTAAGTGCATACACAACTTTATTGCAAGATAATAGAAACTAAATATCCCGAGAGCCCCAAATGCAGCGGCGGCATCCTACACAACTGCAAACTCTGGCAAGTTGCAGAAACACCCATCTCAACCATACGCCAATCGATCGCGGATCTCCACCCCCAAACACCTAACTTAGCGTGGCTGTCAGCAGGACGCACGCGCTCTACAAACGTAGAGGGAGGCAGGGCTTAAGGGAGACGGACACTGGGTTCGGCCTACCAACCCTCTAGCCCCGCCCTCTTACCCTGCTTCCCTCTCTGAGCGGTTGCAAGACTGCGGAGGGTAATTTCCCATTGGCAGCCAGTAAAACCGCTGATTTCCGGTTTGGGCGCAGGGCCGCAGGGCGCCAAGGCCGCCATGGTGCGGTTCAAGCATAGGTAAGGACCCCCTGCCCGACACCCGCTACGCTGCCGGGTCCCCGCGGCCTCGGCCCCGCGCTCACTTCTCTGCTACCCGCCACAGGTACCTGCTCTGCGAAGTGGTGTCTGATGACCCCCGCTGCCGCCTGAGTCTTGAGGACCGAGTGCTGGGCGGCCTCATACGGGACACGATCAGCCGCGTGCACGGGACTTTCGGCGCAGCCTCCTGCTCCATCGGCTTCGCGGGTGCGAGGGTGCTGGGGAGCTAGGCGCACGGCGGGATTGGGAGGGAACAGGGGCCGAAAGAGGGAGAAAGAAAGGGCGCGAGTGACCGCAGGAGCTTCCAAACCCGATACACAGCCCTCGCTGTACAGTATCGTCCTCTTGAGGCCACTCGGTGCCTGAGCCCGAGTCTGAACGAGTCCGAGGTTAGGCGGAGAGCTAAAAGCAGAAGGCAGTGGCACTTTGGGCAAAAATCTGCTTTACCTATTTCATGTGTGTATATTGGGGATTGTGATTGAATTGAGTAGGATAATGAATTAAATGGGGGAAGCCGTGTATAGTTCCGAGTTACTTGGTTACATTGACGCCCCATGGGGGAAAAATTGTCAAAATCATCCCTAAAAAGCCCTTAATAGGGCAGATAAAATACAGAACCCACCACCGTATGTAAATGAGGAAGAGGATTCTTCTGACAGGCACGGTATTTTTTTTTTTTAAAGTGTGTTTGTTTTACGATTTTACTTTAAGATTGTATTTATTGGAGAGACAGATAGCCAAAGAGAGCAGGAGCAGGGAGGAGAGGGAGAAGCAGGCTGCCGGTTGAGCAGGGAGCCTGACACAGGGCTCCATCCCAGGACTCTGGGATCATGATCTGAGCTGAAGGCGGATGGTTAGCCGACGGAGCCACCCAGACTCCCCTAGCCACGCTATTATTTAAATTCATTACCTCTTTTACCCTTTGCTTAAAATTGAATACTGGAGAATTACATGCACATAGGCACGCACACTTACATTGGGTCATTCTCTGCCTCTTCAAGAACGTAGAGTCCAGTTACAATAGAACCTGTTTCTCAGGGGGCACCTGGTGGCTCAGTCCCTTAAGCATCTGTTTTTGGCTCAGGTCATCATCCCATAGTCCTGGGATTGAGTCTGGGGCTCCCTGCTCACGGAGAACCTGCTTCTCCCTTTCCCTCTGCCTGCTGCTCCCCCTGCTTGTGCTGTCAAATAATAAAATCTTAAAAAACAAAACGAAAAACCTGTTTAGCCAAGGGGATCTCTGCCAGTCCCAACCCCATTTGTCAGCTGATCAGTCGATTAGAAGAGCATTTAAAATATTTAAAATTCCAGGGGCGCCTGGGTGGCACAGCGGTTGAGCGTCTGCCTTCGGCTCAGGGCGTGATCCTGGCATTCTGGGATCGAGCCCCACATCAGGCTCCTCCGCTATGAGCCTGCTTCTTCCTCTCCCACTCCCCCTGCTTGTGTTCCCTCTCTCGCTGGCTGTCTCTATCTCTGTCAAATGAATAAATAAAATCTTTAAATAAATAAATAAAATAAAATATTTAAAATTCAAATTCATTTACCAGTTCTGAGTGGTGTGCAAAGCCCTGGTGTGGTTTATCCCTTTCCATAAGTGAAGGTCTGTCCTAAGGTTTTTTTCCTTCGGAGATTTGTTTTTACTCACTGATGTATCCCAAATGCCACTGCCTGGCACATTGTAGACTCTTACTTACTCTTAAGATTTGTAAACGAATCCAGAGTTTCCTAAAATGTTGTTTTTCCCTGTAGTGCGATACCTCAATGCCTATACCGGAATAGTGCTGCTTCGATGCCGGAAGGAATTCTACCAACTTGTGTGCTCAGCTCTTCCTTTCATCACATACTTGGAGAACAAAGGACACCGTTACCCGTGTTTCCTCAACACCTTACACGTGGGAGGTAGGGGTGCATGTGGTGTGGCTGCTGCTTTTCAATAGTAACAGGTCCAGGGGTCAGTCTTGACAGGCAGGTGGGTCTTCCTGCTGTCCTGCCAAGAACAGGCGGCTTTCACCTAGCTCGGAAAGTCTTTGAGGCAGGCACCTGTCACGAGCGATTGACCACAGAGCTCTTCCATGTGCCAGGTACAATTAGAACGTGTCAGAAGTTCCTGATAAACTACAACAGGAGACAGCTGTTGATGCTGTTGCAGAACTGCACTGAGGAAGGTAAGCAACATTAGCCCCGTGCCCGCTGAGCAGTAACTAGCCTGGCTGGGTGCGAGCTCCCTCCCAGAGACCTTTCGTCCCTGCTCTGCCTGCCTTTGCAGAACGGGAAGCCATCCAGAAGTCTGTCACCAGAAGCTGTTTGCTAGAGGAGAGGTCAGATGAGGAGGAGCTTTCAGACAGTGGCGGCGAGGGGGCTGCCGAAGCAATGGAGTGAACCCCTCTGCAGGCTGTGCTGGGCCCGAGATTCAGGGCCCCCTTGTTGGAACAGGACATTCTGGGAGGCAGCAGCGTCCGGTAGTTTGCCACGCTGGATGACTGCCGACCACAGGCCAAGGTATCAGCTCCAAATGGAGGACCTGTTCACCTTTACCAGTGCTGCCTGGTTACGTGGTTCTGCAGGTGGTGAACCCCCAGTAGTTACAGACGTCTCTGTATCTAATTGCCTGGCTGAGAATAAGTTTAATAAATGTATTTGGTGGGGTTCCTGGGGACTCAGTTAAGCATCCGACTCTTGGTTTCATCATGATCTCACAGTCGTGGGATTGAGCCCCGAGTCGGGCTCTGTGCTCAGCATTCAGGCTGCTTTGGATTCTCTCTCCCTCTCCCCATCTCCTGCTCTCTCACTCAAATAAAATCTTATTACGATATGTTACTCATCACACAGTGCATCATTAGCTTCACTCAAAATCTTAAAAAAATAAAATGTACTCGGCTTCTGTAGCGTTTAGCGTATTTGAGAAGTTCAAGCTTGGCCAGGTCTCCTTCCCCCTCTATCCCTGGCCTCAGTGGGAAGACTGGCTCCCAATGAATGATGCTAGATGTACAGCCTCCCACTTGAGGCCTTGTGCCCCAACCCCTAGGTTGAACCCTAAGCAATCCAGGTTATTGAGTAGAAGTATTAGTGAGACATGGCAACTGAACTGGCACAAGTCTATAGCTGGTCTCCATACTGACCCATGGGGCCTTAAAAATACCAGATTGCGGGGCGCCTGGGTAGTGCAGTCATTAGGCGTCTGCCTTCGGCTCAGGGCGTGATCCCGGCGTTCCGGGATTGAGTCCCACATCGGGATCCTCCACTGGGAGCCTGCTTCTTCCTCTCCCACTCCCCTGCTGTGTTCCCTCTCTCGCTGGCTGTCTCTCACATAAATAAATAAAAAAATCTTAAAAAAAAAAAAATACCAGATTGCTTACCAGTCCTTAGGTAACAGGATAACAAACACAGTTCTTGCATTTTTCTTTTGAGCGGGGGCGGGGGGGGGGGAACACACAGATACACAAAACCTGGCCTTGCCTGACATTGCCTGCCAACTTCCTGTAGTTTTCTGCAGTTTGGCCCTTCCCTGTCTTCCCCCTGCTGGGCCACCGAAGAGGAGTGACACTGCCACACTCACAGAGGTTACGAGGGTTTGGATCCACTACTTAATAATGACATTTCTAGGATGTGTTTTCTTGTGTAACAAAACATGTTATTCAAAGTCCCTTATATATTTAACAAAGATCTGTAATGTTTGCTTCAACACGTCCCCTCATTTTCAGGGCTGAAACACCCTCATGCACCCAGGACAGTTCCTGTCCCAGGATTTCTGAACTCTTTCTTTTAAGAAGGACAGGTAAAGCTAAGCCCAATTCAAGAACCCCTTAGGCCTGACACTAGGAAAGACACTGCCCCACGACGGCAGAGTGCCCAGGCTCGGAGTAGCTGTTACTTTAACCTATTTAAGAAGTGTGTCTAACCTGTAATGAACTTTAAAAAACCAGAAAGCTCACGTTGCTTGTGCAGGTGATTTATTGCAACTCTTTGCCTTCACATTCTTATACTAAAGGTCACTTTATTAAGCAGCAAAATAATTCCCATCACTCAAATTCCGCTCAAAGCAAGGCAGAGACTGCGCTAGACAACAGGGAGGCCGTGGGTACCACCACTGCTTTCAAACCTGCCCGGCTCTGCCTCTGGGTGCGCCAGACTCCTCTGCTCCTACAACTCAGGCCACTCGCTCGAAACAAGCTTCGTGTAACGGGTGGCAGGTTCCAGGGCTGCTTTAGTGACAATTACAGCTTTCCTTGCCAAATGAGCCACATGCAAGATGTAAAACCCTCTAGCACACAGTAAGCAACACAGCCTGGCCATTTCTCTCAAGAAAAACTGCAATTCAAGCCGGGTGTCCTAAATCCATTTTATTCCCATCCTCTGTTTTTTTTTAACAAGAGGAAAACTAAACAGGAAAGACTCAACTATTTTTAAAGGACACACTGAGCGGTGTGTTGAAACCATGATGCCCTGATATGTTGTCAGCAGGGCAGTGCTAGAACACTCTGGGCTGTTCCAAGGGATAGTGAAGGGACTCAAACTTATTTGGGTTGAGAAAAACTAATTATACACATGCGTCAAAAAGACTAACCCTGATGATAAACTAAAAATCGTGGCAGGAAGAGATCTCTTGTGAGTGTCAATACTTTATTTTGGTGTAAAGACGGGAAGCTGGAAAATACACTGTATTTAAAATTTTCTTGGTTCCCCCTCACGCTGTGGAAACCCCCTCCCCCCAGAGCTAATCTGTTCAAACTCAAATACTTAAAAATTACAGCAGCAAAACAAAAGCACAGAAAAAAGAAAACCAGATGGAGAAGGTAGCCGGGACAGTAGTGTCACTTGGTGTGGACGACTGAGGTGCTGAAGAGGAGCTTTTGTTTCTGTTTTTTTCTTTTCTTTCCTCCTTTCTCTTCTAAATGGAAACACAAAAAGAGCTTAGTTTTGAGTGCCATCCCCTTGCCCCCAGCCAGTTTTCACTCCCGAGAGTCCCAGAGTGGCAGCGAAGGTTCTAGGACCAGGACTGCCTGGATCGATACCAGTCCTTGCGTGCTCCAGGCATTTGTCTGGGCAAGTCCCTTTACGTCCCCAGACCCATTTCCTCATCTGCTCTACCCGGGATAGTTCTACCCATTTAATTCAGTTGTGGGGAGAATAAACGGAGCACAATGCCAGTCACAGAGAAGGCACACCGTAAATGCTAATGTTCTCATCTAACCGAATAACCAGAGTGCTGTGGGCTTTAAACCCGACTTCTGCATCTATTAGCCACCCACTACCAAACTCAGGATTCTAAAATCTACTCTCCACTACTCTTTCTTAGAAGGGAAAAAATAAAGAGTTTTTCAGAATTTCACAACCAGGCCTCAAGAATTAATGTGGGGTGGCAAAAAGGTCCTATCTGACATACCAAAGGAACTATTAGCCGACACTAGCACGTGAACGTACAGGCTCAGAGAAAAATGCCTGACTAATCAGTGATGTCTGCCACTGGATCCAGGTGGGAATGACAACCCTGTACCGAGCACTCCATCTCTTTGCCTTTACCAGAGAGGGGATCTGAAGTAGCTGGTGTGTCCAGTTTCATGAAGGCTGCTTCAATAGCTTGGCTGAAGGAATTTTGGAAACTGGGCACAGGAACACGGTCTGAATTATCACTCTCCCCATCACTGTCCACAGGAGCGGGAGGAACTAAGCTGTTTTCATCTATAAAATACCAGTGTCACAATTTTAGAGACGATTCTAGAGATTTCGACTTTCTGAAAGGGACCAAATTCCCTCTCCAACAGAAGGTCATTCTCACCTTTTTTTGGAGCAGTTTTGGGCCACACGTCTGCTTTTGCTTTTCCAACCCTCAGCATCTGCCAAAATGGGAAAGGGGAGAGAAGAATTTAAGCAACCAGTCCAATCTCTTTTCCAGACTTATGTCTTGACACTAACTGGCTAGGAGAACAAAGAACAATCACCTCTGGAGAAAAGGATTTTCCAGGTCCTTTTTTCCTCAACATACCATTTTGGTCATGTTCTCTATATCCTGACCAGCAGAACTAGCAGTGAAACTCCCGAAGTGGAAGACCACAGGCTGTTTTGTTGGCTAGGAAACACGTAAGGAATAGTGCAGAGACAGCACAAGAGGTTCTTACTCTGACTCTCAAGTTGGGAATCCTGACTGTGTGCCATTCCCCACTTCTGGTAAGTTTTCCTGCTCTTCTTGGGACCCCTAAAAACATAAACCTCTTGGAATAAGCAATTTAAAAATGAACCACCTGGCTACTGAACTCCAGTTACTTAAGGCCAAGAAAACCAGAATAAATTTAACTTTACCCTGAAACTGCTTCAACAGCCTTCATTACCTTTCAGTCTTTGCCTTTCCAATGGCTCAATTAACTTTTAGATCCAGCCATAGACCAGGTTCCTCCATGTACAGCAAAATTAGAATGATCCCTCCTGCCCCTGAATGAGGAACTCTTTTATCTCATCTGGCCAAGGCCAGCTTCTTAATTATTGAGGGCCAGTGTGAGTCCTACTGCCACACATGCCATGCTCAAAACGGGGGGAATTTTATTCCTGGAAAAATACCAAAAGACAAGCTCCACAAGATTCAAGTAGGAATGCCTTGTCCTAAAGTGAGGTACGATATTATTCAAATGTCCATGTCTCGCCATCCTCTCCTGATCCCTCCTGCTCCTGCCTTGTGAACTCTTTTATCTCATCTGGCCAAGGCCAGCTTCTTAATTATTGAGGGCCAGTGTGAGTCCTACTGCCACACATGCCATGCTCAAAACGGGGGGAATTTTATTCCTGGAAAAATACCAAAAGACAAGCTCCACAAGATTCAAGTAGGAATGCCTTGTCCTAAAGTGAGGTACGATATTATTCAAATGTAGTTGGACTGGCAGAGGTTGATTTCAATGAATCATCTTCCTTTATCATGTACCACTCTGATGACCTCTTCCCTTGGTCTCTGGGCGTTTGGGATCCAAATAATATGGCATCTGAATCACCTTACTCTTAAAAGGTCATTAAAATATCTATCACCTATGTTTTATTCTTGCCAGAAATGTTTGAATGTTTAACCCGAATCTACTCATGAAAAAAGAAACCAACAAATCCAAACTATAGGACTCTATATATACAACAACTGGCCTGGATGCTTCAAAAATATCCATGGCATAGGAAGAAAAAAGAGAGAGAGAGAGGCTAGAGAAACTGTTATAGATCAAAGGAGACTACAGGGACTTGACAAATACATTCAACGAGCAATCTTTGACTGGACCTGACTGAAAACAATACAGGACCCTTGAGACAAATGGAGAAACAGAAATACATACTACATGAGGTATTCAATCAGCTGAATTTCTCTGATGTGGTCATGACAACTGTGGTTATACAGAAGCATTGTCTTTTGGGGGGCCACTTATCTCATATTTGGTGGTGAACTGTCATTCATGAGGTCTATAACTTACTTTCAACATAGTAAAACAGTAAAAAGAAAGCAAATACAGCAAAATGCTAACAACTGGTGAAAGGAAAGCATTCATTACACTATTCCTTTAACACTTGTTGAATTTGAAGTCGCTCACCATTTAATGCTGAAAAAAACGCAATGGCAATAACACTTAGTTTAAAAAAACAACTTGAGCATTTGACATAACTCCTGAGAGCCACCCACGTAACTGTCACCTCTGAAGCCTGCCAGTTAATATTCAGGATTGCTCTCAATTTTTTCTTCCTCCTTGACTTCAGGACTCTCCTTACCAAAGTCCAGTTCCTGCTTATTTCTCAGCACACGCTGCCATTTGTTGTGAGAAACATCCATTATCACCTGCTCTAAAGAGCTGTTTAGCTAATGATTCCAAGCAAGCCCCGAAGAAGTTAATACACTCCTCACGGGGGTGCTTGGCAAGCTGTCCATCCACCTTCCTTAGTTATCTCAATGCAGGAATGCTGAGTGTTGGTTTGTTCTTTTGAAGATTATTAAGTGATCTGACATCCTTTTGCCTCGTGCATCCGAGAGCACAAGCTGGGTCACCAGCAGCTCTACCAGAGCCATCCGAGGAAATTAGCCAGGGTTCTCATTCCTGCTGCATTTGCTCAAACCCACACGGTCTGAGATGCGGAAACAGGGCCTCAGTATGTGTCACCAGTGTTTGCATCAGTACGCGGAAGGATACAGGCCTCAGTAAATTGGATTAAGTGAACTTCCTTGAATGGGTCATCCAAGAAACCTACCTTAATGCTAACTTGTTGTACATAAAACAAAAATACTTCAATTATTGGGGGGGAGGGGGATCTGACAGCAAATGTCACTAACCTAGTGTTCCTCTAACCCAGCTGCCTAAGAAAGCTGGTCTGGCTAGTTATAGGACAACCAAGACAACCTTTCCCTTCCCAAAGTGAAGAGGAATGGTTTATTATATGTAACAGATACACACTACCTGAATCCAAGGTCCTAGAACTAGGGAGCAGCTAAAATTGACTGATGTCTCCCCAGCCTCTAGAACAGTGCTCAGTATCCAAGTATCTAATGATTTATTAAATAACTGAAGCTCTGATTCTCCCTCAGCTACTCTTGGCCTCTTTCCTTGGTAAGTCTATACAATAACATCTGAGACTAAATCCATGAGAGTTCCTCTTTAAAAAGCTTTCCACGATTATTACCATCCATGCAACATTAGCCTGTAAGTCTCTCCTTCACCAATGGAAAGATTTCCAGAAAGAACAAGCAGCAGAGTTCATGTTAGATACCTTTGGGCTGTTTTACAAGCAAAAGATTTACCTGGGCAAAGGAAGGGAAGGGAGAGTCTTCTTCCAGACTCCCAACGCAGAATGAAGGACTGCCCTGACTGGCAGTGGGTGACAGAGGGGTCAGCAGAAAGTCTGAAAGGAAACCAGAGACCTGATTATGTAAGTCAAGCTCCAAAGAGCTAGTCTGTTCCTAACAAGAGAGAAAAGATGAACCCTGAATCAGGTCTGGATAATTACCAGCCCCACCTCAAAAAGCAAACCTAATCCAATTTCAACTCTGCCATGTTCTTATAAAGTCAAGAACATGGTCCACTATTCACACTAGTGATCTAGGGAGAGAAAAGTGTAGTAGTCACAGTAATACTAGAAAGCATGGCAGAATCTATTCCCACACTAAGAAAAACCCTTTACAAAGCAGCTGACTCTCCAGGCCTAGGTACTGGGGACTATCATGGACTAGTTTTATGTGAATGAACAAGTTCCAAGAAAAAGATAAAATGTAATCAGGTCAGCGTTTATGTTCCGGCTAGATGTCTCTGACCTGGGGATATTCAGTGAGAATACAAAACACACACACACACACACACAGATAAAATCTAGTATGAAGATGCAAGCTTTTCCTTGGTACTCCCTAGGTAATAGTCGTCTCCAACCTTTCCGACCTAGAGTTGAGCATTTCCCACAGATCGACCCACTGCCCTGTCACTGCTGGGAGGGAGGGCCTGTCCCCTCTCGCGGCAGCAGGGCCTTCCGCAGCCAGCCGGGGCTATTTAGCATTTTCATTCCTGGCACCATGCAACTGCTCTTGCCTGAGTACATTAAAGCCCGTTCCTCAGAAAAGCCGGTATGTGAAAGCACACGCACACACACACGCACGCGCGCGCACACACACACACACACACACACACACACACACCAGTTTTGTATCATAGATGATGGAGTCAACGTTCTGCCATATTCCTCTGTAGAGCAGCTCTCTCCTTAAACTAGAGCACACTGTTCACGCGCACCGCCCTCAAGATGCAGGTTCCAGTCACATTCCTGTCACTAAGCCCCTGCCTTAGCCTCAGGCTCCTAATCTGCATAGGATCATGAGAGTGTCACCAAGAGTTTTCAATACTCTGCTCTGGACATTTTATTAAAACGGCTGGCAAAGAAATAAACTTTAATTATCAAAAACTATCAGCCAGGTGGATAAAGATCAGAAAAGATAGCTCTTTAAAATCATAATTAACTCTTAAATGTTTAATTCCCTGACACATTAATATATTCTCTCTATATAAGAAAAAAAGTATTTTTAGAAGGCTAAAGACCCTTTGAACAACCTCTGAATCCTCACTCCCTAGAGTAAAACACCATTACCAGTTTAGAACATAATCTCAGTATTTTTCTACACATTTAGATATATAAACCCATAATGAAATGCTATTTTTTATGTTTTTCTTTTAAAATCCACAAATGTGGGATGCCTGGTTGGCTCAGTTGATAGAGTATATTACTTGATCTCAGGGTCATGAATTCAAATCCCACATCTGGCGTGGAGCCTACTTAAAAAAATGAAATAAAACCCACAAGTGGTATCATATTTTGTCTTGTTCTACAACCTCCCTTTATCTTAACGGTCCACCCATTAGTTCATGAAGACAGCTATTACCCTCTTCAATAGATGTAAAGTATTTCACAGTATAAATACTATACAATTCAGCCGTTAACTTACCACCAGGCTTCATAGGCTTCCCCCCATTATAAACAATGCTACAGTAAGGAGACATGTACAAAGATGCTTAAGCATACGAGGGGATTATATCACAGGTACAAGCTAGAAATGAAACAGCTCAGTCACAGGGAAGAATCTAAGTTTAACTGGCTTGCCGTATGAACTGCCTTGAGGTTTTGAGATTTTTTAAGAAAACAGCAGGGTATAGTCAGTACAGCCAATAAGAAAGGTCAATCAAATGGCAAAAGTCTGACGTATCTCAGGAATATATTAACTACCCAAAGTAATGTTAGTCACTGAAAGATCCCACCATGCTAAGTAGGACAGAGTTGTAAATTCAGACACCAGGGCTTTGCTTAAGGTCTGTGGCTGGTGGCCAACTTCATTCTTTAAATCCCAACTCATTTACCTGCTTGGGAACCTGGACTTCTGCTAAGAGGAGAAAGGGAGAGGGCACCATGGCCCTCGGTGCTGGTGGGACCCAAAGCAGAATCGGAGGTGCAGGTATAGGAATTGAAGGCAGGAAACTGCTGTAGATTCTCTAGGGGAATGTGGACTTCCGGGTCTGCAAAGAAAAGGTGAGAATGGGAGGCCCATTTAGAATATTCCTCCAATCTCTTCCAACAGTTGAAGTCAATATGAATCCCCCAAGGGTCTAAAAGAAAAGAGATGTGAACAGAAGCTTTAAAACCCAAATTTAGGGGCACCAGGGTGGCTCAGTAGGTTAAGCATCCAACTCTTGATTTCAGCTCAGGTCTTGATCTCATAGGTCTTAAGATCAATCCCACCTTGGGCTCTGCCCTCAGAGGAGAGAGTCTGCTTGGGGATTCTCTCTCTCTGCCCTGCCCCATCTACCAGCCCCACCCTGCCCCGCTTGCCTGTGCATGTGCTTTTTCTCTGAAATACATAAATCTTTAAAAATAATAAATAAAAATAAATTACAAATAAATAAAACCTTTGTTCTTAGCCAGATGATACACGTGGGGCTTAATTCTATTATTCTATATACTTGTCTTTGAGTATTTCCATAATAAAAAAAGCAAAACAAAAAGCCCCTGTTCCTAGAACACCAGTTTTTCAAACATTTGGGAAATGTGCCAAATAGCTATATAGCACTGAGACCCCAGCTATACACTTATTCTAGTTTAAGAAGTAAAAAAAAGAAATTTTTTTTAGAATTTGTAAAAAAATTAATCATTTGAGACACAGAGAGCATAAGCAGCGGAGAGAGGGAAAGTGAAATGCAGACTCCCTGCTGAGCCGGAAGCCCAACACAGGGCTCGATCCCAGGACCCCAGGATCATGACCTGAGCTGAAGGCAGAGGCTGAGCCACTCAGGCGCCCCAAAAAAGTAAAATTTATCTTTACCATACTGTATATGGTCAAAAACAGTGAAGTCTTTTCCCTAGCTGAGGACTCAAGTCTCTGTTTTCTGGAGGGTAAGTAGGCCCTCATGTCACACTAATCTCCTGGGTTCAATGAAGCTTATGTTGGAGCAGCAGATCAAAAGACTCTGTACTTACTGGTACGACAATCTAACCTGCACTTACTTCCTAGTCTGTCAAGTCTTCTACTATATCAGACCCCTTGGCAGACATGCTATGCTAGGTATAGATGTCCCCTTTAATACAAAGATGGGATCAATGTACCGTCTAGAGTGCACAGGAGACAATTATCCCCTAAATTCAGCACATCTCCAATTCTCTTCCCAGAACATGTTTTTTCATCCACCACGCCAAGGATGAATTTAATCTCATCCCTTATTAAGAGCGATGAGCTTTGACTCGCATTAACCCACTTAATTCTCAAATAGGCCTATGAAGCAGGCACCGTCATGATTCACATTCAAGAGTTGAAGAAAACAAGTGGCAGGGCTGAGATGTGAACCACGCAGTCTGGCTCCTGGGCCCGAGCACTGAGCCTCTCTACAATGATGCGCGGCTGTACTAGTCAACTACAGGAGCTCCCGAACTCACATTTGCCCTGTTTCTTGTTCTCCTCCATCTCAATCCTGCGCTCCCGGCGGCGTTCCTCCCGAGCCTTCTTCTGGCGCTGACGCTTCCTCTTCTCAATGTCATCTGTGGGTTGGTCAGATGGTGAGGAGGCAGACCAAGGACAACCTGGCCATTAACTCCTCCCAGGTGACTAGTAGCTAAGGCCACATAAGGAGACAGCTGGACTGCATGAATGGATGGAGTGTTTCTGGAGGTCTGGAGGCTCATGATGGAGCGCTCCTTAGTTCCTCCCACACTGGGTTTCCAGTCAGAAGAACCCCTGAACCCCACTAAGAAGAGAAGCACAGTACGTGCATTCTTACCTGAGAATATCTCTAGGGTTTCCTTAGAGACCACAGGAGGCTGCAGAGCCAGTTCACAGATGCTGAACTCACAGGTGAGCGGCAGGTGAGAGAGGTATCTATGGCGCTGTCGAACGTCCTACCATGGAAAAGGGCCAAAACTCAACTAACACCGGGCCGAACCCTGAGAACAGAGATTCCCACCCCAGACAGCCAACAGTGCACACACTCACACACAGCACCGGGGCTCAAAGAGCAGTACTCAAGTTATCACCATTTTGGAAAGCCAAACAGAAACTGTCAATTAACATACAATAAGGTAGAATGAGCAACCAAAAGCAGTTTTTAGGTTTGTGCTGCAAATGAATAAATTGAGCCTGGTAATAAATAATCTAAAGCTGATCAGCTATTTCTGATTTTCGGGGGCCCACAACTAAGGGAGGAGAACAAGGGGAGAAAAAAAAGTATTTGATGGAAAAAACCCTGGGATCCACGGACAGAATTAATGATAACTGGGAAGGCAGATAAAGCAGATTTGCCTATGAATAAAGGTTGGCCTGGAACAGTAAAAAAAAAAATGAAGGCCATCAATTTAAGTTTAATTTTCTTTTCCATTCATTTTCTGCATGTTTGATGAAAAGTTTATGGTACTCAAAGAGTCTCTAATTTTGAGGCTTGTAACAAACTCCTCATCAACACAGGGATAACTCCCAAAGGGTAAAAACTCACATATGTAAATTACCAGACAATAATTAACAAGTATCTGCTGAGCCAAAAATGTGCTTTAAGTTTGTATAACCTAGTGTAGAGGCTCCAAGAACTTTTCAATTCCTTGGACATTTTTCCCAAGCCGTAAGGAAAGAGAAAAACAAACTCATCTTGAATGAAAGTGGGAGACATCTATATTCCCAAGCCACAATAAATGAATCTGTGAAGCAGAGAGCAGTGGTGACTAACAGAACCCCCGCATGGTAAGGGAGCACCACTTAATCTCTAAAAACATTGCGGGCATCATCAGTGACAAAAACAGACTTACAAATACAAAGGCTACGATCCCTGAAGGATTGGGAGCATGGGCTGGCTAAGCCCACATCAAAGAGAGCAGGTTGATGGCACTCTGAAACTGTGCCCCTCGGGGCAGGCAGGACCTTACCTCAGACATGGAGTAGCCGGCGATCTCCACCACTACCGCCGAGATCTTCTCCGGGCTCTGCTCCAGGCTGCCGTATTCCCTCACAAGGCAGCGCACGTTCACAGGGTGCAGGAACATGTGCTGCCCGTCCTCCGCTGAAGACAAGCGGCTCTCTCACACAACAGTCTTGGCCAGTCCGCAAGAGAGGGCCCCCCATACAGCTAGGCCTGCCTCTCCCCCCCCAAGGCCGAAGGCACTAGAGACCCAAGCACCCACAACTTGCAGCAATACCTCCTTCTGCTAAGAGGCCAAGTCATCTCGCTGAAACCTCTCTATGGCAACCCAGCCCTCCTCTCAGGGACACTCACCTTGGTAAAAGTAGTAACAAGGAGAGCTGCTCGGGTGTGTGAAGCCTGGCTTGGTGACGGGTTCCTGCTGGCTGGACTCAGTACAAATGGTCCCCTCTCCCAGACTGTCATCTGCTAACTCTGAGTCATCACAGGCCTCAGGCTCTGGTTCAGACACTGCTTCCTCTTCCTCCACCAGAGGGAGAGCAAGAGGACGAGGAGAGCCCAGAGAACAAACTTCGGTGGTCTCTTCATCAAAAGCAGACAGGTACTCTAGCACACCCTGTTGGGACGAATTCTACATCAACAGAAAGTACAAGTGGCAAAGATAGGCACCAGAACCAAGTTCTCTGGATGTTTTTCTGAGCTGTCACATTCACTGATTTAACATCCCTGGGTAAAGAACTAATAAGCACACAGGAAATACTCCTAGGTCCCTCCTCTCCCCACAAACACCCGCGCCTACCACCTCAATAGCAGCACTGAGGAATGGCAGCCATTTAGTCTGTAACAGGGACACACCAACCTTCCTGGGTTGAAAAACGGACTCCTTCGCCAAGGGAGCCATCAGCACCAGTTGTTCCAGAGCAGGCACGACACCAGGGACCTTCCTTCTGCTTTCAGTCAATCCTGACAGAGCCTCTTCCCGAGTCTAGACCACAAGAGAGAAGACCAGAGAAAGCTAAGCTTCAAGGAACACTGAGTTTGGCCAGGGTTTACAATGGACTCTTTCGACAGGAGCATAAGTTAAAAGGCAACAAGACCCAATGGGAAGAGTGCTCCCATCCCCCCCTTGCTGCTTTTTCTCCGTAGCATTCATTTCATCTAATCCTATATATTTTGATTATTTATTTTGACTATTTTCAATCTTGGTCTTAGAACATAATTGCCAGGGGTGTCTGGATTTTAAGTACTTAAAATCCTCAATCTTTAAAGGAAACCGGGAACAAACCTCACTTGGTATCCAAAAGGGATGGTATCCTGTTTAGACTCTGTGACAGTGACCATGATAACACTACACAAAAGCTTCCTGAACAAAAATCCAAGAACACAGAACTAGTCTTGTCTTCACAAGCTACACTTAAAGAGCCCCAGTGCAAGAGGCAGGAGTTTGGCCAAGCCCCACCTCAACCTGGACAGCTCTACTTCTATATAGCTTTTCTTCTCTGAAATGCATTTGAACAAATCCTCTGCATTATAGGGGAAACAAAATTAAAATACACAGTACCCTGCTAGAGGAGGGCTCAGAAAAGACAGGAATTCAAATACCAGCTTCACCTCTTATTAGTTGTATGTCCTCAAGCAAATTACCTTACCTAACCCATGACTCTATTTCCTCATCCATGAAAGGGGAAAGTTGTATCTATCACACCAGGATATAACGCTTAAGTGAGATAAACATAAATACAGTACCTTCACACAGGGCCTGTCACATGCCAATCACTCAAATAAACAAGGGCTTTCATTGCTCTAATTAAGACCTGTAATTCTCAAAACATGGTCTGAGGATGAACAACATCAAAATCACCCTGGAACTCATTAAAATGCAAATTATTATGCCTACTGAGCCCAGACTTGACTGAGTCCACCTCTCAAGGTAGAGCCCAACAACCAGGGATTCTGATGCCTATTAAAGGGTACAGAGCTTAGGAAATACTGTATTGCCCCGAATCCTCAGCAGACATTGCTAGGACCTGCTGGATAGGCCATACTACTTTCTTCAAAATGTCCCTCAAATAAAACACCTCTAAAAATAAAGCCAAGTGTTTTCTTAGGGAAAAAAGCCTACCTTGCTTAACTAAGAACACAGCTAGTCTAACAGACTTCAGTGAATCTAATTAGCTATAAGATCATTTTAACTTCTTCCTTTCAGCTCCAGAGAGCACTTAAAAACCACTAGGTCCCCCCCCAAAAAACAAAAAACACTAGGTCAGCCCTTCCCTCCCCTCGCCAAATCCCAAAGCAAACTGTTTTTTTTTAGCCTTTCCCTGTTCATTATCTCAAATGTGGGACCGAGGTAACTTATCCCCACCGTCCTATCCTGTTCCCAGTGCATCGTCGTACCTTGAGCTCCTGGATAGCTGCCTCAATAAAGCAGGACTCGGGAGTGTGCTTCTCCTCCGCCAGCTGCTGCTCTAGAGCTACCTTCTCTTCCTGAACCACCCGGCGCAGCACCTGCTCCTTAGAGGCCAGCAGCAACTTGGAGTACTGGCTGTGCTGTTCATCTACAGAAGTCAGCAAGATCACAAAAATGCAACATTCAAAGCTTGCGACCACGTGGCTACACAGGAACTTTTACACACAGCTTTTTCCCCTAAGCTGTAAAGATGGAGTAATTTAGCATAGTTTTCTAAAAATATTTAACAATGACCTTAATACAAGATTTCTAACTCTGACCCCATTTTATAAGGAATCTAAGAAAACAAAAGATGCAGTAAAAAATTTAGCCGAACAATATTCAATAATAACATCATCTATAATATCAAAAAGGCTACAACCAACCAGTTAAGTCCAATAAAAAAGAAATAGTTAATGACATGATGGCATATCATTAAAGAGAATTTTGCAGACATTAAAAATGGTTTTCTGGGGCACCCGGCTGGCTCGGTTAGGAGAGCACATGACCCTTGATCTCCGGGTCGTGCGTTTGAGCTCTATGTTGGATGTAGAGATTACTTAAAATAAAAATAAATAAATAAGCTTAAAAAAATTTTTTTTAAATAAAAATGGATTCTGAGGACATTTACTGACATGTAGAAATACTCACGTGAATAAAACGCAGACACCAAATTAGAAAATGTAATCCTAATCTCGCAAAAATATACATGCATAGAAAAAAAATCTACAATTTCGGGATACCTCTGGGTAAAAGGATCGTGGAGAATTTATTTCCTTCACTTCCCTCCCCCATATTTTTTTGTGCTTTTTCAAAAGTTTAAGACAATGCTATCTTTTGAGAAACCCATGAAATACCATTTCCCCACCCTCCCATCCTAGTACCCACCCAGAGATAACCATTTACAAATTTCAATATGTATTCGTCAAATCTTTTTCTATACATTTATATACCCACATTCATTTAAAGAAATAAGGATTTTCTATGAATAATAAACTCTAAGCTTTGTTCTGCATTTGTCATCCAATGTATGCTAAAATCTTTCAAAATATTAATACAGAGATCCAATTTTTACCTTCTGTATCGTGTTCCACAGTATGATACATCCTACTTTGAGTAAGTTCCTTATGGAACATTTAGTTTATTGTCAACTTCTACTACACTGTAACAAAAAATCCTTATGCATGCTCCGTGGTGCAAATCAGTTCCTTATGAAATGTAAGTATAAATGCTGGATCAAA
This sequence comes from Ursus maritimus, assembly GCF_017311325.1. Classification (NCBI taxonomy): domain Eukaryota; kingdom Metazoa; phylum Chordata; class Mammalia; order Carnivora; family Ursidae; genus Ursus; species Ursus maritimus. Next base: position 14,207,095 of record NW_024425897.1, read on the forward strand.
GGTTGTGTTTGTTTTTTGGTTTTCCTTTAGTCTTACTTAAGTTATCTCTACACCCCATGTGGGGCTCAAACTCACAACCCTGAGATCAAGAGTCTCATGTTCCTCCAACTGCGCCAGCCAGGCACCCCTGTGCTTATTTTAAATACTTCCAAACTACCCCCACCAAAAGGCTGTATCGATTTATACTGCCAACAAGAACAACAGTACTCATCTTCCTACCCCTCCCAAAACCTGGTGTTACCAATGTTTTTTTTTTTTTCTTTTTTTGTGTGTCAATCTGATAGACATTTTGATTTACATAACTCCCAGCGAAGTTAAATCTCTATAATTCTTGGGAAGTATTCCAATATCCTTTTCTGGAAAATGCTTTGCACATGTTTAGCCCATTCTTCTACTGGGTGGTTAATCTAATTTATAGGATACTTCTATGTCCTGCACGTTAATCTTTAGTTTTAAATGTGTAAATCTGGGACGCCTGGGTGGCTCAGTCAGTTAAGCGTCTGCCTTCAGCTCAGGTCATGATCCCGGAGTCCTGGGATCAAGCCCGGCACTGGACTCCCTGCTCAGCGGACAGCCTGCTTCTCATGCTCTCTCTTGCTCGCTCTCTCTCGAATAAATGAATAAATAAATCTTAAAAAAAAAATTAAAATATATATAACTGAACCATACTTGAAAGCAAGGGTTAAGCGACTCTCTGCAAACTCCCCTCTAACCTACCAGAATCCTAAAACTGATCTGGAAATGCTAGAAATGGCTTGCCCAAAGGCTCAATTTCTGATAGAAAGATATACTCAGTAGCCTTAAAGGATGTACCCAGGATTATTTACCCCCTAAGTTAACAGAACTCACCTCCTAGATGAATAGGATGGTCTACATTCATCCATTTGGATTTGGGCAAAGCCAACAACACCCCTTTCTCCCTCTTCATCAGCTGCATCGTAATGGTATCACCAACAACATACTGCCGTGACTCTGTGGCAACAACACTGTAACATGGACAAATATTTAGATGGAAAAGAGCAAGGAGTCAGCAGATGGGGATCTAATCTATTAAATGGGTCTCCATCTCACCTCTTGAGATCCTTCTTATGCACAGAACTGTAACAGATGGGACATTTACTCCAGGTCTTCTCACTCAGTGAAAGGTAGTGCAGAATGCATGCCCAGCAGAAGATGTGTCCACAACGGGTTATCTTGGCTGCAGTAGGTGGATATAGGCATATTGGGCAAGATGGCACTTCATGGCTACAAATGCGCTGAAATAAAACAGCACAAGTTACACTGCTTTCAAACTGACATGGCACTGTCAAAGTTAAAGTCTCTCCTCTCCCATCCCCAACCCTGTACATCTCTACTCAACCCATCTTCACAAAACTGTTCAAAATGCAGGTATATAAAAAAAGCAGATATATAACACTTTAAGTAAATCATTAAGTAAACCATAATAATAGATTAATATAACAACAAGGGGCACCTGGGTGGTTCGGTCAGTTAAGCATCACACGCTTTTTTTTTTTTTTTAAGATTTTATTTATTTATTTACAAGAGAGCATGACAGAGGGGGAGGGTCAGAAGGAGAAGCAGACCCCCTGCTGAGCAGGGAGCTCCACAGGGGACTTAATCCCGGGACTCCAGGATCACGACCCAAGCCAAAGGCAGTCGCTTAACCAACTGAGCCACCCAGGTGCCCCATAAGCATCCCACTCTTGACTTCAGCTCAGGTCAGGATTTCAGGGTTCTGGGACCAAGCCCCACCATCAGGTTCTCCACTAAGCACTGAGTCTGCTTGTCTACTTCTCCCTATCTGCCCCCCTTCCACATGCACACAAGTGTGCACGCTCTCTTTCTCTAAGTAAATCTTTAAAAATATATGTTATATATAAACATATATACGCACATATGTAATAACTACACAACAGGTATTTTAGGGGTTCCACGAAGGGAAAAAGTGACAGAAATCAATGTATGATCCCATTTTTTTTTTTGAAAAATTTATTTATTTATTTGAGAGACAGGGAGAGATAGTGAGAGAGAACGCGAGCAGGGGGGAGAGGGAGAAGCAGGCTCCCCGCTGAGCAGGAAGCCTGATGAGGGACTCGATCCCAGGATGCTGGGATCATGACCCGAGCCGAAATCAGACACTTAACCAGTCGACTGAGCCACCCAGGCGCCCCTATGATCCCATTTATAAAAATAAGATTTATATGTACACATACTATACAAAGGCATAAAAAAGGTCGAGAAGTAATGTACCAGTAATTTTCCAACAGAGAAGTCAATGAAACTTTCACTTTATATGCATCTATTTTTTTTTTAACCAATGAATATAAAACTTAGGTTTCATAGGACTTCCTTGTCATTCTCTGATGATTTTATGACTTTTCATACTTAATGGGAAGCCAGACTTTGAGGCCTATAGCTTTGAACAGTATTCCATAACCCTAAAAGCTAAGAGCAGCAAGGGAATACCCAGAGTTCCTAACTTCAACAGAAAACAAAATGCAGCAGTGGCTTAGACGGCAGTGCAGCTTAGTGGCTCATTCACCTGCCACAAGACTGAGGCCGAATTTGATACTGATTACTACAAATGGCTACTGATGAAGACATGTCCATGCAATGAGCCCATCCTAGGTCAGGTGGGTAACCAGAGTCCCTCATATACTTCCCTGGTTACTTCTTCCCAGGAGAGGTCGTAGATAGGACTACTTTTATAATTTTTATTTTTATTTATTTTTTTTTAAAGATTTTTTTATTTATTTATGGGACAGAGAGACAGCCAGTGAGAGAGGGAACACAAGCAGGGGGAGTGGGAGAGGAAGAAGCAGGCTCCCAGCCGAGGAGCCCGATGTGGGACTCGATCCCGGAACGCCAGGATCATGCCCTGAGCCGAAGGCAGACGCTTAACGACTGCGCTACCCAGGCGCCCCTACTTTTATAATTTTTAGATGAGAGTCCTCCAATTCCCCAATCCCGCAGGCCAGCCAATTAGAGAGCACAAAATGAATTCCAGGAGAAATCAGGACTGACCTCTAGGGAATGTCTACAATGCAGCCATGCAGAAAAACATATCAACAGTGAAACCAGCCAACAGCTGCTGTGTCAACATGGTCCATTTCTTTAGTTCTCTCTCCCACTAACGGCTTACAAGCTTAGCTGAACTACTCACCACTTGTTCCACAAAGTCCCAGTTGACTAAGATATCAGGATCAGCAAAATGAACTGTGTAGTCTTGGTCTTCAGACACTACAAACTGGCAGCTGGAGACAGGGAAAAGAGAAGGAAAAGGCAGACTGTCAGAACCCACCGACATGCCATCAGCAGAGAGTCATTACTCCGTTTTAGTAACCAAATACTAGCCATTAGCAGTCACAGTTTGTGAAGCGCTGAACTAGGACTTCGGCCTCAGTTCTCAGCCCTGGCTCTGGAGGAAATCCAAAGACTTGGCAAGTAGAAGTTTAAATCCATGAACTCTGTTTCTTCTGCTTCCAAGCCCAGCCAAGCTGCTGTAGGCCTCCCCTGAGCTAAAATTAACCCAGACTGTGGCTCCATCAATCAGCAGAAAGCCAGATTGCCTCCCTCCCTGTGAGAAACCCACACACACACACAGCTAATCTTAAAGGCAGCAGAAAGACTATTTTCAATCATTTGATTACCAATTTATATAAAGTACTAACCAGTTATTTCAGTCTAGATCCAAGGTCAAATCTTACATTATAACTAATGACACACAAAAGGAAATAAGAGAATCAGTATTTGAGCAAATATATGCCAAACACTTCAACCCATCATCCAATTCTCCCTTAAGTAATTCTCCTCCTTTATAGGGAGAAGCTGAGTCTCAAAGTTGCTAAGCAAATTACCCAAGGTTGAAGGCCAAAATAAAATTGAAATCTGGGTCCAGTTTCAAAGCAAACACTTTTACTACCTCATCATGACAGTAAAGCATTATTTAATTTTATCATTGATATATTTATTTAAGCATTATATTCTTTTAAGCAGCAAGAACACCCACTTGAAAAGCTGTTTTTCAACACTTGCCCCCCCACCAAAAAAAAAGAGAGAGGAGAAAAAGAACCAGATCAACTCCCTTTCTACCTCTCTCCCACAGCAGTTTAAAAGCAGCTTCTTTAGGGGCACCTGGGTGGCTCAGTCAGTTAAGCATCTGCCTTTGGCTCAGGTCATGATCCCAGGTCCTGAGATCGAGCCCTGCGTCGGGCTCCCTGCTCAGAGGGGAGTCTGCTTCTCCCTCTCCCCTTCACCCCACTTGTGCTCTCTCTCTCAAATAAAAATTTTTAAATAAAATAAAATAAACTTCTTCTAAAGAAATGAAATAAAATAAAAGCTGCTTCTCAGCTCCAGCAACTGCCCAGAGGCTCAACTACACTTTCCTCCTAAGAGTACACATACTCACTTGGCTTGTAAAAAGAGTTCCTTGTTAAAAGGCTTATGCCCCCACTTGTTCCTTTTTCCCCAGCTGCCATGTCCACTGCCTTCAAAGTGACCCGCCTGGCCACGGGGTTCAAAAGTGAAATTCAACAAGTGGTTCAGATTGATCTTCTTCGGACCAGAGAACTGGGCAGGGCTAAACTCTGCCCTTTGAGCCTCTGCTACCTAGAACAAGAATGAATAAAGTATTTCAGATTATTACTGATTTATAGCAGAAACTAGCAAACCCCTCCCTCTACATGGCTTAAAATACTAACTAAATGAAACACAGGCTTAAAGTAAACAATCTTCCTAGGAGAGGGTAATACAAAAGTCCACCTAAGATGTGGATGGGAGTGGAGAGGGGGACCAGAGCCTTTAACATACAATTAAACTGTTCAGCCTGCCCTGTGAAAAGGCAATTAACCATTAAGTGACAAAACCCAACATGAGTGTCACCATTAAGTGACAAAACCCTCTAGCTATCCTGAGGCACAAAGATTTACTTGCTGGATTAATCTTTTCACAGTCCCATAGGACTCCTACACCCTCACTCTTATTAGCTACTTGTTCTTTAGGGTTTTTTTTGGCAAAAGAGAGCCTGTGGAACTACACTCTGGAGGCGGGTTGCAGGCAGCTGCTAACTGCCATGGGCTTCAGGATCCTGCCAGAGACCTCCTAAGACACACACTGCTATTCATTGTTAATTAAAACTGACAGAATTAGAATATGTAGGCACACTACCTCTGTGTCCAGAAATAAACCCAATCAGCAGATTAAGAAACAGTTTAGAAAGTGGTAAGAAACCACATGGGAGAAATACCACTGCACACAAAGATGGAAGAAATCATGCTGGGGTTTGTTTTTGTTTTTTTTAAGATTTTATTTATTTATTTGACAGACAGTGAGCACAAGCAGGGGTAGCAGCAGGCAGAGGGAGAGGGAGAAGCAGGCTCCCCGCTGAACAAGGAGCCCGATGCAGGGCTTGATCCCAAGACCCTGAGATCATGACCTGAGCCAAAGGCAGATGCTCAACCAACTGAGCCACCCAGATGCCCCTTGATCGGCTCTCTTGACATTTCCAAATTGAAATGGTAGATACCTGTTATAAGTCAGCTAGTGCATTTCCTAATTCCAATTTCTCATTTAATGTTATAAACACTTTACCATGTCAGTCATATTAGCATACAGTCACTTTAAATGGCTATATACCACTACATCATATAGGTAGACTATAATGCCCCATATAGAACACACTGTTCATAGCTTCTCCACTGTAACAAAAACAAAAATAAACCTATTTTTTGGATAGATCTTTGTGCACAAATATTTGGCCACACACAATTACTTCTTCTGAATGTATAGTAGGAATTACTGGGTCAAAGGAAATACAAATTTAATGCTTTTGCTACTTAGTCAAATTTAGAGTTTAGTAAGCAGCACCTGCACAGACGTCATAAAGAGTACAGGGGTGCCTGGGTGGCTCAATTGGTTAAGCATCCAACTCTTGATTTCGGCTGAGGTTATGATCTCAGGGTCGTGAGATGGAGCTCCACCATCAGGCTCCACGTTTGGCACAGAGTCTGCTTGAGACTCTCTCCCCCTCTGCCCCTCCCCCTGTTCAAGCTCTCACAATAAATGAATGAATGAATGAATGAATGAATGAAATCTTTAAAAAACTCTTAAGAGTACAAAAAGGGATATGGTGAAAGATACCTTACACTGCAGAGGCAACCAATATCCTATGCATACAGACCACAGTATATGACCGTTATGATTAAGTACAGTGGCAAACCATAAACAATTTCCTTTCATCTCAACAACAGATCCTGGGAGACAATACCTCCCACTTTTATGTAATCCACCCCAGGAAGCTCATGACTTCCAGGTCATCTGTTGCCTCTCATCCCCTGGACGCTCATTTCTATGTGGCTCTGCTATCCCCTCATCACTCTTCCACCCCCAATGCCCCAACCCTACGTAAGAGCTTGTGCTCACTCAACAAAATCCTCCACACCTTCAACCTTCTACCATCCATCACCTTGCTATCCTAGCTGCCGCACCGCCACCCTCTCCAATACTGCCCATCACAATTCCTGATAAATTTTCCTTCCAAAACACTGACCTCTCAGTTCCTTGATCCTCACCACCTGCGATTAACCTGCCCTCCACTCTACCTCAGGCACCGATTTCCAAGGACATACCATCTAGATCAGTGCCATCCTATACAGCAATTACTACTGGCCAGATGTGGCTACTGAGCACTTGAAATGTGGCCAGTGCCACATAATGAAACACCATTTTAGCTATACTGGGTAAAAACATAAAAATTAATTTCACCATTTCTTTACTTTTTTAATGTGGCAACTAGAAACGTTTAAGTTATTTATGTGACCTGCGTTTCTACTGGACAGCACTGTTCTACATCTAGACCATTAAGGATAACAATCACACCTCTTCCACCATCCTAACTTTGAGCACCCAACATGCAAGCAGCAACTCCCTCCTTTCCTAGCTTGTTCCCTTTAGTCCTGATTCCAACAATTCTTCAGCCCCACTGGGATATCCTAACCAGTGAGTCAACCCACCCCTACAATTTTCTTTCCTTACTTGGCCTAGATCCTATGGTCCACTACCCCCTTCTCTTTGTCATCTTTACTCACCTGACAAAACCTTCCCCTGATTAATCCAACTACTCTGCCTGTATATTTCCACACCAGCACCAGACAGTTATACACAAGAACACAACCACACCACACCGACCAGTCTCACTGAAGTTGACCCTTAGGCTGCCTGGCAATATTACCACAAGCTGATGACATTTCTGTACCCACTTAATTCAACAGTCACCGACAACTCTGTTCCTCAAGGCTTCCAAGGCTCCTCTCCCAGCTCGCCTTCCATGTTTCACCGAGACAATAAGAGCAATCAGAAAAGAATTCCTACATCCTCCTACCAGTACTCTGCCTTCCTGTTACTAAGAATGAACTGGCAAGCTCCTCTCTAAGCCAACTCCTCCACTGTACACAAGACCCCAACTCTTCAAGGACTCAAGGACACGGTGACAACAATTCTTCCCCTTCCCTTTGCATCAGGTTTGCCTCGTCACGGGACAATCCCATTACCAGAGATATCCTGTAATTTCTCTAACTTTAAAACCTTTCGACTTCACACTCCCTCACGCTACTGCCTCACCTCACTGCTCCCCTTTAGGGCAAAGCCACCAGAAAGTACTGTCTGAACTTGCTGCTTCTTCCTCCCATTCTCCCATTCTCTCTAAATCTATGCCAATCGGCTTTTTGTCTTCACCACTCCACCAAAGCAGCTCAAGGCCAACAACCTACCTTCCTATTATCAAATCTACTGGTCCACCGAAGTACCTTCCTATTAATCTACTGGTCCACTTTCAGTACTAATTTTCGCCTATGGGCAGAGGGCAAAACTAACCACTTTCTCCAAATGGCTTTCGATTCTCTTTCTCCCTTTTTGCTGATGCTTCACGTGCTGACATGGGCCTCAGTCCTTAAATCTATTCCCTTTCTGCAGCACTCACTCCTTAATGATCTCACTTAGTTCCACAGCTGCGAACACCAAATGCATGCACACACCTAGCTCTAGCACAGGTCTCCTCCTTCAACTCCAGATCCCACTGATTGTCTCTCTCTACTCAGAAATCCAGTCAGCAACTTCACACAAATATGGATTTCCAAAACGAAGTTCTTTATCTCAGTTCTCCTTCCCTCCCCACCACCCCCAAACCCTGTACTTCTCTGGAAATCTTCCACACGTCGGCATATGGTATCTGAATTGGGCTCCTGCCAAAAACATTCATTTTTTTCAAAGTCATTCATTTCTCTGCTCAGACCCCATATCTAACATATTAAAAAAAAGTCATGTTGGCTCTACCTTCAAACATCACCCCAATGAGAACGCCTCTCATCAGCTATCACTGTTTCAAAGCTTCCATCACTCTCACCAGAAATATCTTGACGGCCTCCTAACTAACCTCCCTAGTTCCACTCTCCTCTTTAAAACTCCAAGTCAGATTACGATACTTTTCTTAAACCCCCCAATAGCTTCCCATCTCTCTGAACAAAAGCCAAAGTCCTGCAAGGCCCCACATGATCTGACCCCTCTTTCCCATTCTTCAGCTTCATTCCCTCCTCCTCCTCCTCCTCCCCCCCCCCGCCAGGGTAGCCTACTTGTTTTACCTCAAACAAATAAAAAACATTACCACCTCCGATGGCTTGCTGCTTGTGTACTTGCTATTGCTTCTAGCTGAGACACTCGTCCCCAAAATTATATCGTGTGCTTCCTTGCTTCATTCAGGACTCTACTCAAACTTCACCTCCTCAGAGCGGCTTTCCTTAGGCACATTCTAAAACTGTAACCTTGGGGAGCCTGGGTGGTTCAGCTGGTTAAGCGTCTGCCTCTGGCTCTGGTTATGATCCCAGGATCCTGGGACTGAGCCCCACATCAGGCTCCCTATGCAGCAGGCAGTCTGCTTCACCCTCTTCCACTGCCACACCCCACACACTCACGCATGCTCTTTCTCAAATAAAATCCTAAAACATTAAAAAACAAAACTGCACTCTTTGTTACTCTCTATCCCTAACTCTCTCAGTCTACTTTTCGTTAATTCAGTAAGCACTTACTTTTGGATTTATTATACAGATGACATTTGAACAGTGCAGGCGTTAGGAGCACCGACCCTCTGCACAATCAAAAACCAATGTATAACTGCTGACTCCCCCAAAAATTTTACTGCTAATAACCTACTACTGAATAACATAAACAACACCTGTTTTATATGTTATAGATATAATACGCTGTATTTTAATAATGAAGTTAAAAGAAAATGTTATTAAGAAAATCAAAACAGGGGCACCTGGGTGGCTTAGTCGGTTAAGCGTCTGACTCTTGATTTCAGCTCAGGTCATGATCTCAGGGTCCTGGGATCAAGCTCCGCATAGGCTCCGTGCTGCTCGGCATGGAGTCTGCATGAGCTTCTCCCTCTCCCTCTCCTTCTGCCCCTCCCCCTGCTCACACACTCTCTCAATAAATAAAATCTTTAAAAAAAAAGAGAAAATCAAAACATATTTACAGTACTGTACTGTATTTATTTAAAAAAAAATCCACATAAGTGGACCCATGCAGTTCAAACCTGTGTTGTTCAAGGGTCAACTGTGTAATCATTTATTGTCTCCCTAAACTAGAATATAAGCTCCTGAGGGACAATACTCCACTCAGTATTATATTCCAAACTGAATGGTATTTGATACACAGTAGAGGAGAACTAAATTTTTGGTGAATGCATCTTCCATAAATACATTAAATCTGTCTTATTCTATAATGGTTACAGTATGGAACATTCAAACAGGAAGATAATTTAACCAGTCCCTTGATAATTTAGGCTCTTTCCTAGATTTTGCAGCTACCAACAATGCTACAGTTAACTCCCCTGTACAGAAGTCTTTATGGACTTACAGAAGGATACCTAAGAAACTCCTAAAATCAGAGTATCTGGGACTAAGGATATAGCATCTTCCATTCTGCTACATACTACAGGGCAAATGTCATTAATTAACCGAAGTCACTTTATTACCTAAATATTCAAGAGGTACCTCTAATTCAAGAGTGATGATAGAAGGACTATAAAAAGTAAGGTACCCCAAATTTGCTGTAATTTCTCACAATGCAGGGCTATGATGTCTTCTTCCTCCAAGGAAATTTTCATAACTTTCAAGGGAAGAAAGGAGGCAAACTTCCACACCTAGTTAATCCTCAACTATTCAAGACTGCTTTGGTTATTTACTCTTCCATCTCTTTCTCTCCTCCTCCCCAACTACTGATAAACCCGGGGGGGGGGGGGTTTCCACAGCTCATGCTGCTTCCTGTTCTAGAAAGACCATTCTTAAATTCCATACCTCATCTCGTCTTCCACCATTAAAAGAAGAGCTAAAGGCTTTGCTGCTGCCGCCGCCCCTCTGTGGAGGCATCTTGTTAAAAGTTTTGCTTTTCTGTGAATTGGAGCGACGGGACTGGTTGCTAAAATTTTCATTTTTGGGATAGGAAGGTTCACGTTTGCGATTAAAACGCTTGGATCCACTTGAGTTCTTTCCATCTGAAAGCAAGAAATGCAAAGAATTAGTTAAGAAATGATACACAGGGCTCCCGGCCGATCAGTTGGAAGGTCATGCGATGCTTGATCTCAGGGTTGTAGGTTCAAGCATCCCCATCAGGTAGACACTACCTAAAAAGGTAAAATATTTTAAAAATAAACAAATAGGGGTGCCTGGCTGGCTCAGTCAGAAAAGCCTGTGACTCCTAATCTCCAGGTTTAAAGAAAATAAAATCTTTAAAAATAAGAACAGGGGTAAACAGGCCCTTCCACAACCTCGAAGAAATCTGGGTTTGGACCTGAGCTTTGGGCAAGGCATTTCATAGTAAGGTGGTTCTTATTTCTGCTTTTTATTCTTTTAAAGATTTTATTTATTTATTTACCTGAGTGGGCGAGCAAGTGACAGAAAGCGCGCAAGCGAGCACGAGCAGGGGGAGAAGGAGAAGCAGCTGCCCCACTGAGCAGGGAGCCTGATGCGGGGGTTCATTCCAGGATCATGACCTGAGCAGAAGGCAGACGCTCAAAAGAACCGAGCCACCCAGGTGTCCCTACTTCTGTTTTTTAAATGACAAAGCCTAAAGGGTCCCTCCTTCGGGAATCATACAAATGCAGATCAAACCACCTAGATTCTCAGAGCACCACGTCTGTCTCTCTTTTTCACGGGGTTTAACCACTGCTCTGATAAAAGTCCATTTAGATTAAGTGATAGAAAAGGGAACAGCCTGGGGCACCTGGCTGGCTCAGTCCCTACAGCAGGGAACTCTTGATCTCTGGGTCCTATATTCAGGAGCCCCACGCTGGGAGTGGACCCTACTTTAAAAAAAATTTTTTTTAAGTAAAAAAGAAAAAGAAAAAGGGAACAGCCTGTCTTACGGAAAAGTATTTTATCTGGAAGCAGGACAGAAGACATTATTCTCCTTAAATTACTACAACATAGCTAGATTCTACAGTGCAAAGGCTCCACCTGGGCCCTAGCAGGTACATTCAAGAGGCATAAAAGCAAAACAATATTTACAGATACACTAGATGTCGAACTGAGAAGCCATTAAATTGACAAAACAAAAGAAGTTGAGTTCTAAGAACGTATTAGATCTGCATGAGTCATGTCATATCCTTTAAAAAGTACTTCTTGGAAAGCCTAGGTGGCTCTGTCAGTTAAGCACCGACTCTTGGTTTCAGCTCAGGTCATGATCTCAGGGTTGTCGGACCGAGCCCTGCGTTGGGCTCCAAGCTCAGTACGGGTATGCTTGAGATTCTCTCTCCTTCTCCCTTTGCCCCTCCCCCTGCTCATACTCTCTACCTCTAAAATAAAATCTGAAAAAATAATTTTCTTAACTGTATTTCTTGCTTTTTTGCCCTCCAGTTATAAGAATATATATTCAATTTTGAAATCTGGAAGAATAATTTAAATTTGCCACTATCCACAGAATACCAGCTTAACAGGGTGCATAATTTCCTTTCGCTCTCCATGTCATACACTTGCCACATCTTACACAAAATGACAAAAAAAATATACTATTACTCCATGAGCATTTTCATTAATCTCTAGTCTTCAAAGCATGATCAACGGCTGCATTGTCTACCATATGCTTAGAATATAACCAATCTCCTACTGCTATATATTCAGGTGGTTTCTAGGTTTTGCTAGTTAGCATTGGGAGCCTCTTTATATAGAGGCCTGTGTGTATGATCACGTCAAATTCTCAAAGTGAAATCAGCAGACTGAGTGTGATCATTAAAGCCTTTTATGCATTCTCAAGTTGCTTTCTAAAACCATTACACCTATGTATTTATATAGTAACAACACCAGAACAGAGAAAGTCTAGGTCACTACATTATTGACAATGCAGAGTTGAATACGCTTTGTTAAAATGAAGGGTCAAAATTCTTTTTAAATTTGACTTTCGCTGATGAGTAGCAACAAATACTTTTTCAATCTGTTGACCATTTGTATGTAAAGAGCACTTGTTTGTATTCTTTGCCCCATATTTTCTACTCAGGGGCTGAACTGCATAGATTATTTTGTCCCAAATTGAAAAAGGAATCCTGACAAGACACGTTTAACATGTGCCAAAGTTTACCAGCTTTAAAAAAAAAAAAAAAGGAAAAGGAAACCTGAGAAGTACATACACCTAAATAACTAAAGGTGGAAGAGGTCCCCAAATTAGTCTTTGGACAAAAAGACTACTTTAGGGGCGCCTGGGTAGCGCAGTCGTTAAAGCGTCTGCCTTCGGCTCAGGGCGTGATCCCGGTGTTCCGGGATCGAGTCCCACATCAGGCTCCTCCGCTAGGAGCCTGCTTCTTCCTCTCTCACTCGCCTGCTGTGTTCCCTCTCTCGCTGGCTGTCTCTCTGTCACATAAATAAATAAAATCTTTAAAAAAAAAAAAAAAAAGACTACTTTATCTTTCTTATCCCTTTGCCCATTCCATGTTGTCTTTTTTTTTTAATCTCAGAATAAAATTTATTTTTTTTTTAAGGATTTATTTATTTGAGAGAGAGAGAGAGAGAGGGAGAAGCAGACTCCCCGCTGAGCAGGGAGCCCGACCTGGGACTCCATCCCAGGGATCATGACCTGGGCTGAAGGCAGGCACTTAACCGACTTGAGCCACCTAGGTGCCCTCAGAATAAAATTTATTTTAAGAAGATTTCCATCCTTAGATTTGTTTATATTCACTCCATGTTGTCTTATTTCAACATGGAAATCTGACCAAATCAAGCCTGCATACTAATTTAATGGCTTTCATTTAAGCAAAAACTTAGAACGGAAGTTAGGAGACTTTCAATGAAGAAATCCATTAGGCTTACGCTCAAACTTCAAGGGAGTGGTGGTTTACAAAGCCAAAAGGATTCCCCATGAGCCTCAGAAACTACTTAGATTTAGGTAAAGCCAGATTCTACATTCAAACAAGAAAGTTATATTTTCATTTCTTCACTTATTACCACACAGGCAAGGAAACAGTTTCATAACGTTTACAGAAGTGCTCTCTGATGGACAGGGAACTGCTCATTTCTAAAACAGATTACAACACTGACCACACATGGATCCACGATTTTAGTTGCTAAAATCAACTCCTTCACCTTGTCTTCCCCTTGCCTAAGGGTATGAAGTTAGATATCTGAAATGAGAGGCTGGCTTTTATCTCTAGACCCAGGCAACAGGCAGCTAAAGACTGAAGGCACAGTCAAGCCTGTGACCCAGAGATAAAGTTCAGAGTACTGTTTTTGGGATGTCTTGTAGACAACTTGCCAGGACACACACATGAATAACGTGGGGGTAGAATCTGTCCTCCTATCTCTGAAAGGAGATAGCAATGAAGATGATCTGCTTCAGATTTTGGAAAGCAGAAAAAAAGCCAAGTTCCTAGCAGAAACATATTCTCTCCTACAAGTTTTAAATTTCCAAGGGGGTGGTTCTCAATCCTAGCTGCACAGAATCACTCGCAGAGACTTTTAAAACTGGATGCCAGGGCCCAAGGACCCAACCCAGACCTAAAGAATCAGGAGTCCCTAAGGAAGAGCTCCACACATCCCTATTTTTAAAAAAGAGCCTCAGGAAATTCTGATACACAAGCCAGAGCTGAGAACAACTGCCGAGAACTACTGTGAAGACACATTCCAAAATGGACAAGACCATTAGTTAAATGGCTCAAATCCAGAACTCAGGATCGCAGAGTCAACAAGAGACTTGAAAACTTAATCCAGTGTCTCAGTTCTTCCACATCTCCCTAACAGAAAAGTCTCTACCAAATAACACATCTCCGTCTTTCCCCCATTGCCAAATTAAAGGCCACAAATTTTTCACAGTGAAGTAATGTGGCATCATCAACATTTCTAGCTCTAGTTCTAACAGGTGGCACAACCTAGAGGTCAGAACACCAGCCAGGAAGTTTCTGCTGCTGATTCATGCTGTAATCACAGCAAGTTGCTTACCCATCACTCGGAGTAGTTGACAAGCACCTCCGGAGGGGCAACATATGGCCTTACTATAGAAACAACTGACAACAAATTGAATCCAGCTGAAATTAGTAATTCTGAACGAAAGGAAGAGAGGTGGTATCAAGAATGACACGTGCCAAGTTACCTGCCGGTTAAGTGAATTTATACAAAGGGCAATTTATAAATATTGCCTAGAACTTTTTCTTTTTTAGAGAGATTTTATTTATTTATTTGAGAGACAGAGAGAGCACAAGCAGGGGGAGCAGCAAAGGGAGAGAGAGAAGTGGGCTCCCTGCTCAGGACCTTGGGGCTCGATCCCAGGACCCTGGGATCACGACCTGAGCCGAAGGCAGACACTTACCTGACTGAGCCACCCAGGCGCCCCTGCCTAGGACTTAAGAATTCACTTGAGGGGCACCTGGGTGGCTCAGTCAGTTAAGCATCTAACTCCTGATTTCAGTTCAGGTCATGATCTCAGGGGCATGACTGAGCCCCATGTTGGGCTCTGCACTGGGCATGGAGCCTGCTTAAGATTCTCGCTCTCTCCCCCCTCTCTATGCCCCTCCCCCCAACTCTCATCCCTCTCTTTAAAAAAAAAAGAAAAAAGATTTCACTTAAACAAATCACTCTCACCCCCCCCCCAACAAAGCCTCAGTTTTCTTGTCCATAATATGAGGCTTATCCTCTACCATGACTCCTCATAGGGTCATGAAGATTACGAGAAAACTTCTGTAAAATGCCTCCAAGTGGTTGGCACAAAGTTGCATTATTTGGAAGACTATTATTAATATATCTAAATCATTCCTGTCAAAAGCACCCCCTAGACTTCCAACAAAGCCATATAAACCAAGGACTCCAGCCAACAGGCCCGGAAATTCTTGTAACTTCTCTAAGTGGTTTTTATTAAAGGCTCAAGTCACCTCAATTTTCAAAGCCATCTAAACCTCCAGGTCCATTTACAGTTCAGAAGCATTCTTCAAGGCAGATTACCACTAGTAACCTGGCTCCTGGTACCGGAATAAGAGGAAGTATATCAGGATAGTACTTCATATCACCAGCCTCAAAATAACTGCTTCATAATACCTGACCTTCCCTTAACCTCCATGGTAGTACCATCCCCCGCCCAGGGGAATGGGGCAAGAGCCTGGTTCTGGGCCAGGGTCCATTGTTTGTCCATAAACTGCCTAACCTCTCTTGCCTCTTTTTACTTTCTTTGGTCTTTCTAAATGACTTTCCCCAAATCCTCAACCACCTTTCTCCCCTGGGCTATATTCCGGGACTATTCATTGTTAAGTGCTCTTAGAATTACATCTTAGCCCTACAGGAACAAACCTATAGGAATATATCCAAGAAAATGAATGTTATGTGAATGTTTGAAGCAGTTAGCCAAAGCAAAGAAACTGCGGTATGCCACTCTGGCAGAAAAGATCAAGTAAATCCCAGGAGCCAAATTTACCTATTTCCTGCATGCGTGAATGTAAGCCAACTGCAGGAACAAAGACTCAAGTATATTAAACATGTAGCTAGGAAGCAAATGACCATTTCTGACATGCAAGTTAGAAAATAGAACAGAGGGTTTTTTTCTCACATGAGGTAGGGAAAGGAGAGAGGAAAGGTGAAGTATTTCAAATCTGAACAACCCTTGCTCTTGTTACTTTGACAAAAGAAGGCAAGTTATGTATTTTCACCTACCCTCCCTTTTCTTTCTTCAACTCAGTACTCTGAGACCCAAGAGGTCCTTTCAACAGTTTCCAGCAGAACTGAGTACATGAAGTGTTGGGTCAGCTTCTGAAATGCTACAGAAACCCCTTAGGGAATTACGCTGAATTTGAGCCTACCGTTTTGTTAGAGCAACCCTCTAGAATCTCTGTATAAGAGCTCCTAAATGATACCTGCCATGGTCTTAGCTATAATGTTCTTAAGGCAGCATATGCTACCCTTCAGTTCAACCTTAAAAGTGAGCCAATATCCAGCGTTTCCTAAGCCATTTTTAATACTTACTTATTCTGCTTTTGATCTGTTCCTAAACGCATGCAGTGAATTATGGCTAATCAACTCTGTATTTAGCTACAAACCTATTCTTCCTATTTGCTAAGGGTGCACAGCAGTAGTCAGAAAAGTAGGCACTGGCAATGGCAAACATTCACAAGCTTTCTAACACACTAAACAAAACCTAATGCTACCAGAGGGCACACTGTTATTTTATAAAACGTAGCAAAAAATCCTTTACAGGAGTTACTTCCTTTCTCAGAAGCTTTCAATTAAGAAGGTGAGCAAGTGTTTTAAGAGTATTTTATAGTATTTGCCATAAAAAAAAAATCACTTTAGTCAGAATGAACCCAACAATAAGTATTCTATACAAGTCTATCTAAAACATTAACACAAATACTTTCTTGGTCAAACTACAACAGAATTCTCTATCAACCCTGGATAATCAGTTAGTTCTAATCAACATATGCAAAGTCAGGGACAAAATGAGTAAAATGCTTTAAAATACCTGTTTTCTTGTTTGGATTGTCACAAACTTTCAACTACTGCCTCACTACAGAATGAACTGAAGGCATTTACTGCAATAGACTCATTATATTATGTCAATGGCATACTCAGCATACCAGGTAAACAAGTTTGCTATACCCAATAGATCAATTCTGAACTCAAGTCAGCCTTACAGTTGTTTTTTCTCTTTGTTTCTAAGCCTTACAGTCTTTAAATCTTTAAGTTTTAAACTGGACCTCCACATTTGGGGACTTCAAATGTTCACCTGTCTGCCACACACCTCCACTTCCACTGAAAACATCTTCCTATTACTGCTAATATAATCACAGCAGAAAAATAACAGATTTGTACACAGGCTTTGAAGTAAGATGGAGAACATTAAATTCCAGATTCTGCCAACTCCTAAACTCCTGGCCTCTCGGCTTTTCCCTTCTTTAGAAATGAACAATTCCACCTTACTGGACAGATTAATAACTAGAGTATAAGTAACATAGGTATAAACCTACTCCACTCCCTGGCACATGGTAAGCCCTCAATAAATGGTAGCTATCATCACCATGATGGTCATACTACTGAGAGGCATGACTACAAAAATGACAAAATCTTCCCTGTAAAAGGACTCTAGCCTACCACAGGGAAATAGGCATGATGTGTATTTGGTGCATAATAGGTGTCGGGTATTCTTCTAAGCTCTTAGTTCATTTGCTTCCTAAGTTAATTTATTTAATTCTTATTATCTCCACATTTACAGAAAAGGAAATTCGGAAGCTCAAGGTCTGGTAGATCTGAAAGTCTGAATCAGAGCCCGTGCTCTTAACCACGACTCCAGAGTGAACAAAGCCATTCGAGGATGAGTCCTCTTCAGCAACAGGGATGAATCTGAGACCAGGTTATTAAATATGAAATTTGAAGTCCTTGGGCCCCACCCTCCCCTGTTTAAACTTGAACACTAACCAATGCTAATTCAACATTAAAGGGCAGAACAACTTGGTGGATTAGAAGCTTGGACTGGTGAGTCAGACAAACCAGGTCTTAAGGCCTGCCGTGAGGCACATACTGGCTGGGTGACCTTACCTTTTCTGAACCTCAGTTTCCTCATCCGCAAAATGGGGATAAGAATAGCACCTACTTCACCAGTCTGTTTCGAGTATTAACACAAGGTTAATGCAAAGATTCATGTAAACCACGCTGTACAGTGCTCATTAAGTGTTAATTTTTAAATAATGGGAGCCACGGAAAAGGGGAGAAAGATAGGAGGAAACGACAGTAGAAAGAGGAGCTGTCCCTGGGTGACCCAGCAGACACCTGAGCCAGGATCCTCCCCAGCCTCCCGGGCAGTCGCCTCCACCCCCCGCCCCCCGCCGTGGGAGCCCGCCCTTACCGCTCTTGGGTTTAGACTCGCCGGCCGGCCCCGCCGAGGCGGAGCGGGGCGGCTGTTGCCCTTTGCTGCTGCCCGAAGAGGCGGAGGAGCTGCTGGAGCCGCTGTTCTTGTCCATGTCGGAAGCGGTGGCGGCGGCGTTGGGGGAGCTCTGCGGCATCAACGGGGGCCTCGGCGGCGGCGGCGGTCGGAGCGGAGCGGGCGCGGCGGGGACCCAGGCTCATGGCGTTCGGGGCCGGCGGGGGTCGGCGGCGGCAGCGGTTCTCGGCCTTCATGGCGACATTTTTCCCTGTTTCCTTCCTCGGCTTCTCAAAGTGGAAAGAGAAGCGGCGGGCGGGGCTGTGGAGCCCGGCGGCGGCTGCGGCGGCGGCGACAGAGAAGAAGGAGGAGGCCGGGGCTCGGAGGTCCGGGCCGGGCCTGGCGGGGCGGAGGCTGCGGGGGAAGGGGAGGCGAGGGAGGGTGCGCGAGCCCCGCCGGCCGGCCGGACACGCTCTCCCGCCGCGGGGCAGGGGAGAGGGCTGGCTGTCTTGGTGTCGGGGACGGGTGTCTCCGACACAGCGACGGACACTCGCCTCTGGGCCGAGGCCGAGGTGCTCCGGGAATGGCGACGAGTCGCCAAACAGCATCTCGAAGAACCCGGATGGACTCTATATATAGTGGCGATGTGGGAGTGAGGTCCTCTGGGAAACGTAGTTTTCTAACTACATCCGGGCCCAGTGATTCCCCACCACCACCACCACACACACGCACACACACCCCGCCTTTGAAAGGATGATGGGACTTGTAGTTCAGGTTTTTAGTACGCTAATAATGTGCACAATAATATAATATGCACCACTACCAATAACGCCTCCAAATATTGAGATACTTGTGGGATCCTTTTATTTACTTATTGCTTAATTTATAGTTCTTATTCTAGTATTAATATCTATTTATGGCTCTTATTCTATCTCCCAATAATAATAAGGGCAAAAATAATGACAAACCCTACATTTAATATCACTTTACAGCACTTCATCATACAGAACTTCATTTCATTGTTAATAAGTCATTTATTAATATAAGCCATTGTCAGGGCACCTGGGTGCCTCAGTGGGTTATGCATAGGACTTTTGGTTTCAGCCCAGATCATGATCTCAGGGTGGTGTGATGGAGCCCCACCTTAAGCTGCGGGGCTTGCAGAGCCTGCTTAAGATTCTCTCTTTCCCTCTCACTCTGCCCCTCCCCTCCCCCACTCACACGTGTGCACGCTCACTCTCTCTCTCAAGAAAAAAATATATATGTCATTGTTAATATTTCATTTCATTGTTAATAGTATTACCATCATCATTAGCAGGCATTGCACTGTGGGTTATATGGATTATCACACTTAATCCTCACATTAACTCAAATTTAAAGACAAGGAAACTGGTTCAAAAAGCTTAGATCAGTTAGCCACCATCACATAGCTAATAAGTGATGTTCTCAGCCACCTATGAGATAAGCAGTTCTCCAATATGGACATTGAAACTTAGAAAATCTCATCACAGCTGTCTGTACTTTGGAAAATTATAAATGATTCCTTTCAACCATAGCAGTTTGAGATTTGAAGGATCACATACACGCACTGTTAAAGAGATGAACAAATAATTTTTCAGACTAACCTCAGCTAGTTAGAAACCTATTATATGCCAGGCCCTGCACTGAGCACAAGGAATGCCAAAATATATTCAGATTGAGGCCTTTATTATACTCACCGTTTCCTAAGTGAATTAAGCAAATAAGAAACTACAGGGGCTAGGCCAGAGCTCAACAGAGAAGGCCATGTTCAGTTCGAGCCAAAATATGATGAAGCCCAATGGCTATGGAAGAGTCCAGCACCTCCTAAGCTCTCCTCGAGTTGCAAATGAACTCAAACTCAAGGCCCAGCTAAGGGAGCTGAATATAACAGTCAAGGACACTTAAGTCGGTGGTCAGAAAGCTATTATAATCTTTGTTCCCACTCCTCAATTGAAATCCTTCCAGAAAATCCAAGTCCAGCTATTTCATAAACTGGAGAAAAAGTTCAGTGGGAAGTGCGATGTCTTTATCGCCCAGAGTTGCCTGAGCCAACACAAAAAAGCTGTACAAAAAATAAGCAAGTGTTCCACTCTGACAGCTGTGCATGATACAACCCTGGAGGGCTTATCTTCCCAAGTGAAATTATGGGCAAGAGAATCCACATGAAACTGGATGGCAGCCAGTTCGTAAAGGTTCATTTGGATAAAACATGGCCAAAAACGTGGAACACAAGGGTGAAACTTTTCCTGCTGTCTATAACAAGCTCACTAGCAAGGATGTTAATTTTGAATTCCCAGAGTTTCACTTGTAAACAAAACTGACTAAATAACATATCATTCACCCAAAAGAAAGGAAAGGAGGGAGAGAGGGAGCGAGTAGGGAAGAAAAACTACAAGGGAAAATAGTAACAAGAGCTATAATAAAGTTAACACAAAATGCTGACTATAGCAAAGGCTCCAAGGAGAGGTGTACAAACAGTTGGGGGTCAGGGGTAGAGGAGGGCTTCCCAGAGAGGTGTCACTTGAGCTGAGCATAGAAGGATGAGTGGAATTTCAGCAGTCATATATGAACAAATAAATAGACAAAATCCTAGAATTCCCCTAATTGGGTCCTTTTTGGCTCCTTATGCGTCATCACATGCAATACAAAACATTAATAAGTAATGTATATATAAGTGAATCAATTTCTTGAAATTAACAGTTTTAACTGGAATAAAGAAAATTAGATACTAATCTCATATTTTGAAATTTCCTTAAAATGCCCTTCATCAGTCCTTGTCCTGCTTCACCTCTTGCAGTTATTCCCCCGCAAGTGATATTGAAATGAGAACAAATACAAAATGTTGGTTTGGAAACTTACTTTGATGTCTAGAAGGAACAGCCCCAAAGCCTGAGGTCCATTCTTATGTACAACTAGATACGGAAGATATAATAAGTTTCCTTGATGAATTTTTATTTCCTTTAACAATAATGTGAGAACTCTATTTACATGGATGAATCATTCCTTCTTTCTATCACTTTTAAAAATAAAAGAGAGGGAAAGAAGAAAAACCCGTGCAGCTCTTCCAAAAGAAAGCAGTAGGTGTCCATCTGTCAGGCTACACATTAAACCAGGAAGAGATTTTTCATTTTCAAAATAGTTTCTTAGGGTCCTTGGCGCTTTCTCCTTGTGAAATATTTACAGGAAACATACATTTAAATAGAGAATCAAAGCAGAAACATAGAAATCCAAGCAAAACTCACCACCTCCATCCTCTTTTGCTCAAGATGGTCTACATTACCCTTTTCATAAAAAAAGAACAGGAAAATCTGGGGTTGAAGTAAACATCCATGCTATGCCAGTTGGCGCTACAAGCCTAGCTTTGCGACAAAAGAAGAGGGAGGGTGAGTGGTGATTGGGTCTGACTCACTAAACAGACACCAGAGCTTTTCTTCCCATTTATAAACTTCTTAGGTACATAAAATGTAAAGACCAAAGAACAGCCTTTTGTACGTTTATTTTTCAGAGTGGTCTAGCACATGTTTCTCAAGAATGGTCTGCGAATTCTTTGCATCAGAATTATCCCAGGAGTTTGTGGATCTCCTGGGTGGCTCGCTGGGTTGAGCATCGGACTCTTGGTTTTGGCTCAGGTCACAATTTCAGGGTCCTGAGATCCAGCCCTGCATGGGACTCTGCGCTGGGTGTGGAGCCCACTTTGGAGTCTCTCTCTCCCTCTCCCTATGCTACTCTTCACCCCCCCCACCCCGAGAATAAATACATCTTAAAAAAAAAAAAAATCACCACACAAGTTTGTTCAATAAAGATTCCCAATGCCCATCCTTAATGTAGGGATTCAAAGTCTCTGAGATTTGGGCCCAGGAATCAGCTTTTTTTTTTTTTTTTTTTTTTTTTGGAGAGAAGATAGAAAGGAGGGGCAAAGGAAGAAAGAGAGAGAGAGAATCCCAAGCAGGCTCCACACCCAGCATGGAGCCCTATGGGGGCTTGATCTCAACACCCTGAGATCATGACCTGCGTGAAATGAAAAGTCAGAGGCTTAACCCACTGAGCCATTCCGGCACCCACAGGAATCTGCATTTTAAAAATCAAACCAGGTGATTCTTAGGCACATCAAAGTTTAAGACAATTGACCTTGTTATTATCTGCCTTGTAACCACACCGTACCTTAGTTTCCTACTTCTGCACCAGAAAACAAGAGTTACTGCGTATCTTGCGAGTTAGCATTCATCCTGCTGGTTAACAAGATTTAGAGACATGGCCGCTGAGAGGTGATTGTGGGCTTATCCTAAGGTCCCTTCATTTCTGGTGAATTCTATATGCAAAGTGGGAAGAGAGAGAAGAGGGATTTCCGGTACTCAAAAACTAAGTAGCCTCCGGCCTCCGGATCCCAGAGGTCACACGCGTAGCTCCCTAATAATGGGTTTCAGAACGCGTTCGGCTAATAGTGTCTCCTACCGGCCGCCGTTGGCCCTCTAGTGATGCTACACTACGTACTGTCCGGGCGCTGCCACCTTACTGCCAAGATGGCGACCCACAGGAGCTGCGCTTTATGGAGCTGCTGCGGTCGTAGGTGGTCGCGGGTGATGCGGTGCTGCCGGCTCCCCGGGTTTCGTAGCTCCTGGCCCAGGGGCCCGCTGGGTGCTCGGCACTTGTCCCAAGAGAAGCAGGCAACGGAAACACATTTCGGGTTTGAGACTGTGTCGGACAAGGAGAAGGGGGGCAAAGGTGAAAGGGGCGAGAGGGCGGACGGAGGGATCTATCTGCGATCTGGTTTCTTCAGCTCAGCTAGGAGTTGATTTAACGTCCTGTTGACTCGGATGCTGTAGCCTGTGCAGTCCTGACCTCCAAGGAATCACACACACCACCCCCCCCCCAAGCCTGACCCCGCAGAGCTTAGATGCCTCCTCTTATTAAACACAGTATTGTTATCCCCAAGTTACACACGAGGAAATTGAGATTTCGAGATTAAACAAGAACTGGCCCAATTTAATATAGTAAGCGGCCGAACCAGTATTCCAACCCACTTCAGTGTGACTGCAGAGCTTATGTTCTTCACCTCTTACTAAAGGGTAGGTCCATTTTTTATAGAAAGGAAGGAGAAAAAGCTCTTCGCTATGCCTCAGCTTCCAAATTGTATAAGTAGGAATAATAGTAAGCGTTCCCTTAGAGTTATAATGAGGATTAGATTACTTCATACATTAAAATATTTTGAACAATGCCTGGCACTTCTTAATTGCCCAATAAATGTTAGATATTGTTGAGCACAGTTTCTTTGTGTCCAGCATTGTGCTATAGGCATGGGAAAGGAGAGGACTGTTTTAAAACTCCCAACTCTACCATTTATAATGGGGAAGGTGTTAATGCCCATTTAACAGGTGGGTATGGTGAGGCTCTGAGAGTATCCTTCACTTGGCCTGTGATCACCCAGGAAATAAAGAGAAAGAATTCACAATTGAATATCCCATCCTCTTAAAGACTACTACATTGTCTATGTCTCACCTCAGCCTTGCTAAATACATAGCTCTACTGTAACTCTTTGAATATTGATTTTAAATTAACATTTCACTGGACTGTGAATTCCCAGAAAGCTAGGACAGTGGCTCATTCATGTTTATATCTTCAGTGCCTGATGCACTTTAAAAGCTTGATAACTGCTTGTGTAATAAGACAAGCCAAGTAAAACGATAGTAAATTTTTATTAAGGACTTGAAACCTTTTAGAATACTTTACATTAATTCTTGTAAATACAGCCTTATGAGGTAGAGACTATTAGCCTCACATTATAGATGAAGAAACTGTTGAAACAGAGATAGTAAGTCACTTCCCCAAGATTCTGCTAGTAAGTGGCAGAGCCAGGGCATTTAATCCAGGTGGGTTGTTTCCAAAATGATAATAATGCCTAACCTCTGTATTGTACTTTACAAAATATGAACATTTCACACACACAAGCAAGGAAGAGGTTACCCACTGAGCTAAATATGTATCTCGCAGATGGGGACCCAGCATTGAAGTACAGGCAGTCTTCCCTTTGCACGGTAGTGCAGGACCATAAAGATGACCATGCACGCTGAAATCATGCACAATGATATTAATAATCAATGGGAAAAATTAGAACTGTTCTATGACTTCTAAAAATTTTTGAACATCGGGGGTGCCTGGCTGGCTTAGTGGAACATGTGACTCTTTTTTTTTTTTTTTTTTTTAAGATTTTATTTATTTATTTGACAGAGATAGAGACAGCCAGCGAGAGAGGGAACACAAGCAGGGGGAGTGGGAGAGGAAGAAGCAGGCTCATAGCAGAGGAGCCTGATGTGGGGCTCGATCCCATAACGCCGGGATCACGCCCTGAGCCGAAGGCAGACGCTTAACCGCTGTGCCACCCAGGCGCCCCTGAACGGAACATGTGACTCTTGATCTCAGGGTCGTGAGTTTAAGCCCCACACTGGGCATAGAGTTTACTTTAAAAAATTAAAAAATTATTGAACATCAAAAACTGTTATAAACGTATAGAGATATGGAATAAATAGTAAAGTTAATATTTATTTAGCAAACTATGATTTAAAATTAGGTTTAACTTAATTAGAATTTTTAAAATTTAACTTTGTTTTTTAATTAAATTAAAATTTTAATAAAAAATTAGAAACATTAGGTTGTTTTATTCCTTTGTAAAAAAAAAAAAAATCTACCAAAACTATTTTGAAAAGTGTTTGCTACCTTCTGGTCATATTATTTACAATAGGGAGCAAGCATCTTCTCTATGCCTTGGCAAATTGCTGTACTCCTTTCTAAATTTCAGTCAGCTTTTAACATTTTATCCTTTCACTGTCAATGTCATGAGCTATCTCCAAGAATTCCTCTAGTGTGAGATTTTTTTTTGCTGGCATCATTTCCTCTGGGACATCTTCAACCTTTTCGTCACAACCACATCCTCATTCACGTCCACAAGTTCATCTTCGCATAGCTCTTCCGGCTGCGTATCTAGAGTGTCTCGAGCACCAGTGTTCCCACAGTCAGCTGTTTCACCTATAACCCATGGACATTTCACTTCCAATATTACCACTTCTCATATCTTTGCGGTGCTTTCATTTTCATTGGCCAATTTCCTCTTTCAGTTATCTAGTTTTGTAAAATACCACACGTGTTTACAACTGAGAGATAAGGAGGTAACACAACTATATGCTTTGCTGTCTGCGTGTGAACTGAATGACTGATGTGTAGTGACCTACCAAGTGCCAACGGAAAGAAGTGACATGATTGGTTACTGTTCTTGATGCATGTCTGTTATTTATAGAGTGATTTATGGGCTGAAGAACTACCGGCGAATTTGTACTTCATGCGGTTACTCACGGTTAATACACCATTGCACATGAATGATGTTGTTGGGGGACTGGTGTTATTTAACTAGACCACAGTCACTGAAATTCGTGTATATCGGAACCATGCAAAGCAGAGATTGCTTATACTCGGTGGGTTGAGCTGTAGTGTCTCTGAATACCCTGAAGAAAAAAGAAAAAACAAGGAAAAAACAAAACAAAACAAGTTTGGAGATCCCGGGGTTGACAAAGGCATTCAAGATTGAGTTCAGGAGGAGCTCAAGAGTTGCTGATTCAGCAGAGGACAGGGATGTTTGGGATCTGTGCAGCACATTTCATCTGAGAAACTCAAAGCATCGCCCCTTCATTACCTAATGCAGCCTTATGGCAGGGTGATAGGGAGCTGGCACTGAGTTTTTCATCTTACGGGCAGAGAAACAGGTGTAAAGAAGTTACACGTAGCCTGTGCTTTAAAGTGCCTTAAATAGTAAATTCCTTCTCCCACTAGGCCAGATTCCACATTCTCCCTTGATCCTATCAGATTTATGAGATTTATGAGGGCCCTCTGCACTGTGGCTTGGCCCTGATTCACATCTTGCCATTCATCTGCCCACCAAATTGTACTTGAGGTTTTTCCTCTGTGTCCAGGCAGGGATGAGCTGAGGCCTTCCTATCCATTAGTCATGTATTTCTAATGATTTTGTTGTTTTCTGTTAGAATAACCATTAGAAAAATTCCATACCCCTGCCCCATCCTCTAGGAAGTGGAAACCTACTTAGTAGCAAGTAGGTGCATGGCATTATTATGGGGTAGTGGTCCGAGATAAAGGTAATTAAGCAGAAAAGAGGTTGGTTCCTTACATGAAGTAAGTTAAGCCTTTCTTAAAAGAGTTTAAGGGGCAGATTTGGGCATCAAGCAGTATAGCTTAACTTCACCTGACAAAGGCAACTTCAGGGGAGAAAAGCTTCATCCTCTTTCATTTAGGACTTCCCCAAGTTAATCTTGTTAATAGCACAATTGTGATGTATTTCTCCTATGTCAGTCTATCATGTGTTTGAAAGTGTGGCCAAGAAGTATGATGTGATGAATGATATGATGAGTCTTGGTATCCATCGTATTTGGAAGGATTTGCTGCTCTGGAAGATGCACCCGTTTCCTGGGACCCAGCTGCTCGATGTTGCTGGAGGCACAGGTAATGTCCAGTCGAGTATCCTCGAGTATCACTGATCACCTTTTATAGAAATTAGTGTCTCTTGTTCGAATGAGGTAACTTACCTACCATTAGGCCAAAGATGGTAATTGAAAATCAGCACACTTCTAAGAAAGGTTACTCTTTTCAACGAAATGTCACCCAAAAACATGAAATATCAGCTTTCTGCCTGTCGTTTTTCTAAAATGCACAGGGTTAAAAGTAAAAAGATCACTTTTTTACTCCAGTGACATCTCACCATGTGAATCACTTTTATTCTGTTTAACCTTTCATCCACTTTTCCTCTTTCTTTGGGATGCCCTTTCTCATATTCCATAAGCTTTCTAGACAATCTTTTCTACCTAATCCATTATCATACCAGAAATCAAAAGCTCAGCTGTTTATACGTGGTCCTTTGTTACTTGGTGCACACTAGATATCCGGGGAGAAAAACGTCATGGGTTTCTACGGTGCATCTTGGTGATGTTATCACATGGTTATGTACATGAGAAATTACATTAGAATAATGTGGCATATAATGTAATAATGTGATCACTGATACCAATAGAATAACATAGAATGAGAAATGACAGTCTTCATGAATGAAACGTGTTTATGTGTGGCCTTGTTGGTGTGGTCCTCTCCCCAGTGGAAGCTCAGAAGGTAGTAAGACACCTTGCTCAATGGAGGACAATTTAACAGAATCTCTTAAAGTCTACAATCTTTACAGGCTAGGATCCCACAATTCCAATTCTCCGTATCTGGTCTAAAAACAACAACAAAACACAACAACACCGTTGCACAAAGCTATAGCTACAGAAAGGGCTCCGTCAGAGCTGCCTACATCTGTGCCTTAACCTGTAGCATTACTGCGTGCTGGCAACTGCCCACTGAGAAAATGTAACTAGAAGGTAATCCCATATATTCAAAAAGACATTTTAAAAATATATAGCTACAAATATGCTCACTGCATCATTTTTAGTAATAGTGAAAACTTGGAAATAACCTCAATTCTGCCTCAGTAAAGAAATTGTTTTAAATTAAGATACACCCATTCTATGAAATATCATGTAGCTATTTAAAAGAATGTGGAAAACCTATAAATACTGATGGAGAGTTCTCAAAGACATATTCAGTGGGAAGAGAAAGAAAACAAGTGGTACAACTATGTGTATAATATGATCCCCGTGTATGTTTCTAAGTTGTTTCATATAAAATTTTTAAACATATAGGAAAGGGACTGGAGAATACCTCATTGGTTGGAGAGACTAGAAAAACTTAAGGATATATTTCATGCAACTAGTGTAAGAAAAACAAAGACAAACTACATTATAAGAAAGGAAATGTGATCCTAGAAAGCACTGTCTTGGCCCAATCAGTATTTACCTGGTCACAATAAGATAAACACTTTCCAGTTTTAGACTCCAACCAACAAAGCACAGAAGATGTAATTACAGCTACAGAGCAAACAGTATGTTATCGGTCCGTCTTGACAGTGTAAAAGTGCACACAGTAGAAGGTTGAAAAGAGTCAAGAGGTACCGTCTGTAATTGATGAAACAAATAAAATACTAGTCTGTTATTCTAGTTTACAAAGGAATCTATGAGAGACTATAAAATGCGATCTAAATATATTTCGAAGATAGAGGCAAGCAGAGATGAGGGGTGAGGTATCATTATAAATTTGGTAAGTAAAGAAAGAGCTGGAACCAACAGAAGGCACAACTGAAATGATTGAGAAAGACGATCCCTGGGGAGCTGAACTAGGCATGGGAAGCGGTAGGGCAGGGGATCCTTGCTGGTAACTATACCCTCATGTTGCTTTCGTAACAATTATTAGAGACTAGAAGGGGTGCGCACTAAGCACTTACTGGTTAGGTCTAGAGAGGGTATGGAGAGAGAATGCAACTTTTATGTTCTCTTCTAAATATTTGGGTGAGTCTTTTATAGTGAGAATGTGTCCATGCGTTACTTATGCAATTTTTTAAAAGGTTTTTTAAGAATATTAGAAGTTAACAGGGCGCCTGGCTGGCTCAGTCAATAGAACTGACTCTTCATCTTGAGGTCATGAGTTTGAGCCCCATGTTGGGTAGAAAGATTACTTAAAAATAAAATCTGAAAAAAAAAAAAAGAATATTAGAAGTTTTTAAAAATGCTGTTTTGTTTTTTTTTAAGATTTTGTTTATTTGTCTGCGAGAGAGGAGGAGCAGAAGCAGGGGGGAGCCTCAGGCAGAGGGAGAAGCGGGCTCCCCACTGAGCAAGGAGCCCTACGGGGCGCTCAATCCCAGGACCTAGAGATCATGACCTGAGCCAAAGGCAAATGCTTAACTGACTGAGCCACCCAGGCGTCCCAACTTTATTTTTTAAGTTACTATAGAAATGAAGAGAAACTTCAATTTTTTGGATACTCCTCAAATCCTGTACCTTTGTTGCTCTGTTTGGGTCTTGGAAATGTTGGGTCTTTGCTTGTGTTTACGTTCATGTTTGCGTCTTTCCCCTGTTGGGTTCCCACAGGTGACATTGCATTCCGGTTCCTTAATTATGTCCGGGCACAGCATAAGAGAAAGCAGAAGAAGCAGTTACGGGCCCAGCAAAATGTATCCTGGGAAGAAATTGCCAAAAAGTACCACAATGAAGAGGACCCCTTGGGCGGTTCCCGGGTGGTGGTCTGTGACATCAACAAGGAGATGCTAAAGATTGGAAAGCAGAAAGCCCGTGCTCAAGGACACAAAGCCGGTAAGTCCTATGGAAAGTAGACACAGTGGAAGTGTTTGTGTGTTTATGAAATAAGATGGGATATAGAATATGTTGAGGTACTTTATTTTCAAAAACATACAGGATAGGCAGGAGTCAAAGATAATTTCATGTGCCTGAATCCAGTCTGTGTGCTGTTGTGTACATTATTTCGCCAACCCAGGGAGTTAGTCTGATCAGCCCCATGTGACAGAGCTGATAACCAAACCCCAAAGAGCTGCTTGAGTAAAGTGCCTTTGCTCAAGTAACACAGCTTTTAAATGGCAGATCCCAAATGGGAGCTGAGTCTTGGGATCTTAGCTCTTGGACCCTGAGATGGAAGTTTTGCTTTCAATTCCCAGCAACTCCCTGCTGATCCCATTTGTCTCTTTTGGAGCCATCCCATTCCCCATCAGTACTCTGAGGGTTTGACGGGTAGAAGCTGAGAAGGAGCTCTGCCCTTAAAGCAGGCACTTGCCCTTCAGACACAAGGGAGTACAGGCAGCTGGCAGCCTCCAGCTCTCAGAACCTTTAGGCTCCGCCTCGGCTTCCAAGCTAGGCTTTTTTCCGGCCGTGCTCCAGAGCTCCCTATTGGGCTGGCTTAGGCTTTATCAGATCCGCACTGAGGTCTACAGGCTTTCCCCACTCGATCCTGCTTCCTCTTCCTTTTGTCTAACCCCAGGTGTTCTCCCCTTCCCCCAGCCCCCCCCCCCAAAAANAGCGCCCCTTTTCACTCCTCCCTCATCTGGGCATCTGTTTCTCAGAGGGCCCAACTGATAGAATGAAAGAAACAGCTGGTAAACAGTACTCCTTTCAGCAGCAGATAGGAGAGTGACTGCGCGTCTCTGGGAACCCAGAGCCACCGGAAAATGGACAATTTGTGCTCCAGCTTAAAGAAGCAGGTTTCACATTTTGCCGTTTGTTTTCATCTTCAAAATACTTCCCCCCAACTTTATCAGGTAGCAGTAAGGATGTGGCAGCTGCAGCACGTTTTCCCAGCTTTCCAGAGCCGCCGCGCTGCCCTCTTCCCAGCTGGCCAAGCGCTGCAGGCAGCCACTGAGAGGCAGTGGTCTGGGACAAAGAAAATAAAGTCCCTCGGGTCAACATCAGCGTTCCTGTCCTCCCCCTCCCCCACCAGGAGTGACTATGGTTATTTTAGCTCAATTCCTCCTCCTCCACCCCCCACCCCCAGAACGAGCTGCCTAGACGGACCACAACCCACTTGGCCTCCAAGATGAAGGGCTCTTTTGTTAACCGTCAGTGCTGATCAGAAAGCAGACAGTCCCTAGTGTTTTTAGACAAAGGCACTATGTTTCCTCACTCCTACTGAAAAACGTGTTTCCCTTCCCTCTGGTGCTCAGCCATAAAGAATGGAGAACAAAGATAGAAATGATAGGCAATGTTCCTTTTCTGGAATCATCCCTTCCACAGCATAGCGTGCCCTTCAGCCTCTCCTCACCGCCAAGACAAATCCACCGGCGTACGAATTATTAAGTGCTGCATAGGCGCTTGTCTTTCCTTATCCTTCCTCCTTGCTTTATCAACGTCCAAAAATGATGTCTTTGTAAAAAATATCCTGCGAAAAGAGCTGAAAAGGAAGATCCTAGAAATTATTTTGTACTAGTAAGTTAACGAGAAAGGCATATTTGTGTGGAGCCCTGTTGTGTGTTTTATTTACATCTTATGTGGACACTTCCTCCCCAGATGGAAGCTCCGAGGGCAGGAGCTTTAAAAAAATCATTTGAGGGGCGCCTGGGCTCAGTCGGTTAAGCGTCTGCCTTCCGCTCAGGTCATGATCCTGGGGTCCTGGGACCCAGCCCTGCCTGGGCTTCCTGCAGTGGGGAGCCTGCTTCTCCCTCTCCGTCTGCCAGTCCCCCTGCTTGTGCTCTCTCACGTGCACTCTCTCTCTCAAATAAATACGTAAATAAATAAATCTTTAAAAAAATTATTTGGTAGGTTATAAAAGTGATATATTTGAGAGGACTTTTGGATTTTGCAAAAGTATTAAGAAGAAAGTAAATGTTACCTATAGTTCCAACATTGAGATGCTCCCAGTATTTTAATGTATTTCCTTCCTAGCTTTCCTAATCATTTCCTTTTTATAAAATTGAAGACTTTCTGTATATACAATTTAGTATCCTGCCCTAACTCAGCATTGTATCATGAGATCTTTCCACGTCATTAAAAATTCCTTAAAATCATTATTTATGATACTCTCCTGTATGGCTGTGAATCACGAAGATTCACATCACCAGTTTACATAACCAGCAACCAATTGACCTTTCACTTTTTTCTAAAGCTTCTGCATGGAGCACAGCATTGTGACATCCTTATCTGTAAATTTTTGCATGCATTTGTTAATTTTTACCTCCTGTATAACCTCAGACAAGTGTTTAAACTCTCCAGCTCTCAATTACCTTATCTATAAAATGGGAGAATAAAAACCACCTTGTAGTAGGAGGGAATATACCATAGCTATTGAAAACACAGGCTCTGGGATAAAACCACCCGAGTTCCAATCCATCTGGGTGACCTTGGGCAACCTGCTTTCACCTTCCTAATACTCAACTTGGCTCACCTAAAACAGGAGGATGATAGTAAGAGCTATCCCATGGAGTTAGAATGAGAATGTGATAAGATAACACACGTAAAGTGATAATACAGACCCTGCCATCAAGGGCTCGGAGCAGTTGCTATGGTGATGATGATGTCATCAATGTCATCTTCCTAAAAATCAAATAGCTGGTTCAAAGGATATGGTGGTTGTTTTTTTTAAAGATTCATTTATTTAAGAGAGAGACAGAGTGTGTGCACGCGAGCTGGGGGGAGGGGCAAAGGGAAAGGGAAAAGGGAAGCAGACACCCTGCTGAGAATGGAGCCCCACACAGGGCTGGATCTCCAGATCACGACCTGATCACGAGCCGAAACTAAGAGTCCAACGCTTAACCGATTGCTGAGCCACCCGGGCACCCCAGGGTATGGTTATTTTTAAGCATTTTGCTAAATACTGCTACTTTGCTTTCCAGGAAGGTTTTCATTTACTTTCCTCTGTAGAACCTTCCTTCTATATTGTATTTTATGTCTAATTTGCTGCAAGTTGAATAATGTTAAAGCTGAATCAGAATCCTTTAGTGGACAGAGCTACCCTGTTATGGGGTTCCCTTGGGTGTTTTCTGAATTTGTGACCAGACTTGGGGTCTAGACACTTTGATTCTCCATTAGAACCGATATAACTAGGCTAAATTCCATACTTAGAATACTTCCAATGACCCTTTGAAGTTGGTACTGTTATTAACTCCATCTTACAGATGAAGAAACCAAGGCAAAGTAGTTTATTCAAGATTATACAGCTAATAAATGCCGAAGTTGGAATTAAAATCCTGGCAGTCTAAACCCCAGACCCGGGATCTTAACTATGGTACTTCGCACAAAACACTTAGTTGGGTAAACACTTAAACACTTAATTGGGTAAAAATTGCTTGAAGGTGGGCATAACTGAGTATTCATCAAGTTCTTCTCTGAGACCCATGGGGAAAGAACTTCCTGCTAAACTTGAAGAAATTCAGATTCTGAGGCCAAGACACCTTGAAGACAGCGGCCAAGAACCCAGCGATGAAGGCAGGTGTGTGATGGTTTCTGATACCACATGTATGGTATTTGCCCAGCACCAAACTGTTCTCCAGTTCTCCCATACCAACTAGGTGTCCAACAATTCAATTCAGTTCTGACACTGACTCCCAGAGTTAGTCTCAGATTCCACAGACTGCCCCCACCTCAGAAGTCAGCCATCAGTGGGGTGTGCAGGCTGCCCCCACTTCTGCCTGGCTGACTACGAATCAGGGGATTCCCACAATGCCCTCCTCAGGTTTGACAGTTCGCTGGGTGCAGAAGAGACAGCAAACCAGAAAGAGACCAGGAATGACTTTTCTCTTTCAGGACTTGCTTGGGTATTGGGAGATGCTGAAGAGCTGCCCTTTGATGATGACAAGTTTGACGTTTACTCTATTGCCTTTGGGATCCGAAATGTCACACACATTGATCAGGTATGTGCGGCTGCGTCCTTAGCTTGGTGATTCCCATGCAATTACATCTCCTAGATCGGCCCCACAGGAAATGAGGAAAGCGGGAGAGAGTCTTCTCTCCACCCAGCTCCTGAATGACTGTTGGCAGGCTTGGGGGCCTCGATCCTTGAAGTTGCCAGTTTTCCTAGTCACGAAATTGAACAAGACCAAAACCACAAAGCAGATCCCCACTGAGGCCTTCGTTGTTTGGTTGGTATTCACATCTTTGAGCTGTCAGTCATGCTCTGGCATTCCATCTGTTCCCGCTCACTTGTGAAGTTGTCTGACCCTGTGAGTTTGCAGATCAGAGGCATTTCCAAGGCCAACACAGAAGGCACTCGAACACTTACTTTGGCAGAAGGTACCTAGAGTCATGGGTTCCTCTACAGGGAGAAGGGAAAATTTAGCTCTTAATCTGATGCAGCTTTTTTTTTTTTTTTTTTAAGATTTATCTTTAAGGAATCTCTGCACCCAACGTGGGGCTCCAACTCACAACCCCGAGATCAAGAGTCTCTACCGACTCATCCAGCAAGGCACCTCCTGATGCAGCTCTTCTGTATTTCTACTGCAGTATTCTGTCCCGAAGCATTGGAAGACAATGTGCAAGGCACCACATTGTTTTTGTAATGGGGGGTCCAGTTACCTGGTTCCTCTGCTTCCTGGGACATCTTTATGGTGCACTTCAGCTTGGTTTTTATGACCTGCCCCTTGTATATAGCCAGTTTATTACTTCTTTTCATTAAAAAAATTTTTTTTCAATAGGTTCAGGGTACAAAAGGGCATGTCAGTCAAAGTATGCTTCTCCTGTGTCCCAACCGTTCAGTGCCTCCTCTCCCTCCCTCTAATCACCAATTTCTTGTGTGCCTTTGCAAAGATGTTTTGTGAATATTAAACTTTTTCTTTTTTTATACAAATATTAGCATATGAAACATTTTGCCCATTGGTTTTTTCCCCTTGAAATATATATTGGGAGATTTTTCCATGTCGGTACATAAAGAGCCCTGGCTCTTCCTTTTTTTAAATAGCTGCATAGATTCCATTTATGTAGACATTCCATAATTTAATCAGTCTCTCATTAATAGTTAAGATGCTTCTAATCTCGTGCTGTTCAAACAGTGCTGCAGGGAATAACCTATATGCATGTCATCTCTACAATAGATGCCTTTTTCTTTTTTCTTTCTTTTTTTTTTTTTTTGGAGTGTGGGGAGGGGCAGAGGGAAAGGGAGAATGCTTTTTTTTTTTTTTTTTTTTTTGAGAGAGAGGAGGGGGAGGAGGAAAAAGGGAGAGGGAGAAGCAGACTCCCCGATGAGCAGGGAGCCCAACTCGGGGCTGGATCCCAGGACCCTGGGGTCATGACCGGAACCAAAGGCAGACGCTTAAGCGACTGAGCCACCCCGGTGCCCCAGAGAAGGAGAATCTTAAGCAGATTCCACATGGAGACCAATTCAGCATGGAGACCAATCTCACGACCCTGAGATCTTTACCGGAGCCAAAATCAAGAGTCAGATGCTTAACGGACTGAGAGCCAGCCAGGTGCCCCGATAATAGATGGCATTTCTGTAAGATAGGTTCCTTGAAGTAAAATTTCTACATCAAACAGGATATCCATTGTGATTTAAATAAGTAATTGTAGGAGCACCTGGCTGGCTGTTGATAAAGGGTGCAATTCTTGATCTCAGGGTTTTAAGTTCAAACCCCATGTTGGGCAAAGAGTTTACTTTAAAAAAAAAAAAGAAAAAAAAATCCTGAAATAAGCTTTTAATAAATAAATAATAAATAAGTAATTGTGAAAGTGGCCGCCATGTGGCTGTACCAATATGAGTACTCCAAGTAACCTCTTCATGGGCAGCAGAACGCCTATAAAACTTAAGATATCGTAGGGTTATCGCTGCTGCTACAGCTTTCCAACTGAGAATGCTTGTGCATCTCATGGATCTATGGGAAATGCTAATTTTTATAATGCCTATCAAAGTTAAAGCTGTTTTGGCCTCATGGAATTGAGTGAGTTCTGCTGAGGACTGTGTTCTCTTGTTCCTTGTCTTGTGTTCAGGCACTCCAGGAAGCCCATCGAGTCCTGAAACCCGGAGGACGGTTTCTCTGTCTGGAGTTTAGTCAAGTGAACAATCCCCTCATATCCAGGTTCGCACTGTTAACAGGGCTTTATTCTTATTGTCTAGGCAAGGCTTTCCCGTCCCAAAATGGACAGAAAATAGCCCGTAAGCAGTAAGCATGAACCTCATAGTCCAGAGTCTCTAAGGGACAGGTGCCACCTCAGAAGTCAGCCAGTTCTGAATGACCACACCTAAGCCAGAAGAGTTTCAAACCAGCAACCAGAGGCTCAAGTTGGCCCACAGATGTATTTTGTTTGATTGATCGGATTTTAAGAAATTGACTTAGATGTTCGTATTTAAAAATCAGGAAGTTTCACGTAAAAATCTGCGTTTCCAGCTTCACTTGAGGAACCATATAGGGCAACGCTGAGCACTCACTCCCACATGGCAGTAGTCAGAGCTGCGAAGTACCTGCCCCTTCCCCTTAGTAGCACTTATGTGCTGCTTCCTAACTGCACCTGTCACCACATCCTCACTAGTCCCTACTGGTCTTGCACCTGGCCCACATTGCTTTCAGGTACTTGACTTCTATAGGCATTTGAATTGATAACTGCAGGCTTAAACCTTCTTGCTTCTTATCAGGGGGGCATGTTCTAATCTTTTGCCTTTGTGTTTAGGCTTTATGATCTATACAGCTTCCAGGTCATTCCTGTCCTGGGAGAGGTCATCGCTGGAGATTGGAAGTCCTACCAATATCTTGTAGAAAGTATCCGACAGTTCCCGTCTCAGGTACAAAACTTTGGTATTTTTCTACAAAGGCCCTAGAGTTTAAATCCAGGTGATCCTTGCTGTATCTTTGTGTTTTAGGAGGAGTTCAAAGAGATGATAGAAGATGCAGGTTTTGAGAAGGTGACTTATGAAAGTCTCACATCAGGCATTGTGGCTATTCATTCTGGATTCAAACTGTAGCTCCTTTACCACTCTGGAGTGTGAACCGGTCACACCCTGTTGAAAGCCTGGGACTGAAGGATAATCTGGCTAGCAAGCCCGACAGCAGAACATCCCCTCGAAGGATGTGTGCCTTGGACTCATGTTCTGACGTGATGAGTCTCCAAGTGGAAGAAACAGATTCTGCTGCAGCTTTCACTAGGAGCTGCTTCAGGGCTTCTCCCAGAGGTATTTGCTCGTATTTTTTGCTCAACTCCTGCTCAGTTTTCTTGGCTGTGCAGTGTGTGGTTAAGGTAAAACCAGCACTGCTTCTCATTTTTGAAGTGCATTTGTAGCTTCTTTGCTGGTGCTGCCTTCCAGAGGGATAATGATGCACTTGAACCCAATGATGATTTGAACGAGAAAATGTCCTAGCTGTACCTGAGTCAACCTTTCAGCCTAGGACTGAGTCGGGCCAAAAACCAAGGCCCAAGTCAGAGGGCTAACAATCACAACTAGAATTAGGAACCGAACCACTAAATGAGTTTACAATTTGTGTGGTATTTATTTCTTCTTAGGGGAGGGGGGGGGTGAGGGAAATACATTTTTGTTGTCACTCAGTCCTCTTGTACCAAAAACTACTATTGGATCCTCAGTGCCTGTCATGAAGAAAACAAAGCCTTGATGAAAGAATAAATGTTCCAGGAAACTCCTGCTTTTGTGTTTTATATGGAAAGCTGCTTTATCAGAAGGGTTTTATAGCCACCCCCCAAAAAAGTTTGAAAACAGTTTAGCCTAACCCCCTTTGGTACTACGGGGCAGAGCTGGGCAGAACTCTTGTCTCCTTAATACAGTCCACTCTTTGATGTTAAAATGGGGCCAAAAATATTGTGAATGTGGATTAAGCTTATAGTTTTTAAGGGGCTTTGCTAAGACGTTGCAGAAGGCAACCTGTGACTTGGCTGGCCATTTGTTAATTGTGGATAACTTAGTTCAAGGCTATTTGAAAAGCCTTTAAATATGCTGCCTCTCGGCCCAGCACAGCAGGGGTCATTTATGTATCTTTTCTCAGATCTTGCTTGCCCTGTCATTGAAAAGCTTTAAGACGCAGCTATCTATATACGACCACCTCAAAGAACAGCAAAGAGCATTTGACAAAGTGCTAAACCTTAAAAAAACTTTTAGCTTACATTTTTTCAGCCAGCTAGAGCCTGCTGGCCTTTGAAATTAGAATTAATAAGGAGCAGACACTGGAAGGAATTTCATAAACCATCAACCCAATCCTATCTCTTTGGGCAAGTGGTTTTTTCATATCTGAATCAAAAAATAAAACAGTTAAAAGCTGCCACTTCCAGGCAGCAGATATGGGCCTGATCAAATTAAAACCCCCAATGTCCAGCCATTTGTGGACTTAACTCTAGGGTCTATTGCCGGAAGACTATTTGGAAGTAGGGCTAACTGAACAAGAATGATACAGCTTCAAACAGAAACATAGCCAGGCCACTACAGAGGGAAAGGAGCTAGAAAAAAGATGGATTATGGGAACATCTTCAGTATGTTTATATAAATACAAACCTAAATCACCTCAGTTACACTCCTGTTCCACAGAACCTCATCCTTCTTTCCTGCAAAAAGCAGGGGAAATTTTTTTCTCCCATTTTAACTGCCACAACAAACAGGAAGACAATTTTTTGCCCTTCTACCGTGAAACTTTCCCAGTCCTAACCTGGCTCAACTTAAGATTCCTAAAACCCCAAGTTCTAGTAGTAAGAATCTCCCAAAGATGTTACAACCTAATGCTGTGAAGCTGGGGTCATTTGAACTCTCTCCTCCCCTTCTGCGTAGCAGTAGCTTGGCTGTTCAGAAATCGTAATTGCATCTCACAGATCCAAAGTTTAAAACAAAAACCATTATCTCGTGTAAACACTGAAAACGCAGGGAAACTAGAAAGCCAGGACCTTCCTGCAACTTCCCAATAAGAGTGTGGGTTGTTTCAGCCTCTGGCCTATTTTCCTTTATGCCTACAAAAGCCAAGTCTGCTATATTTGGTTTTCTTCATAGAAGACTTAAGTCTTAAAATTGATAGCAGGAAACCTTTAATGAGGGTTACTTATCCACAGCTTTAATTGGGTCTTTTAATGAAAGCTTCAATTCACATTTAATTGTTAATGGGGTTTCTAAGCACAGCTAGTTAAAGCACAGCACAGCAGGCTTACACGTTTAAATTCCTGCAAAGACTTTATTGGAATCACATGGAGGGCTGCTGCTCAAAAACTTTCATTTTCCCTTTTAAGACCACTTTTAATCTTTGAGTGTCCATTTGGGACAAGGCAGGAAAAGGGGGTGGGGGCAGACAGCCTACAGCCCAGCAAATTTCTCATTAGCTCGACTTTGTTTTTGGCTTATTTTACAGCTAAAGAAAACTTCGATAAAGTTCTACACATTCATCAACTCCACCTGAGGCCCTAAGTCCAGAACAGCATCTTTTAACAAAATAAGCATGAAGGATAGTATTTATCAGATTAGCAGTAAGATTTAACCCAAAAGTCTCTCTGCCATGCATCTAACATGCACTTCTGAGCAGTGTTCTTCCATGCACGACAGCTGCAGGATGGGGGAGATTAAAGGCTCAAGAGCACTATGAAGAGGCTAGTCTATTATATCCCACAGAAACTCACTTCAAGAACTGACCCCCACTAACCTACTCAAGATCAAGTGAGAGGCCATTTTCAACCCTAGATTTGAACAAATCGTAACTAACACACACTTCTCCAACAGATTTATTTTGAAAGGAATGGATTTTGAGGAGAAAAAACATGGGGAAGAGGTATGGAATAGAAAATAAATACAAATGTAAGCTGTTTTGCTAATTGTTTTATAACCACAACAAACTTGTACAGAGAATGCCCTGTACAAAACAACACAATAAAGGTTCAAAGATCAAGGTGTTCCCCTAGGCAAGGCTGAAGATTTCAGTCTCTGGTATTTGGAATTTAGGCTGCAGTCCTTGGTTTTGGATGGATCACTGGGTGTGTGACACAGTCCATGCTTTTAACCAGATTTGAAAAGAAGAATGGCCACTTGGCCCAGGTAGAAGTAGATGAAGTGTTTGGTTTCATGTGTCACGTAACTACCGAAGTTCCTCCCCACGATGCAGTGCCAGGTGGGGTTGTACTTCTTGTCAAACTCCTGGTTGGGGGGGAGAAGGAGAAAGAAAAGAACACTAGAATTTCAGTGCTAAACCAGAGGTCAGAGTTTGCCTCCTAGATAAGCAGAGCCTGTAGGGGCAGAAAGAAGGAACGTTAGCATCTGCAAATTCTTAGCGTGAAAGAATGTTCCCCAGCTCCAAGTCGCCTACATAGTGCATTAATGCATACATACTTGCAGTCTGAGCTAAGCTGAGAATGGGGGTTGGGGAGGTAAAAGGCAGAATGGGCAGCCTCAAAGACAGGGCACTTTGTTATCATGGTAATTTCACCTTCATAGCGCCTATGTCGTTAATTGACAGCAGGTGAAAACAGTTCTAATTTATCATGTGTAAACAGAACAAAGGAAATTATCCTCCTGTAGGTCATGGCACCACAAAATCCAAAATGGTAAATATTTAGCCCCAAATACCCCACTCCTTAACTGCACTCCAGTATCACTGAAAACAAAAGATGTCTGAAGGGCAAAACCTCAATTAGCATCTAAACCACGGTGGATCAAAATGTAAAGGGCACAAGATAACTCTGCAATCCACTGTTTCTACAGAAAGAATGCTAGAAGCACAATCTGATCGTCACCTGGTCAATAGCCCTCTCCTCCACATCTATCCCCACGGTGCTAATCTAGCACCTAGCGCACAAAGAGAGCGAACTGCAGGAACAACTTTCCCTATTTTCCTCAGCCAAAGAGGCTGTGAGAACTAGATCTCCTGTGGTAATTTCTTCACTAGGTGACTGTAGGGCAGGCGCCAAAGCTAATCTTTCTCCATATAATTCTTAAAAGTGTCTGTGAGAAGTTACACAAAATTCGGCTCTCATACTGTAGGCAGCAGGAACATTGTACAGCTACTGGAATAACATTCTTACAAGCTAGAGGAGCTCACTGCTGCGTTTGTCAAAAAAGGTATTTCTGTTCCATCTGAAGTCTTTCATCTCCCCGTTCTCAACTGGGAACCCTCCCACGGCTTAGGCTGCCAGCTTCCTTCCCTTCCAGAAAACACAGCTCGGAGAAATT
This sequence comes from Ursus maritimus, assembly GCF_017311325.1. Lineage (NCBI taxonomy): Eukaryota > Metazoa > Chordata > Mammalia > Carnivora > Ursidae > Ursus > Ursus maritimus. The sequence goes on from NW_024425897.1 coordinate 14,247,982, forward strand.
GGCAGTCCTGCCAGCTTTCTACAGACTGCCATTTACCAAGCCCTCACCCCAGCCCCCTAACCACCACTACCACCCACTTTCCCTCAACTGCCGACTAACTCCGCACGGGAAGGCTGGCAAGATCTCCCTCCAGCCCGGCTGGGAACACCCACGCAGCCCCCCGCCCCCCCCGAACACCCAGATGGATCCTCCGCGCAGGAATCATGCAGAAGAGGGGGAACCGCTGCTCCCTGATCCTAGAAACCGTTGCTAGGTGGCGCTTTCCCCCTGCGGAGCTGGGTAATAAAAAACTTCGGGCGCGGAGGGTCTGGTCTTCTCATCAGGAGCGCAAAATTCATCTGCGTCCTTTCTGGAAACCTCTACACCCAAGCTGCCCTGCGTGCCTCCAAGGATGTCTGCCAAGCGCTCTGGGGGCGCAGGATCGGGGAGAAGGACTAAGTTGTGACTCGCCCCAGCTGCGCGCAAACGGCCCGCGCCCCCCTGCCCGCCCGCCCCGTCCTCACCTTTTTAATATGGGCCGCAATGTCCTTCTCTATGTTATATTTCTCCAACGCCTGAGTCGCACACTCCACCGAATCCTGTTGCATCTCCTCCGACATATCGGCGTTTTTGATCACGGCCTTTCGGTCGCACATGGTTACCTGGGGGGCGAGGCCCGGGCAAGTGGTGAGGAGTTGGGATGTAGGCTGCGCCTGCAAGGTGCCAGCTCCCCCAGCCCACTCCTCCCGCCCCCCACCCCACTTCTCAGAAAGCGCGGGCCGCGCGGACCGAACAGCGGGAGAAGTCCGGCGGGAGATGTAACCAGGCAGCGAAGCCCCCCGCAGCCCCCGAGTCTCTCACCGAGGAGCAGGGGGCGACCAACTGCAACGGTCTCCTGGGGGAGGGGCTGGCGACACTCAGACCCGGCGGGAGCTACCGTCGCTACCGAAGCCGTGGCGCATCTAAGGAGCCCCACGCCAGCCGCCGCCGCCTAGTGCCTAGGCCCCGCCCTGCTCCCGCCGGCCCCGCCCCCCGCGGAACGTCCCCATTGGCTTGACGCAGCCCCCAGGACTCTCCCATTGGTCCATGGACTCAATGGTTCCCTCAGGATCTTTCTCCTGCATTTTGTTGCAGACCACAATGCATCTCTCGCGGCGTCTGTTGCCCCGGCAATGGGCCGCACGCGGTGAGGCCCTCACACCCCCAAGGTGGAGCTGGGGCGGGGTCTCGAGGACCACCCAGAGACTAGAGGGGTGCGAGGGGACCTTGTGCCCAGGCCTAGAGAAGTGCTACCAGATTTTCGAAGGTTGTCCCAGGGCGTGTTCTCGAATATCTTGGGAAGTTGGGTGTCCTACCTACCCCCCCTCCACCTCTACCCCAGGTCCACAGGATTTAAGGATTCTGACTGAGGTAGCCAGTCAGTTCACTTAAAGGGTATCTCTGAATCAGGGCCGGCTTTATGGGGGAGTAAGCAGGGCAGTCGCAGAAGAGGGGCCCCAGGGCTTGGTTTAATGCTCTACACTCTCATTCTTGAAATTCTTTTTTTTTTTTTTTTAACGAGGGACCCCACATTTTCATTTTGCATTGGGTCCCGCAAATTATGTAGCCAGTCCTCTTCTGAAATTTGGGGGTGAGAGGGAACGTCTCCAGGA
>NW_024425897.1:14249622-14251037 GCF_017311325.1 Ursus maritimus
ATACCCCACTCCTTAACTGCACTCCAGTATCACTGAAAACAAAAGATGTCTGAAGGGCAAAACCTCAATTAGCATCTAAACCACGGTGGATCAAAATGTAAAGGGCACAAGATAACTCTGCAATCCACTGTTTCTACAGAAAGAATGCTAGAAGCACAATCTGATCGTCACCTGGTCAATAGCCCTCTCCTCCACATCTATCCCCACGGTGCTAATCTAGCACCTAGCGCACAAAGAGAGCGAACTGCAGGAACAACTTTCCCTATTTTCCTCAGCCAAAGAGGCTGTGAGAACTAGATCTCCTGTGGTAATTTCTTCACTAGGTGACTGTAGGGCAGGCGCCAAAGCTAATCTTTCTCCATATAATTCTTAAAAGTGTCTGTGAGAAGTTACACAAAATTCGGCTCTCATACTGTAGGCAGCAGGAACATTGTACAGCTACTGGAATAACATTCTTACAAGCTAGAGGAGCTCACTGCTGCGTTTGTCAAAAAAGGTATTTCTGTTCCATCTGAAGTCTTTCATCTCCCCGTTCTCAACTGGGAACCCTCCCACGGCTTAGGCTGCCAGCTTCCTTCCCTTCCAGAAAACACAGCTCGGAGAAATTGGCAGTCCTGCCAGCTTTCTACAGACTGCCATTTACCAAGCCCTCACCCCAGCCCCCTAACCACCACTACCACCCACTTTCCCTCAACTGCCGACTAACTCCGCACGGGAAGGCTGGCAAGATCTCCCTCCAGCCCGGCTGGGAACACCCACGCAGCCCCCCGCCCCCCCCGAACACCCAGATGGATCCTCCGCGCAGGAATCATGCAGAAGAGGGGGAACCGCTGCTCCCTGATCCTAGAAACCGTTGCTAGGTGGCGCTTTCCCCCTGCGGAGCTGGGTAATAAAAAACTTCGGGCGCGGAGGGTCTGGTCTTCTCATCAGGAGCGCAAAATTCATCTGCGTCCTTTCTGGAAACCTCTACACCCAAGCTGCCCTGCGTGCCTCCAAGGATGTCTGCCAAGCGCTCTGGGGGCGCAGGATCGGGGAGAAGGACTAAGTTGTGACTCGCCCCAGCTGCGCGCAAACGGCCCGCGCCCCCCTGCCCGCCCGCCCCGTCCTCACCTTTTTAATATGGGCCGCAATGTCCTTCTCTATGTTATATTTCTCCAACGCCTGAGTCGCACACTCCACCGAATCCTGTTGCATCTCCTCCGACATATCGGCGTTTTTGATCACGGCCTTTCGGTCGCACATGGTTACCTGGGGGGCGAGGCCCGGGCAAGTGGTGAGGAGTTGGGATGTAGGCTGCGCCTGCAAGGTGCCAGCTCCCCCAGCCCACTCCTCCCGCCCCCCACCCCACTTCTCAGAAAGCGCGGGCCGCGCGGACCGAACAGCGGGAGAAGTCCGGCGGGAGATGTAACCAGGCA
>NW_024425897.1:14251238-14254057 GCF_017311325.1 Ursus maritimus
GCGGAACGTCCCCATTGGCTTGACGCAGCCCCCAGGACTCTCCCATTGGTCCATGGACTCAATGGTTCCCTCAGGATCTTTCTCCTGCATTTTGTTGCAGACCACAATGCATCTCTCGCGGCGTCTGTTGCCCCGGCAATGGGCCGCACGCGGTGAGGCCCTCACACCCCCAAGGTGGAGCTGGGGCGGGGTCTCGAGGACCACCCAGAGACTAGAGGGGTGCGAGGGGACCTTGTGCCCAGGCCTAGAGAAGTGCTACCAGATTTTCGAAGGTTGTCCCAGGGCGTGTTCTCGAATATCTTGGGAAGTTGGGTGTCCTACCTACCCCCCCTCCACCTCTACCCCAGGTCCACAGGATTTAAGGATTCTGACTGAGGTAGCCAGTCAGTTCACTTAAAGGGTATCTCTGAATCAGGGCCGGCTTTATGGGGGAGTAAGCAGGGCAGTCGCAGAAGAGGGGCCCCAGGGCTTGGTTTAATGCTCTACACTCTCATTCTTGAAATTCTTTTTTTTTTTTTTTTAACGAGGGACCCCACATTTTCATTTTGCATTGGGTCCCGCAAATTATGTAGCCAGTCCTCTTCTGAAATTTGGGGGTGAGAGGGAACGTCTCCAGGAATGGGAGAGGTTTCCTTATCCTGGCTAGGCAACGAAGACTTCCTTTAAGGGGTTAGGGTTACATCTGGGTGGATTTGGGAGCGCTGATCCCAGGTGTGTGTGTCCAGGGTGGGGCTTCTTGCTTGATGAGGCAGTCTTCCCTGTGTAGGAGTTTCTAGGTTGCAGATTTATCTCTAGGGCGGAAGTACCCTAATGGATAGAAAGGCATCCCTCAGAGGTATTTTCCTCTGGCTTTGGGAGACTAACCAAGTGGTTAAAAAAGCTAGGTGTTGGGAGTTTGGGGAGCAGGATCAGATCAAGATTAAAATCCCAGCACTGTCATTTACTAGCTGATTGAATTTCAGTTTTCTTATCCGTGAAGGGGGACTAAATATAAAAGGAAACTACTTTCTAGGCATGTTGGAAATATTAAAGGAACTGATGCTCTTGAAGTTCCTCAGCGCAAGGTGTGGCATTGTAGTAAGTGCTCAATGCATCGTATCAAAAACTATCAGCTTATGGGGGCGCCTGGGTGCCACAGCGGTTAAGCGTCTGCCTTCGGCTCAGGGCGTGATCCCGGCGTTATGGGATCGAGCCCCACGTCAGGCTCCTCCACTGTGAGCCTGCTTCTTCCTCTCCCACTCCCCCTGCTTGTGTTCCCTCTCTCGCTGGCTGTCTCTATCTCTGTCAAATAAAAAAAAAACAAAAAAACCCAAAAAAACACAAAAAACTATCAGCTTATGGAACTGTCCCAAGAGTCACAGCAAGATTTTGACCAATCCTTAAATGCCTGTAATGTGTTTTTGCACTTCCATAAACAAGTTACCAAAGTCATCATACAAACAGAAGCTTTCTGTTCATTTTTTCACAATTTCCTCCTTGACCATTACTCTCGTTAACCCAGAGTCCCTTATAACAATTGGACCAGACAGGCACACAACTCCAAAGAGAAACAGATGGGAATAATGAAAAGAGCTTCAGATACAACGTATGCGTATCAATTACATAAAATTAAGAGGCTTTTCCCAGTATCCAGGTTTCCAGTGGAGGGATTAAGGGTTTCAGGAGTTAAAACAGTTCTGTATGGTGTATGGAGGAAGAAGTTGGGTTGGCAACAGGGGTGAGGCTGGGTTAGTGCTTCTACCTGACTTGGGTGTATGATTCAGAGCTGTGGAATCTCCTTATGAGGCCAGAGCCTGAATTTTTCTTCGGGGCCTTTACTTTTCATGAATATGTTTATATTTATTTACTTAAAAAAAAAAAACATTAAGTTAAAAAAATAATTAAAATTAAAATTAAAATTAAAATAACTAAAAAAGATTGATTTCTTTGAGAGAGAAAGAGAGAGCATGTGCCCGAGAGCAGGAGGGACGGGGGTGGGGAGGGAGAGGAAGAGGGAGAGGGAATCTCAGTCTCACAACCCTGAGACATGATCTGATCCAAAACCAAGAGTCCGACACTCAACTGACTGAGCCACCCAGGTGCCCCTATATTTATTTTTCATATATATTTTTCAAATATATATATTTATCCCTCTGATCTATGGCTTGGCCAGCTTCTCCTTGTTTGAATAGAAGGAGCTGAGCGTACAGTATATGCCATAATAAGAATAGCAGCTGTTTATTGAGTGTTGTTTACCACCAAGTACTTTCATTCACTCAGTTATTCCTCACAACAGCTGGGCCTGGGACCCCTTTCCTCCTGTCTCCCTTTTGGCATAGCTGTCTGCTTACTTAGATTTCAGCTCAACTCCTTGACCTCCCATCTCTACTTGCCACTACCACCACCCTTTAGTGACTTTCTACACTTATATTTCCTCCATTGTACCTGCTTCATTTATTCCTTCAGAAGAATCATCTCCTATTTATTTGCTTGATTATTGTCTCTCTGTCCCTGTCTTGTTCACTGCTGTGTCTTCAGCATCTAATTCAGTGTCTGCATTGAATCTCTAGTATGCACTGAATTAAATACGCATTGAATTAAAATTACCAGGTCTTGGGGCACCTGGGTGGCACAGCGGTTAAGCGTCTGCCTTCGGCTCAGGGCGTGATCCCAGCGTTCTGGGATTGAGCCCCACATCAGGCTCCTCCACTGTGAACCTGCTTCTTCCTCTCCCACTCCCCCTGCTTGTGTTCCCTCTCTCGCTGGCTGTCTATCTCTGTCGAATAAATAAATAAAATCTTAAAAATAAATAAATAAATAAATAAATAAATAAATAAATA
>NW_024425897.1:14254067-14377126 GCF_017311325.1 Ursus maritimus
AAATAAATAAATAAATAAATAAATAAATAAATAAATATTACCAGGTCTTATATCACCATTTTACAGATTAGGACGTTGACTTTCTCAAGTGCACATTGTGTTTTGTTTAAAGATTTTATTATTTATTTGAGAGAGAGAGTGTGTGCGTGCCCTAGCAGAGGGAGCGGGAGAAGGAGACTCCCCACTGAGCCAGGAGCCTGCTATGGGACTGGATCCCAGGACCCTGGGTCAGGACCTGAGCCAAAGGCAGACACTTAACCGACTGAGCCAGCCGGGTGCCCCTCAAGTTCACATTGTTAATAAATGAGTAAATTCTAGGTCTGGATGATCCTAAAATCCATTCTCTCTCTCTTTTTTTTAATTGATTTGAGAGAGAGAGAGAACAGGAGAGCACAAGCAGGGGATAGGGCCAGAGGAAGAGGGAGAAGCAGACTCCCTATGGAGTGGGGGAACCCGACACAGGGCTGGATCCCAGGACCCTGGGATCACGACCTGAGCCAAAGGCAGGCGCTTAACCAACTGAACCACCCAGACGCCCCTAAAATCCATTCTCTTAACTTCAGTAATATCTTAATATATTTAGCTGAGTAGACAGTCTGCCTTTGTCTTATTTACAACTTTGAAGAAAAGGAGTTTGAAATCGGATGATGTTGGGATGCTTGGGTCGTGCAGTCAGTTAAGTGTGGACTGTTGGTTTCCACTGCGATCGTGAGATCTCCATGCTTAGTGAAGAGTCTGCTTGGAACTGTGTCTCCCGTTCCCACTGCCTCCTCTCCCCAACCCCCTGTGCTTGTACGCACTCTCCCTCTCAAATAAATAAATAAATCTTAAAAAAAAAAGAAATGGAATGATATTAAAGTTTTCTAACAGATATTTGTTTAATAAATGCCTATAACTTGTTCTCCATTTGTAGCACCTACCTTCCCTAGCATCTCTGTGTTTGTACTGTTCATCTCCATCGGCTCTTGACTCTATAATTATTTTCTGTAAATGTAAAAGAAGGGCACTACCAGAAATCCATGCCTTCCTGTTCTATCTATGCCTAACCCCCAAAGACCCTTTGGGGTATTGTTTCTAGGAACTAAATACCTTTCTGTCTTTTTCTTTTCTTTTTCTTTTTTTTAAGATTTTATTTATTTATGTGACAGACAGACAGCGAGAGAGGGAACACAGCAGGGGAGTGGGAGAGGAAGAAGCAGGCTCCCAGCAGAGGAGCCCGATGTGGGACTAGATACTGTAACGCCGGGATCACGCCCTGAGCCGAAGGCAGACGCTTAACGACTGCGCTACCCAGGTGCCCCGACCTTTCTGTCTTTTTCGTTCCTTTATCACTTATTTTTGCAAGATTATTTCTCATTTCCTATCTATTCATCCCACAGTGAGGCATCCCCTAATTATCAGAGAAATATACAGTGCAGCACAGATGCTTGAAATATGTACCTAGAATCAGTTACTGTCCCAAACTCAAGGAGCTTCTTTTTTTTTTTTTTTTAAGATTTTATTTATTTATTTGACAGAGACAGCCAGCGAGAGAGGGAACACAAGAAGGGGGAGTGGGAGAGGAAGAAGCAGGCTCCCAGCAGAGGAGCCCGATGTGGGACTAGATACCTTAACGCCGGGATCACGCCCTGAGCCGAAGGCAGACGCTTTAACGACTGCGCTACCCAGGCGCCCCCCAAACTCAAGGAGCTTCTAGTCAATGGGAACCTAATCCTTGTAGAATCATAGGTTGAGGATTTGAAATACAAGGGGCTCAGCTGGTGAGTGAGGTGAGGTAGGTGGAAGTGGTAGGGATTATGGCAAATAGAAAAGCCCTTTATTTAAAAAAAAATTAAGATTTTATTTATTTTAGAGAGAGAGTGTGGTGGGGAGGAGCAGAGGGAGAGAAGAGAATCTCAAGCTGACTCCATCCACACTGAGCCCAACAAAGGGCTCGATTCTGGGACCCTGAGATCACCACCTGAGCTGAAACCGAGTTGGATGCTTAACTGACTGTACCATCCAGGTGCCCCTAGAAAAGCCCCTTTAAAGGTGCCATGCAGATATTGCCATTTGGGAATGCTGACCCAGGATTGCTAAATCTTCTGATTTTTCAAGAGGGATGAGAGATCTGGATTATGTTTGAGAGAAATAACATTTTTAAATGTTGGTCACAAATTGATTTTTTAAAATACAGTACAGTGTAGATACGGCCTCTGGTCCTCTCATGCAGCTGAATACTCTCTTTCTGCAACCAGAAGACAGACTCAAAGAAGGTATAATATAATTTTATATATATATATAGGTGTTTGTCTAGAGTTCCTGACACAGAGCTCAAAATACCCTTGGAATTTTCTAGAGTCTGCTTGTGTTATTCATAATGAGCCCCTATTAACTACTGATACCTTAGTTTATGCCAATGAGGTGACTTTTTGCAGGAGGGGGGCTGGACAGCTTCAGATATCTAGATAGCTAGTCACTAGAGGAACCAACCTTGTGATTAGAGGTTTAAAACTTTCCAAACCCCTTTCCCAACTGTGTCCCCTTCCCTGACCCTCCCCACCTCCTCACCTTTTGGGAGCAGAGAGGGGCTGGAGATTAAATCCAATCTCCAGTGGCCATTACTATTTAATGAGATCTCCATAAAAACTCCCAAACCATGAAGGGCTGTGAGGGTGGCGCCCCTGAAGAGGGCATGGAAACTCTGCACCCCCGCCCCCCCACAATATGCATCTCTTCCATTTGGCTGTTCCTCAGTTGTCCTTTATAATAAATCTGTAATAGTAAGTAGAGTACTTTCTTGAGTTCTGTGAGTTGTCCTACAGAATTATCAAACCTGAGGAGGCCATCATGGGAACCCCCAAATTTTTAGTCAGATGGGCAAAGTGAAGGCAGCCTGGGAACCCCATTTGCAGGGACATCTGAAGTGGGGGCAGTCTTTTTTTGTAAAGGATTGATTGATTGATTGATTGATTGATTGATTTTGGGGGGGCAGATGGCGAGAACATCCCAAGCAGACTCCCCGCTGAGCGAGGAGCCCAACGTGGGGCTCGATCTCAGAACCCTGAGATCCTGACCTGAGCCAAAGCCAAAAGTCAGCTGTTCAATGACTGTGGCACCCAGGTGCCCCTGAAGTGGGGGCAGTCTTACGGGACTGAGCCTTAGCCAGGGGGGTCTGTGCTAACTCTAGGAATCAGTGTCAGAATTGAATTGTTGGACACCCAGCTGATGTTGGAGAATTGAAGAATCTGTATGGAAAAATAAGTGCTTGGTGTTGGGGGGAAAAATAAGTGCTTGGTGTTGGGGGGAAAAACAGTGATGGATGTGGTGTCAGAAAAAAGACACTAGGGAAAGAAAAGGACCTGCTCATGATTACACAGTGAATTAAGTTACGGAGCCTGGTCTGACTCCAAATCTGGTGCTCTGTCACATCAGACAGGCTGACTTATCCTTGGGTACTAGGAGTGAATGGAGTGTGGTCCTTATTGCTAATTGGCACATAATGTTTGCAGAATGAATGCTGATTAAATGAACGGGTATAGCACCAAAATACCTACACTTAGAGCTGCACAAAGACAATAGCTGGTGTTGTTCTGATTGGCAGCAGGGAGGGGACAACTCATCGCAGGCACTAGGGGATTCCCTGGGAAGGGAAGAAAGTGGAGACTCGATCTCATTCTCGGTTGATCAGAACCATCTGATCAGATTTAGAAAGCCTGAGAATAGGTCATTTCCAGGGTCCTCTGGAAGTTCAGATGACACTAGAGTAAACCCACTATGACTCCACCAAGTAGAAACCCCAGAGAAGTTTCCTAAATCATCCTCATGATTTTTGCCATACCTGCACCCTATCTCTACTACTATTTATTCAATATTTTTCTTTAATTCAGCTTCCTTTATTTTTTATCTTATTTTTAAAAATTTTTTTGAAAGATTTTATTTATTTGACAGAAAGAGAGAGAGCACAAGCAGGGGGAGCAGCAGGCAGAGGGAAAGGGAGCAGCAGTCTCCCTGCTGAGCAGGGAGCCCAATGCGGGGCTCGATCCCGGGACCCTGGGATCATGACCTGAGCTGAAGGCAGATGCTTAACCAACTGAGCCACCCAAGTGCCCCTAAAATAAGTATATTTTTAAAAGGCAAATGTATATTCTTACCATAATCGGAAAACCAGTCTCATTTGTCATAAATGGAAGGTAACTATAAAACATGAATAAATATTATAATATAAAACATTTTGTCCTCATATTGCTAAACTGATCTTGGAGACCACTAGTGATATGGTCCCACACTTGGGAAATGCTGCCCTAAGAGGAGGGTTCTTTTTTTTTTTTTTTTAAGATTTTATTTATTTGACACAGAGCGAGACAGCTAGAGAGGTAACTCAAGCGGGGCGGGGGGAGGCAGAAGCAGGCTTCCCCCCAAGCAAGGAGCCCGAAGCGGGGCTCAATGCGGGGCTCGATCCCAGGACCCTGGGATCATGACCAGAGCTGCAGGCAGACGCTTAACAACTGAGCCACCCAGGCGCCCCATAAGAGGAGGGTTCTTAAAAGAAATCCATGGTTGGGATTTACAAGCCCCCTAGAATTATGCACAAAACGTGTGTTGTGCTCACAGTCATTTTTCCAGGGAGAAGATCTATAACTTCCATCAGATGCATGAAGAACTTTAGAACCCAAGGAGATAAAGAACAATTGCCCTAGAATAACCCAAAATCCTGGAGTGAATGTTAAGATTCCCTCCCCAGAGCCCACCGAATGGGCCCACCTGGGGTTCCATAGCATCACCTATCTGGGCAACTCACTCTATTCCACTCTAGCTACTAAACTTGCTGAAAAATCTAGAAGATTTTTCATGTGCATTTTCTTTTTTAAGATTTATCCATTTATTTTAGAGAGAGAGAGGGAGAGAGAGCACATGCAGAGGGGCAGAGGAAAAAGGAGAAGGAGAGAAGCAGACTCCCCACTGAGCACGGAGCCTGGGTGGCTGAGGGGCTTGACCCCACAACCCTGAGATCATGACCTGAGCCAAAATGAAGAGTTGGATGCTCAACTGACTGATCCACCCAGATTGCCCCAGGTTCCTGATTTTTAAATGGAAATAATACCCTCCTCATAAGGTGGTGGGAAGGATTATATTAAGTAATGCATCTAAAGACCTAACCATGGTCCAAAAAAATGGTAGCTATTGCTGTTATGTATTGAGAACTTACTATATGCCAGACATTTGGGACACATTGTCTCATGGACTTCTCACAACGCTATGGGGTGGGTATCAAGAACTGCTGGTCTCTCTGTTACGCAGATGAGGAAAATGAGGTTCAGAGAGGTGAAGTCCCTTGCCCAAAGTCACACTGCTCAGAAATGACAGAGCTGGGTCTGATTCTGCAGTCACAGATGGTAGGTGGAACCTCTGAGCTGCCCCACCTCCCCAGACAAAGAGAGATTGATGCATGTTGCTGGAGACTGTAGGTACCCCTGGCTCCTGGCAGAAGACCCCTACATATTTGTTGGATGGATGGATGGATGGATGGATGGATGGATGGATGGATGGAAGAAAGGATGGCTATTTCAAACTAACTCAACATTGCTTCCTCTTACACTTGACCCTAGACTGGCCCTTGACTGTCTTGATCTTCCCTGGACAAACTACCTTTGTATTTTAGTCACCACACTTTCCCAGGGCCTTCAGAAAGCCCTTTGATATTGTTCACAAGTAGGCTGAGGGATCCCTTGCAGGGCTCAGAGCTCTACCTCCCACAAACAGGCTAGAAAAGACCACAGCCTGCTCCACCTCCATTTGCCACTGGTACAGGATTACACTGGTCCCAGCTCCGTCCAGCAATCACTTTGCAAGGTTTTGTGGGACCTCAAGTCCTTGCTTGGACCAATTCTGTCACCAAGCTAGCAGCCCTAGCCCTCCCTTACCTGAAAGGACATGTGAGATGGGACCTCGCAGCTCCCAGACTTGATTCAAGGACTCCTGCCCAGAAAGGATGGGCTCCATGGGAGAGTGCGTAACGCCTAGGTCTGAATCCAGAAGCTTCTTCCCTGTGGGGAAGGGCTGGCACTCACCTGGGGCTGGCAGGGGAACTGAGCTTTAGAGCCAAGTACAGTACTGCAGTGCAGGGAGAGGGAGGCCAGACAGGCTAGGACAACTCAGGAAAGAAAAATCTCTTCTCTGGCCAATAGCCAAGACTTGCCCGAGTGGACAGACCCCTCTGAAGGCTCACTGCTCAGCCTCCTGTCCATGGGGGGCAGCAGATGAATTCAGGCACATCCAGAGAGGCCTAGTTGGCCCCCCTCAGCTTCCAGTTAGTGGGCAGAGCAACCCAGAGCAGAGGCTAAAAGTACAGACTTTGAGGCCACGTGGGCTTGGGTATGCATCCTGACTCTACCCCAACGAAGGTGTGTAACCTTAGGTAAGTGAGTCCACCTCTCTGAGCCTCAGTTTTCTTATTTGTCAAACGGGGATTGCAACAGTCCTCATTTCTCAGGGACAATTTGGAGATTCAGATGGTGTGTGTAAGTATATAGTGCAAGACTTGGCATATGGCAAAAGTCAACGATGCCAGCTACCAATTATTATTAATGTTACCCTAAACCAGGATTTTTCCACCTTGGCACTAACATTTTGGACCAGGAAGTTTTTTTGTTGGGGGGCCATCCTGTGCTTTGGAGGATGTTCTCAGCATCCACAGCCTCTACTTACTAGATGCCAATTGCATTTCATGCCCAATTGTCAACCAAAAACGTCCGCAGACAGCACTCAGTGTCCCCTGGAGGGTGAAACGGCCCCGGTTGAGAATGACTGCTGTAAACAATCTAGACTGAGTCCAAATGTCACAAATGCCAGACTCACAGCCCCATGTAAAAGCTACAAGGCAGACAGGCCTACCATGGATGAAGGGATGGGACATCCAGCAATTACAGAACAGGTTCCCTCCAACATGTGCTAAGAAACAGGACCTGTACTTGCTCTGGGAGCTAACAGCCCCCTCTGACTCACTAGTGACCTCAGTGTCACTCTTTTAATTATATGCAAAATGGCCCCCCGTTAAATCTCAGTTATTCTAGGGCCCAGACACAAGGACAAGTCCTGGGTATCTGATTTCTGGCATGTGCATTCTTTTTCACTGACAGGGAGAAAACTTGACTCTCCAGAACTCAAGAGTTCATTCAGACTTTCTTTCATTCACGACGGTGGAGAGATTTTTATTTATTTATTTATTTATTTATTTATTTATTTATTTAATTTTATTTTAGGGACTGGGGCTCCTGGGTGGCTCAGTCAGTTAGGCGTCTGCCTTCGGCTCAAGTCATGATCTCACAGTCCTGGGATCAAGTCCCACATCGGGCTCTCTGCTCAGCGGGGAGTCTGCTTGTCTCTCTGCCCTCACCCAGCCTGTGCTCTCTCTCTCTCCCAGATAAATAAAATCCTAAAAAAAAAAAAGATTGTAGGGATTGCTGAGAGATTTTTGAGAGAGAACTAGGTGTCAGTCATTGTTCTGGGCACAGAGGATTGTGATATTATGACTTTCAAGGAGAAATATATATTGGATCTTCATCCAGGTTCCTGGCTCAGAGCTCCCAAAACCTTGGAATTTCCTGAGCAGTTAGAGAAATGGCAGCATCTTTTTTTTTCCTTTTTATTTATTTTATTTTATTTTGTTATGTTATGTTATGTTATTTTTTTATTATTTTATTTTTTTAAGACTTTATTTATTTATTTGACAGAGAGAGAGACAGCCAGTGAGAGAGGGAACACAAACAGGGGGAGTGGGAGAGGAAGCAGCAGGCTCCCAGCAGAGCAGGGAGCCTGATGCAGGGTTCAATCCCAGGACTCCGGGATCACGCCGAGCCAAAGGCAGACGCTTAACGAATGAGCCACCCAGGCGCCCCTATGTTATTTTATTTTAATATTTTATTTATTTGACAGAGACAGCACAAACAGGGGGAGCAGCAGGCAGAGGGAGAGGGAGAAGCGGGCTCTCCGCTGAGCAAGGAGCCCAATGTGAGGCTCGGTCCCAGGACCCTGGGATCATGACCTGAGCTGAAGGCAGATGCTTAACCAACTGAGCCACCTAGGCGCCCCTTTTTTTTTCCTTTTTAAACACACCTCAGCTATTGTATCATTTTATTTATAAACAGTTTGTGTCTCTGCAGCAGCATCTTTTGTCATAACATCTGGTCTCTAGTTTCAGTTCCTGAAATGAGTGAAATGGGTGAATTGGGTGTCTTATTATCATCACAAGTCTTTCCCTACTATGTTTATGTTAATAAGATTTATGTTAATAAAGTGACTTTTGGAAACTACCTAAGGATAGGAGCTGATTGCCCTGGAGCCAACCCTTAGAGGGTTGAAACTTTCAGCCCCACCTCTGACCCCTCCAAGAGAGGGGTGAGGGGCTGCAGGTTGAATAATAACTAATGCCAATGGTTAGTCAATCATGCCTGTGCTTTGAGGCCTCCATAAATGCTGGAAAGGACAGGGTTTAGAAAGCTTCTGGGTTGGTGAACATGTGGAGATGTAAGGAGGGTGGCATGCCGGGAAAGGGTGTGGAAGCTCTAAGCCCTCCCCCCTACTTCGCCTTACGTGTCTCTTCCACCTGGCTGCTCCTGAGTTCTATCCTTTCATAATAAACTGGTGATCCAGTAAATAAAATGTTTCTCTGAGTTCTGTGAGTTGCTCTATCAAATTAATCAAACCCAAGGAGAGGGTCATGGAAACTTCTGATTTATAGCCAGTTAGTCAGAAGTATAGATAACACACACACACACACACACAGAGAGAGAGAGAGAGAGAGAGAGAGAGAGAGAGAGAAGAAGTAATAGTACCACAGGTAACAACCTGGGCTTGTGACTGGCTTCTGCCGTGGGATGGGTGGGGCAGTCTGGCAGGACTGGGCCCTTAACCTGTGGATTCGAATGCTATCTCCAGGTAGAGACTGTCAGAATTGAGGTGAACTGTAGGACACCCAGCTGGTGTCCAGAGAATTGCTTGTTGGTGTGAGGGAAACCCCACACCCCATACATAGTAATTGATGACCAGAACCGTATTAGGAATGGACAAGAGGGTTGCCTGGGTGGCTCAGTTGGTTAATCGTCCCTTGATTTCGGTTCAGGTGATGAGCCTGCATTGGGCTCCGCACTGGGCGTGGGGCCTGATTAAGATCTTTCTCTCCCTCTGTTGCTCCCCCTACCCTGCTCACACACACGCGTGCTCTCTCTAATAAAAAAAATTTTTTTAAAGGAACGTACAAGAGACCAAAATGGACAATGTCCCACTTCATGGAACCTATGTTCTAACAGGAGAATAAAGATAATAAACAAGCAAAAATATGTCATAACCTGATAAGTGGAATAGATAAAAATAAAGGAGAAGAAGAGAACCAAGGGTGACAGGATGAGGAGTCTTGTTTTATTTTTATTTCTAGGATTCTTGTTTTAAATAGAGGTTTCTGGGAAGGACTCCCCAAGAAGGTGCCATTTGAGCCAAGATTTGATGACCAGCTGGAGGATAGAGTGTGGAGAAGCTAATAGAGGGAGAGAGGCCAGGTAGAGGCTATGGCACCAGACGGCTTGAATCAGGCAGAGGTAGGAATAGAGGTGGTTGGATTTTAGATATATTCTCAGGGTGGAGCAGACAGATTTGCTGATTAATTGAATGCAAGGTGTGAGGGAAGAGAGGAGTCAAGCATGACTCCAAAACTTGTAGCCTGAACAATGAGAAGAATAGACTGGGTTGGGGAAGGCTGGCCAAAACAGAAACGAAAAGTTGTTTTTGGCCATGTGTAGTTTAAGATGCCTATTAGACATTCCAAGTGGAGGTGTCAAATAAGTAGTTGGATATATGAGTTCTGGGAAGAGGTCCAGGCTAGTGCTATAATTTGCGGAGTCATCAGTTTATAAGTGACATTTAAAGCCATGAGACCGGATGAGGTCATCACGGAGGGAGGAGTACGTGAAGATGGAAGAGGTAATGCTTATTCAGCTAACAACATTCTCTGAGCTTTTAACATGGGCCAGGCCCTTAAGGTAGGTGCTAGGTACAGAGATGTATATCCCTAGGTACCTGCCCAAGAGACGCTCCATTACTTAATTTTTCCTGTCTAAGTGCTTTGGCCACTTAGAGGATAAACATTGGGAGTTCCTGCCCTGCCTCTTAGTCACTTATTTTTTTTCAACAGATACTTATTCAGCACCTACTTGTACAAGGCCCCCATTTAGGCACTAGGGTCATGAAAGGAAGTAAGTCAGATATGGCTCCATACTAATGGTATTTATATTTTGTATGTGGAAGAGGTGGGTATTGAACAAGATGCATATGATGATGTGATTACAGTTGTGACAAATGGAATGACAGAGAATATAGTCTAGTATGAGAGCTGTTAACGAGGGCTGTACCCTAGCCTGGGAGGCAGGAAGGCTTCCTGGGAAGTCACATTTGAGGACCAATCTAAAGGAGAATGAACTTGCAGAAGGAGACATGCAGAAGCTTCTCAGGTGAAAGGAATAGCACAAAGACCTGAAGACTCGAAGGAGGTTGACAGCTGAGGAAAGCCAACTTGGCTACAGAGAAGTGATCTGGGAGAGTGGGACAGATGAAGCTGGGGGTGGGGAGCGGGCAACAGCAGACCTTCAGAGTCTTGTGAGCCTAGCTAAGACACATAGACTCTGTCCTGAGGCCATCATTGGCCCTGAAAGGCTATAGGTTGGGCTTCACGTGATCATAGGGTCACTAAAAAGGGTAGGCCAGGACAGGGGAGCCAATGTGGCAGCCAAGTCACCACTGAAGAAGTATTTGACTGTTGCCCCTTTGCCTCCATCTCTTAGTTGCTCCATTTTAGACATCTGTTTGCAGAGCCCCAGTTCTCTCCAGGGCAGGAGGGATGTCCTTTCTCCGAAGAGTAGAATCCTTGGTGCCCCCAAACTTGGCATTTGGGGATCTCAAAGCCAGAGTTTAAGGCTGGACGTAAAAGTCTGTTTCTTCTATGAGCCACTCCAAAGATATTACAGACAGTCCCTGGCTTAGGATGATTAGATTTAAGATTTTTTTTTTTTAAAGATTGTATTTAGATTGTATTTATTTATTTGTTGGAGAGAGCACAGGGGGAGCGGCAGGCAGAGGGAGAGGGAGAAGCAGGCTCCGTGCGGAGCAGGGAGCTTGATGTGAGACTTGATCCCAGGACTCTGAGATCATGACCTGAGCCGAAGGCAGATGCTTAACCAACTGAGCCACCCAGGTATCCCTAGACTTAAGATTTTTTACTTTACGATGGTGCAAAAGTGATACACATTCAATTTAAACTATACTTTGGGAGCACCTGGGTGGCTCAGTCAGTTAAGCGGCTGCCTTCGGCTCAGGTCATGATCCCAGGTCCTGAGATCGAGCCCTGCATTGGGCTCCCTGCTCCACACGGAGCCTGCTTCTCCCTCTCCCTCTGCTTGCTGCTCCCCATGCTTGTGCTCTCTTCTCTCTCTCTCTGTCAAATAAATAAATAAAATCTTTTAAAAAATAAATAAAAATAAACTATACTTTGAATTTTGAATTTGGATCTTTTCCTAGGCCGGCGATATGCGGTACTATATGCTCTCACTCACAGCTTCCCCTCAGCCATGAAATCACAAGGGTAAAAGACTGATAGAGCCATTCTGCGTCTCGCTTCCAGTACAGTGTTCGATAAATTTCATGGGCTAATCAACATTTTATTAAAAAATAGGGTTTGTGTTAGATGATTTTGACCAGCTACCAGCTAATGTAAGTGTTCTGAGTACTTTTAAGGTAGGCAAGGCTAAGCTATGATGTTCAGTAGGTTATGTGTGTTAAATGCATTTCCGACTTAGGATATTTTCAACTTATGATGGGCTTATTGGAATAAACCCCATCGAAAGTCAAAGAAGATCAGTCTTTCATTAAGCAGAGGTGCCAGGTTGTTCTGGCCAGAGCCTCTGTGACTCTCTTCTCTGTGATTATTTCCTATCTGAGTTCATATAAATTAGATTCCTGGATTTATGGGCCCTTTACCATCAGGCTATAAAGTAAAATAATTAATTAGTACAGCAAACTGTGACTGTTATCAATCTCAATTCACAGCCATCACAGGTGTGAAACATTTAGAGTTTTTAACCAGTTTTCATTCCTGTCATCCAATTTTTATTAAAGATTATAAAATTGTAAAAATAATAAATGTGCAAAGTAAAAGATACAGGAGAACACAAAGAATTAAATTATAACTATTAACTGTACAGAGAGAACCATTGTTAATATTGTGCCCTAAAAAAATCATCATTTTTCAATGCATATATATATATATATACCCATATTCATATGATACCTATCACACTGTAAATATCATTTTTTTAAGATTTTATTTATTTATTTAAGAGAGAGAGACAGCACAAGTGGGGGGGGCGGCAGAGGGAGAGGGAGAAGCAGACTCCCTGCTGAACAAGGAGCCAGAATCGGGGCTCAATTCCAGGACCCTGGGATCATGACCTGAGCTGAAGGCAGACGCTTAACTGACTGAACCACCCAGGCGCCCCCAACATAATTTTTCAATTGCTTCTTAATAGTCCATCCAGAGGCACCTGAGTGGTTCAGTCGTTAAGCATCTGCCTTTGGCTCAGGTCATGATCCCAGAGTCCTGGAATCGAGCCCCACATTGGGCTCTCTGCTCAGCAAGAGGCCTGCTTCTCCCTCTCCCACTCCCCCTGCTTGTGTTCCCTCTGTCGCTGTCCCTCTCTCTCTCTGTCAAATAAATAAATAAAATCTTAAAAAAAAAATAGTCCATCCATAACTATTTTCCAACCACCACTTTTTGAAACAATCCCTTATCATTGGACACTTGAGTTGTTTCCAATTTTTCAGTATTGTAACAACACTTTGTTCTGATGAACATCCTTCAAAGTTAAAAATAATCTTCGTTTTATTCTACTTTCAGAAGTAATAGGTACTCATTGTATAAAAGTCAAACACTGCAGCAATTTAGAATCTGGAAAAGAACGTTCCTGATAATCTTACAACTCAAAGATAACAACTGTTAAAATTAGATCTTTTAAATGCATAGAATAGGTCTTTTTTTCTTTCTTTTTACCAAAATGGGATGATTCTGAGTTTTCCATGTCACGACATATAAATCTGCTTCATTCTTTTAATAGTCTTCCCTACATTCCCCCCACCATCACTACCTGCCCACGCATGTCCGTATGCACACACTGCCTCCCCTCCAGGTACCGGGCATGAACCATGAGTGCTCCTGTCTAAGGCCATCTTCCTGGCCCTGAGTCCATCTCCTCTCATGCCTGCGATGGCCAGTGTGTCAAATCCTGCATCATTAATTTCCCCCATCTACTGGATTATTTCCATTAGCGTACAAACATCCTTCAACACTCTCTGTTGTTAATAAATGCCTCCCTTGGGGCGCCTGGGTGGCACAGCAGTTAAGCGTCTGCCTTCAGCTCAGGGCGTGATCCCGGCGTTATGGGATGGAGCCCCACATCAGGCTCCTCTGCTATGATCCTGCTTCTTCCTCTCCCACTCCCCCTGCTTGTGTTCCCTCTCTCACTGGCTGTTCCTATCTCTGTCAAATAAATAAATAAAATCTTTAAAAAAAAAAAATCTTTAAAAAAAATGCCTTCCTTAACTCTACATTCTCCTCTAGCTACAACCCCATTCAGCTCTCTGCCAAAGAAATGCTTATACAGTTAGTGCCCTGTCATCTGTGGAGGATGTGTTTCGAGACTCCCAGTGGCTACCTGAAACCACAGAGAGAACAGAGTCCTCGAAATATACTGTGTTTTTCCTATACAGACATACCTACGATAAAGTTTAATTTATGAATCAGGCACAGGAAGAGATTCACAACAATAGCTATACCAACAATCAACTAACAATTAGTAATAATTAACAAGAAAATGGAAGAATTATAACCGTAGAACAACTATAGAACTGTCATAAAAGTTGTGTGACTAGGATCTCTCTCTCAAAGTATCTTCTTGTGCTCAACTCCCCCTTCTTGTGATGATGTGAGATGATAAAATGCCTGTGTGATGAGATGAAGCGAGGTGAAGAGCAGGCATTGCGATGTAGCGTTAGGCTACTACTAACCTTCTGAGGATCGCCAGGAAGATCATCTGCTTCCAGACTGAAGCTGGAACCAGGGAAAGTGAAACCGTGGATAAGGGCAAGGGGGCTACTATCTCCATGTCTCTGCTTCAGAACGATGAGAAATGAATTTTGGCTGTTTATAAGCCACCCAGTCGGGGGTATTTTGTTACAGCTGCCCAAATGGACTGAGACACGGCCCATTGTCCATGGTCTCCTCAATTCACTGCACCAAAACAGTTGATCAGGGTGACCAGTGACTGCCATGTGCTAAATCCAGTGACCAGTTCTCAGCACTCCATTGATGTACTTGTCACCATTTGCTTTCTTCCCTCCTGAAGCTCACTCTTCGCTTGGGTTCCAGGATCCTTGGGACTCTCACAGTTCTCCTCTCTCCCTGAGTGCTCCTCCGTTTCGGCTGCTTGTCCACCTCTTCTCCCTGCCTTCTGAAGGAAGGCGTGTCCCAGGCCTCACTCTTTGGGCCACTTCTCATAGTCTCCATTTTCATGGCTCTAAAAACCTCCTCCATGCTCAGGACTCCTGTTTTAGTCCACTTGGGCTGCTAGAACAGAACGCCACAGACTGGAGGCCTTGGAAACAACCAAAATTCATTTCCGCAGTTCTGGAGGCTGGGAGTCCAAGATCAGGGTGCCGACATGGTTGGGTTCTGGTGAGAGCCCACATCCTGGTTTATAGCCGGCTGTCTTCTCCCTGTGTCCCCACATGGTGGAAGAAACGGGAGCTTTCTGAGGTCTCTTCTGTAAGGGCCCTAGTCCTTTTCTTAAGAGTTCTACCCTTAAGGACTAATACTTCCCCAAAGTCCTACCTCCTAATCCTACCACACTGGGAGGCAGGTTTCAACGTATGAATTTTGGGGGTAAACATTCAGTCTGCTGGAAACCCCAAATTTCTAGTCAGCCAGAAGAAAACTATGGGTACACTGGGAACCCTATTTGTGGCCCTTGCCTGAAGTAAGGATAAGTCTTGCAGGACTGAGCCCTTAACCTGTGGGGTTCTGCACTAAATCTGGGTAGTGTCAGAATTGAACTGAATTGGAGTGACTGGGTGGTTCAGTTGGTTAAGCGTCTGACTTTGGCTCAGGTCATGATGGGGTTCTGGGATTGGGCTCTGCACTCAGCAGGGAGCCTGCTTGTCCCTCTCCCTCTTCCTTTGCCTCTCCCCCTGGCTCTCAAGCGTGCTCTCTCTCTCAAATAAATAAAATCTTTCAAAAAAAAAAAAAAAAAGAATTGAGTGGTGCCTGCTTGGCAGGGAGCCCGCTTCTCCCTCTCCCTCTGCTGCTCCCCTTGCTGTGCTCTCTCTCTCTCACTCTCCTCATAAATAAATAAAATCTTAAATAATTGAATTGATTTGTTGTATACAGAGCTGGTGTTAGAGAACTGGAGAATTGATATGGAAAAACGACACATTACATGTAAAAAAAAAAAAAAGACACCAGAGGAAGTCACTCGGTATTAGCATAGTGCTAGATACACAGACTTCAACAGATATAAAAATTATAAGCCACAAATAGGAGAAAAGAAAAGATGTGAATAAATGGAAAGTGACATCAAGGTTCTGGATGAGAAGGCCAAATATAGCAAGAATGAAAAAATTTTCCACATGTAAATTTATAGATTTAACACCATTCCAATTAAAATACCAACAAGATATTGTATAGAACTTGACAGAAAGATGCTAGATTATGCTTAGATAAATCATGGGGTGCTGGGTGGCTCGGTTGGCTAAGTGTTCAACTCTTGATTTCAGCTCAGGGTCATAATCTCAGGGTTGTGAGATTGAGCCCTGGGTAGGGCTTTATGCTGGGCATGGAGCCTGCTTAAGATTCTCTCTCTCCTGGGGCGCCTGAGTGGCTCAGTCGGTTAGGCATCTGACTCATGACTTTAGCTCAGGTTATGATCAGACCCCTGCGTGGGGCTCTGTGCTCAGCGGGCAGTCTGCTTGAGATTCTCTCTCTCCCTCTCCCTCTGCCCCTCTCCCCCCAGAAGAGTTTGCAAATCAGCAACACAATTAAGCCTTTCAGAGGTACAAATTAGGAGGAAAGTTCTAGACTGGATTTCATACAGTTCTTGCTACCACTGAATGGCAAAACTCACCAAGTCGGGAATCCGGAGGTCACGGAGGGTTTGGCCAAGCAAAAGACTGGGGAGGCAGAGGTGGAGAAATCAATGTTCCAAGAATTAGCCCCTGCAAAGATCAAGTGCAGACTTTCAGACACAGCAGATCCTAGAGAAGCTGGCTGAGGAGTAGTGGGAGAGGAGGAGAAGCTGGGGGAGGCACACGATAAAGAGCCAAGATAGGGGCTCTCTCCAGGGGGCAGACACTTCACTCCTCCACTGCTGAGTCCCTAGCATCTAGCCGGGTGCATACGGTAGATGTTCTATAAATATCTTGGAGATCTTTTCATACCTGCATATATGGACTTGGTTTTTGTAATGTCTGCATAGTGTTCAGGCCTCCACATTTCCCCTGTGACAGGTCCCCACCAGATGGACCTGGAGGTTGCTTCCAGTTATTATTAGGGAATCATAGTTATTATTAATAAACATTCTAGCTCCCCCTGTGGCCCTTCTTCCCAAGGGCCAGGAGGGATCACTGGATTTTTGCTTGGTCCAGTTTTGCTCTTCTGGTTCCCAAACAAGCACCCTTTTGCTATTCACGTCCCCTCGGAGACTGTGAGGCTACAGTCCCCTCAGGCTTTCCCCTCCCTCCCAGCCTACTCCCTTTTACAATCACCCTATTCAGAGATATACAATAAACATTTGTATGGTAAAGGCAACTCACACTGATTTCTACTGAGCAGCTGAAATACTCAGGACTTAGATATATATCCTAACTCAGCCAGGCTCTGATTTACATTGGGGCTTCTCACCATAAGTCACCTGTGGTTCTAGAGGGAGAAGGAGCACCCCTCACCCCCAACTCATGCCAATATTGTGCTAAGCTACTGAGCTTCCCCCAGAGCACCAAGTTCTTTTCCGCCCTCCCCGCTTTCTTTGCACAAGCTCTTCCTTCTCCTCTCCTCAGTACCTGGCTGACACCAGCTGGTTCTTCAGGTCTCACAAGCCACTCCCTCCAGGAAGCCTTCCCTGAATACCCCACTCCAGCCTGACTTAAGAGCCCCAGAAGCACCCCATTATTTCTTGTAGCACATATCCCACTTTGTTATAATTTCCTTTCAGTTGCCCGTGAACAGTGGGAGGGCAGCCTTTGGGTCTTGTTCACTGTTTTGTCCCTGGCGCCACCACAGAGCCAGGCTGTTCTGTGGCTCAATACATATCAGTCGAATGAATGAACAAATGTCAAGTGTGCAAGGAGTGGGGAAGCCACCAAAGTCCCAGATGCCACATACACCACCATGGGCTCTTAAGAGCTGGGGAAGAAGCATTCCATAAGGGACAAAAACCTGGCTTCCAGCAGGTACCTTCAAGGAGTCTGTCACAAGACAACTGGCAACCCAAGGGAAAGGATAGAATAACAAAAGAAACTGGTCTCCAGCTGCCTAGCTCCGGGGAATGTTTGTCAGTGTGACATTCACAGAAGCCCTGCACACGTGCTGACTGAGGGGGAGAGCCAGCCGCAGCCAGACAGAAGGGAGTTCAGCTACGCTGCACGTGTCAGCACTGAGCGACGTGTGGCTTAGAAGCTTCTTGGCTCTGTGTTCATTTTTTTTTTTCTTTTTTACTTTTAAAAAATCTCCAGATATTCCCCCCTGCCTTTTTTTTTTTTTTTTTTACCTTTAAGGAATGTTTTTATTTTTGAGGTGCTGTTACCAAATTATATTGACAGAGTTCATTAAAAATCTGCTTAGTACAAAATTGATTCGAGTCCAAAAACATTAGGAGTCTATTAAATAAAAGCATCTTCTTGCTGCATCCAAATATATATATATATATATATATATGTATATATATATCTGTATCATTAGCGCCGTCATTAATCATTTCACACCCCTTCAATCCTTTGCTTGTGTTTCTGGTTTACTCTGCCGTAAAATGAGTTTCAAAGGTACGTGACAGGGTAGAGCATGTTTAGGGAATGGTACTGGGTTGAGGGTAAGGAATTTGGGGCTGAGAAAATAAAACCTGGTGAACTGGAGGAGCCCATCCATCACTTTGTACCTCAGTTCCCCTTTTCTGGAGCTAGAGGAACTCTTTTTTAAGTACTAGTTAATAAAGTCAACAGGTGTTCATTAAGCACTGTTGAAAAGAAAACCACAGGCCCGAAATCGTGTCACTGAGGTGAAGACCCCAAGTCCGTAAAACAGGACTTAATATCTAACCTAGCTGCAGTTTCAACCCCCCAGAAATGTAATCTTTAACCAGTCAACATGGGAAGTTTCTGGTTAACACTAGAAAGTTTACTGATAGGCCCCTTCAGTTCCCCTTGGGAGGGTGACTTTGCCTAAAACAATGGATTCTTTGCTAATCATTTGCTTTTTTCCATTCCCTCTCTATCTTTAAAAAGCTTTCCTTTTCTGTAGTACTCTAGAGCTCTTGTTTACTTACTAGACTGGATGCTGCCTGATTCATGAATCAATTAATAAAGCTAATTAGGAGGGTGCCTGGCTAGCTCAGTCAGAGGAGCATGCGACTCTTGACCTCAGGGCTGTGAGTTCAACCCACAATGGTGTAGAGATTACTAAAAAATTAAAAATAAACTTAAAAAAACATGAAGCCGGGGGCGCCTGGGTGGCACAGCGGTTAAGCGTCTGCCTTCGGCTCAGGGCGTGATCCCGGGGTTACGGGATCGAGCCCCACATCAGGCTCCTCAGCTGTGAGCCTGCTTCTTCCTCTCCCACTCCCCCTGCTTGCGTTCCCTCTCTCGCTGGCTGTCTCTGTCTCCGTCGAATAAATAAATAAAATCTTAAAAAAAAAAAAAACATAAAGTCAATTAGATCTTTAAAATTTAAATTTTTTATTGTTATTTAACCGCACCTACTATGTGCCAACATAATGTGGCTTTTAAGGGAAGTGATTGGTCTCAGTGGTTCTTAACCTTTTCTGGGGGGATGTGGATTTACAGATCTTTGAGAGTGATGACCTACACCAGCCTACATGGTAGCCACTAGCCACATCTGGCTATTTAAATTCATATTAACTGGGGCGCCCGGGTGGCTCAGTTGGTTAAGCATCTGACTCTTGATTTGGGCTCGGGTCATGATCTCATGGGTTGTGAGATCCAGCCCTGTGTCTTGGGGCTCTGTGCTCATCAGGGAGTCTGCTTGAGATTCTCTCTCTCCCTCCTGTCCCTTTGCCCCTCCTCCAACTCTTCGTGCCTCCCTCTCCCTCTCTCTCTCTCTCTCAGGTAAATAAATCTTTATAAAGTAATAAAGTAATATTAGCTAATTACAATTAAATACAATTAAAAGTTCAGTATCTCAGTTGCCGTAGTCACATTTCGAGAGCTCAACAGCCACATGACGCTAATGGCTACTGCATAGAACTCAGATATAGAATGTTTCCATCATCATACAGAGTTCTACTGGACAGCACTGCAGGCATATTCTCCCCAGAATAAAGACTGTTCTGTTCACATGCAATATTCTGCATCCAACTTTACAACTTTTAGAGTTTTGCAGGGTTGGGGCGGGGGTTAGGTGGGGAGGGAGTCTCAGTCATTCACTGGTCACTGAGGCCCCAGAATCCAAGAAAAAGAAGCCCTGATATGACAAGCAATTTGAGGACTCCATCAATATAGCAAGTTGACAAAAAATAAAGCAACAAAGCTGCTACAAATTCAGTATGCTCACTGCTTTAATTGTGCCTCCTCATGAAAAAGGGAGGTTCCTACCAGTCTGGCCCCATTCAAAAAAAAAGCTTAGGGGCACCTGGGTGGCTCAGCCATTAAGTGTCTGTCTTCAGCTCAAGTAATGATCCTAGGGTTCCAGGGTCAATCCCCACATGGTCTCCCTGCTCAGCGGGGAGCCTGCTTCTCCCCCTCCCTCTGCCACTCTCTAGCTCTCTCTCTCAAATAAACAAATAAAATCTTAAAAAAAAAAAATCAACATCAGCTTATTACCCAAAAATAACTGAAAAACAATGTTAAGGATTTTCTGCAGTCTCTTAAGGAGACACCCAAGGGGAATAATATTCACAACACACTGCAAATCTTCTTGAATTATCTTTCCTATCTTTTTCCTCCTCTCATCCTCCCACACATGCCACTTGCTTCCTGAAAGCTCTCTGCATCCAAACCCCCTCCAAACCTAGTCTGCTGCGGCTTCTCCCCTACCTCCCCTGCACAGCAAAGTTCTCTATTATGTAGCTCCACAGAGTATGTTTTATTTTATTCCATCACACAAATACAGTGGCAAAGAATAACAAAGAGAAAGCTCCCACGGTGATGTGACCAGGCACACATTCCACAGTGACCCAACCCGCAGCTCTCCCTGGCAGCCTGGACCAGTTTCTCCAAGGTGACTCATTTTCCCACTGATGGTTTACTCCCCACATCACTTCCTCTTCTGTCCACTGCTCCCAAGGACCAGAGTCTGGGAGAAACTCATGACTGAGCCTGACCCAGAAGAAAACATTTTGCTGGGATGCCAGAGGGAACTGATGTCATAGGGAAAGGGAGAAAACTAGATGGGCCAGTTCACAGAATGTTTTATCCCCACTGATAATTGTTTTATTATTACTTTTTATTGGGCACTGCCCTACTCCCTAGTGAATGGCTTGCTGTGGGAAATGAACATTAACTCTTAACACTCTGCCAAGATCAAAGCCTTCTTATCAATCTGAAGATAAGCACAACAGTGCCATTGTTCTCTTCATATTAGGAATGATAACGTTATTGAGCTCCTGTGTATTTTAGGTGAAAGCTTATCCCTGTAGAAAGGACAGTCCTACCCCAGGTATCTGAGAACTCTGATGCCCATCCACCATCATCAAGTCATGCACCCAGAATTAGTGGAGAAGGCACATAGAGCCTAGAGCTGTCACATTTCTTATTCTTCCTTATGTTCTCCACACATACCTGAACTCATCATCATTGTTCATCCCCTGTAGGTCACTTTCTTCTGCTCCATTCCCCATCTCAGAATGCTACCAAGGCATAACCAGTTCTTCAAGCCAAGAACTTGGAAATCAACCAGGACTCCTCCTCACTCAGTCCCCACACCCAGTCTATCGCCATGTCCTATGATATCGTCTCCTTGGGCTAACTGACCTCCTTAGCATGTATCTCTATCAGCTTACGTCAGGCCACTGGCATCTCTTGCTTGGAGGACTACAGTGGTCTCCCAGCTAGGGTCTCTCTGCACTGGCTCCCATGTTATTTCCCCATGCAACCTGCTAGTCAATGGGCCATTTGGAGGTATCCCTGTTCTTACCTATACTCACCTTTAGGCCAGGCTGACTACACTGTCCTATCCTCCCAGAACAGTAAGAATCCAACTGCAAAATCACTAATGGATAATGTAGTTTTAAATAAAGGAATCTATGAAGTCCCAGGAAGGGGCTTTACACTGCAATTACACAGCAGTACTTCCTACATAGACCCCTTTTCTTGTCTCTCTCCCCAAGATTTTCCCCCTCCCCCACCTCTCTTTTTTTGATATGTTAGTATCTGTTCATCGTTAGTTTTTGATGTAGTGTTCCATGATTCATTGTTCGCGTATAACACCCAGTGCTCCATGCAATACGTGCCCTCCTTAATACCCATCACCAGTCTAGACCCCCCCCTTTCATTTTTCCCTTTCTTCTCCTACCACTTTGTGGCAGGTATTGCCACACCTCTCTCTCTCTCCCTTTCTTCCCCTGTTATCCCTCAGCTGCCCTCTAGTCAAATTAGCTCTTGGTCTGCTCCTCCCTATCTCCTTCTGCTATCGCTAATCCTTTCAGTTGCCACTTCCTTCTGAAACTACCTCATCTCAACATAACTCCTTAAAGCCTTTAATGGCTACTCGTTGCTCTCAGTAAGTCCACACTCCGTAACCCTACTAAGCTTTGCAAGCCCCAGCCCCAGCTCCTCCTCCATCTTCCCCATTTGTATCCTCTGCCCCAGCCATACTGTAGGGCAGTAGGGATCACCCCTGGTCTGCTGTGCTCTCTTATATATGGGTAATCTGTCATGTTCCCTTTTTTCCCTATGATTAACTGCTACTTGTCTTTCAGGGCTCCACCTAAACATCTCCTCCTGGAAGCCTTCCTTATAATCTCTAAGACTCTTGCTAGGGGGTGTCGCAGCAGTTTACCTTTATCACAAATGTGCTCTCAATGCCTGTTTGAAAAGCAGCTTGAATATACACCTTGAGGACAGAAGAATTGTATTACTGCATGCCATGGGCCTCTTATAGGGCCTAAATTATAGCGTTGTACTTTATGATGCAAAAGCTCAAAAGCATGATCCTGCCTAGGGTCTCTGGCCTTAGTAGAAAATGGAACCCATGAGCCCCTTAAGCATTAAGCCATAATTCTGGCCTTGTGTTCTAACCTGCAAAAGTTAGTACCTGGGTTCACAGAAAGAAAAAAAAAATCCACCTTTAGGGTTCCATGAATGATCATTAATGCCCCCTAGCAATTTAGCTGTCTTCCTTCTAATTCTGAAAGGCTGTGCTTGGCCCTATCTCCACATTAGGGCACAACATTTTCTAAGTTAGGCATGAACCCCTCTGGCGATTGCATGCCGCCAGACTTTGCACAATATAAGCTGAATCATTAATATTTATGAGCAATCTTCCACCTTGAGTCCTAGTAGGCTACGTAGTTGACTCCACTGCTCTTCCTAGGAGATGATCAAATTGTCTCCAACCAGCATTTTTTTTGCGGGGGTGGGGGGTGGGGAGCGGTTTCCAGGCAACAATTATGTAGAAGTGGTAGGAGTCAGATAGTGGTATTAACACACCTAAACACACCCCAAAAATGGGGAGGCATCTAGACTTCTGAATGCCTTCAGGATATGTAAGCTCCTACAAGGCTTTGTACTTTGACTCAAGATCATATTTGGTTAGGGCTCTTCCCTGCTTGACTTCTGAAGGCTAGCAAAGAACAACTAGAAGCTTTACATAATTCAGAATACAGCAGATGGTTCTATTTTATTTTAGAAATAATTTATTGTGCTTTATTCCAATTATAAAAGTAGTACATGCTAATTACAGACAATTTGATAAATACAGAACAGCATAAATAAAAATATAGAAATCATTTCCAACCACAGATATCTCCACAAACATTTGGAAAGTTATTTTCTTCATATATCTTTTTTTTTTTTTTTTTTTTGAGGAACCTCCAATGTGTTTGTGTGTGTGTATGTGTGTGTGTATGTGTATTCCCTTGAACAGAACTGGATAGTACTGCTTAAATTTTCATTTCCCTTTTTTTCAGAATATAAAAATGAAACATAGTTGCAGTAACTATTTTCAACTTTACAGAAATGTATGAGGTCTAAAGTGAAAGTTCCCACAACTTCATTCTTTAGAGACAACGGGTGTCAACCAATTTAATAGATTCCTTAAGAACATATACTTACATGTGTATAATGTATTTATACATTTTTTTTAAGTTGGCTCCACACCCAGAGTAGAGCCCAACTCCGGCTCAAACTTAACAACGTGAGACCAAGACCCAAGCCAAGATGGCGTCAGCCGCTCAACCAACTGAAGCCACCCAGGTGGCCCTTAAACGACATTTTAAAGTCATTTTAATTATAACTAAATTAGCATGACCTTAATATCCTTCAAAATATCATTTAATAATTGTGTAACATTCAGCATTATTATGTTGAACCACTTCCTTATTATCACGGGTTCAATTTTTTTTTTTTTCAAGATTTTATTTATGGGGCGCCTGGGTGGCTCAGTTGGTTAAGCAACTGCCTTCAGCTCAGGTCATGATCCTGGAGTCCCAGAACTGAGTCCCGCATCGGGCTCCCAGCTCAGCGAGGAGTCTGCTTTTCCCTCTGACCCTCTTCCCTCTCATGCTCTTTCTCAATCTCTCTCTCAAATAAATAAATAAAATCTTTAAAAAATAAAAAAATAAATATTTTATTTATTTATTTATTTATTTATTTATTTATTTATTTATTTGACACAGAGAGAGAGCACAAGCACAGGGAGAAGCAGGCTCCCCGCTAAGCAGGGAGCCTGATGCGAGACTCGATTCCAGGACCCTGGGATAATGACTGAGCCGAAGGCAGATGCTTAACCAACTGAGCCACCCAGGCACCCCAATTTTTTTTTTCATTGCACGGAATGCAATGAGCATACATCATTTATTGTAAAGATTTCTTAATTCCTGATGATAAAATCCTACAAGTGAAATTACTGGACCAAAAGCCTTATGTATATTATCAGGGCCTGACGAATACCATCAATCTACTTTCCAAAAAGGTTATACACTCAGTAGTTATGTGTGGGTCCCCAATTTTTGTTTATTTTAAAAGGCTCAGAGGTGGGGGCGCCTGGGTGGCTCAGTCAGTTGAGCCTGAGACTCGATCTCAGCTCAGGTCTTGATCTCAGGGTCCTCGGTTCAAAACCCTGGTTGGGCTCTATGATGGGCTTGGGTCTACTTAAAAAAAAGAAAAAAGAAAAAAAAAGCGGTCAGAGATGGTATAACTACAAATCAACTACTGTACCTTCAGATTAAACGTTTGGTTTTATTCTCTTGCTATTGGTAGCATTAATGGAGTTCTTGTTTGTTTTTAAGTTTATTTGTTTCAGTAATCGCTGCACCCATCGTGGGGCCCAAACTCACAACCCGGAGATCAAGAGTCACCAGCGACTGAGCCAGCCAGGCTCCCCTAGAGTTTGTTTATAACAAGTTTCATACCTGCCTCCCAACATTTATTATAAAAATTTTCAGATATACAAAAAGGTTTAAAGTATGGTACCCTGAACATACTGTATGCACCCACCGTCTAGATTCTCCAGTTAACATTCCGCTGTATTTGCTTTTGCCTATCTGCCCATGCATCAATCCACAGAGGTTTCATTTTTAATATACGAGCTCTTTTTAGACGTCTATTTTTATAACGTCCTCAGGTTCAGTGCCCTGAACTATGGGTAGTAAATGTGAAATAGTGTCAAGGTGGCAGTCCACCTGAGCTCCTGAGAGGCTCGGCCCACAGGCTGGGAGCGCGGCTTTGGGTTCTAATCCTGACCTCACGATGAGACCTCCGTTTTCTCACCTGTAATATCGGAATCCCACCATCTTCGGTGAGGATTAAAAGCACAAATAGTGGAAGGCACTCCACAGCAACAGCTGAGATAGCTGAGACTCTTCTACTCCCTCCTAGTCTCCCCTGAATGTCAAGCCCAAGTTCTGGAGGCCATCTCAGGTCCCTCACACCCATCTTCAGTCCACCTTAGACCCTCAGTTCTAAGCGATTGTAAAATGGGGGCAGGGTCGCCCAGAGGGCTACTGACCTGAGTCTGAGGGCCGCGACAGCCCCACCCAGCCCACGGTCCGGGACTCCTTCAGGCCACAGCGGGGTCAGCCTGCGGCCCGGGCCTGGCTCCCTCCCTCTGGCGCCCCGCACGCAGAGTGACAGCCCGCGGGGGCCCACACTGGCCGCTACCCGCGTCACCTCAGGGAGTGCTCACAAAAGCCTGTGAGGTAGACAGTGCTACAGAGGCAGAAAACTGAGGCCCAGGAAGCCTGAGTCACTTGCCCATGTCCCGGCCGCTTGTCCATGAAGCTGGCGAGTGAATTGCCTTTAGAGAATTCTAGAAATCGAACCCAATTCGCCCGACTCCAAGCTCTCGCTCTCTTTGCCCCCGGGCCCGCCCGCACCTACAGGGGGCGCCGGCCTGCGCGCACGCGCAGTCATGGCAGCCGCGTCCCCTTTAAGGCGATTCCTTTTGCTTCCTCCGACCCCGTAGCTTCCGCTCCGCCGTTCCCACAATGCAGTGCGGCTGAGCGCCTCCGAGCCCGCGGGGACGCTGCGGGGGTACCCCGGCTGAGGCGGCGGCGGCGACGTGGGCTGCGGCGGGCCCGCGGCGTCGGGCGGTGCGGATGTCGGGCTGGGCGGACGAGCGCGGCGGCGAGGGAGACGGGCGCATCTACGTGGGGAACCTTCCGACCGACGTGCGCGAGAAGGACCTGGAGGACCTGTTCTACAAGTACGGCCGCATCCGCGAGATCGAGCTCAAGAACCGGCACGGCCTCGTGCCCTTCGCCTTCGTGCGCTTCGAGGACCCCCGGTGAGGCCCCGCTCCGCCCGCCCGCCTGAGCCCGCGGGCCCCCGCTGTTCCTCCTCTCCCTCCCCTCCGGGGTTTCCCCTCCCCCCTCCGCGCAGACCCCACACGGCGCCCCCGGGTGGAGGATGAGGCCTCCTCTCACCGCAGGCTCCGGCCGTCCTTTGCTCCGGCGTCACTTCCTCTAGAATTATTATTATTTTTTTTTTACTTTACTTAAAAACACAAAAGCTGAGCGTTTGGAGGACCTCGGCCCGCCCAGACCGGCCACGGGGATGGGACACACGACCATTCTCTCTCTCATGGCTGGAGAGGCACCCTTCAGGGGAAGCGGTCCGGAACCAGCCAGGAGAGGACTCGGTGAAGAGCAGAAGTGGCCAGTCGCCCTCCCTGCCCACCCCTCCCCCCAGTCAGAACTCGCCGTTAGTGGGGGAACAGACTGCGGGGATGTGGTCGCCTTTGGAGGTCGTGAAGGGGTCTCTTGTGATGGAACAGATCGCATTCTCGCGCGCCCCGCCAGGCCAAGCCTGTCCTTATAAAAGCACCAGGGATTTGGAAAAACTTCTAAAACGGTCTGAGGGGGTCCCTGATTTCACGCCACTCCTCTAATGAGGGAGGCATCGCTAGATGCTTAGGGCCCCAAGCATTTGGAAGCTCTCGATCCCTAAACTGGCTCAAACTGGGTCTTTGTGATTTTTGCAAACTTTGTTGGCGTCACGGCCAGACAACGCCTGGGAACTTTCAAAACTGCGGTTGGTGGCTCTTAGAAGCCACTGCATGGACTGGTCACTGCACTTGGGGTAAATAAGAGCCCACTCTGTTTCCTAGCAGTGCCCCAGGGAACGCTTTACCTAGTCTTTGCCCGGCAGGCTTCACTACAAGGACTGTCCATAGGGTGTCTTGCCTATCTGGTGTGGTGGTATAGGGCAAGGAGGACATCTGAGGACAGGGAGGTAGGAAGCACCTTGAGACTTTGATGACTGACAGAGCTCATTCTTAGTGGCTTGCCATTTGCCTCAAAAACGGAAGTGGGTATTTTCACACCTAAACTGGAGAAGGTTGCACCTCTAACACTTCCAGTGTGTTTTTTGAACAGTCACCATGTGTCAACTACCACTTCAACATTTTCAACAATCTATAAAAGAGGTAGTGTTAGCCACATTTTTCAAATGAAGAAACTGAGGGTTTAGAGTTGCTGATAAAAGAGATGCTAGCAAGGGATCAAGGTAGAATTTGAACCCC
This sequence comes from Ursus maritimus, assembly GCF_017311325.1. Taxonomy (NCBI): domain Eukaryota; kingdom Metazoa; phylum Chordata; class Mammalia; order Carnivora; family Ursidae; genus Ursus; species Ursus maritimus. The sequence goes on from NW_024425897.1 coordinate 14,281,546, forward strand.
CTATGCTGTTCTTTTAAAACACAAACTTACTGTACGATATGCTACATTGTCATCTCTTCCCTTTCTTCCATAATAGAAAAGCTGTCTTTTGATATCGCTAGATGCCAAGGTTCTAGCAAAGCACTGCACACATAGTATCTTATTTAATCCTTACAATAACCCTGTGAGATAGGCATTATTACTCACATTGAAGAGACATGAAAACTTGATAATAAGCATTTACCCAAAGATGGCTACTAGTAAGTAGCAGAAGAATGATTTGAACTTGTCAATCAGTATTCAAAATCTTCAACCCTAGCAGTTCTGCTTTCCCTACACTTCATTTTAAGTATAGCCAGGGTTGCACTGGTCATGGTCCTCATTGCTTTTAACGTTGTGACTAGAATCTTGATAAGCAATTACATGCCTGTGACAACTGAATGATGCCTTTTTCATTAGTACATCTTTGGCTCTGCTTGTCCATCCAAGCTCTGAGGCCATTCTTACTCCAGGCCAATACTGGAGAACCAACTTGGTTTCTCCTAGAACCCTAGGGAAGACTGAAAGTAACTTTATTGAATATTTACCTCTTTTGTCAAAACTGTACCCAGATAGTGGTCTTCACAACTTAGTTTTCCAAACTGTGCTGAAAAGGTACACATGAGAGTTACATATTTCTCACAAACCATCTGTCTTTTGAGCCTAATTTCTTTGCAAATGAATTTTTCTTTATATAGACTTGATGGTACTAGGCCTTGTTGAAGAATATTAAAGGACTAGGGTGTGGTGGGCATTTTGTGAAACTGCACACAGCCTGAGAGAAATATAGTGGTGAAATCAATCATCTGTCAACAGTTTTTTTTTCTGACTTAGTCCTCTTGTAAGTCATCTGTTTACGCCTTTATTATCATTCCATACCTAGAAAACCGTGTGTGTGACAGTGTACAGTTTAATTCGAATATCATGACAGGTCTTCACACAAAAGCAGTAGTGCATCAGGATTGTTTTTTCTGACTCCAGGTTTCCCTTTTATACTTGTTACTCAGGCCCATCACTGGGAAGTCAGTCAGCCTCCTGAGCAGCACTAACTCCAAACTTTTCTTTGCAGAGATGCTGAAGATGCGATTTATGGAAGGAATGGTTATGATTATGGCCAGTGTCGGCTTCGTGTGGAGTTCCCCAGGACTTATGGCGGTCGGGGTGGGTGGCCCCGCGGTGGGAGGAATGGGCCTCCTACGAGAAGATCTGATTTCCGAGTTCTTGTTTCAGGTATGTTCCTTTCAAACTGAATGAGATGATGCATGTAAAATACTTAGCATACAGTCTGGCCTCCAAGAAATGTTAGCTGTTACTCTTCAGTGCATGGGACACGTGGGGCTTTCTTTTCTATAGCCTGTGCACAGTCTGAAGCCCTGCAGTCTTGCCACTGAGGCAGGTATCTTGCAAATGAAACTGCATTGGTAGTGTAGCCTTGGTAGAACATCAACTTGCTTCTTATAAAGAAGTTTTCTAGTGTTGAGAGGGAAGATGATGGCAAAACCCTGTGAGCTAGAATTCTATAGAGATGTTTTCTTTTGTAATGTACTCGGTATCAGACTTGCTAGACATTCCAGGAACCAGATTTGAACTACTGCCTAGCCTTGGATGCTGAAAAAGGCCAGATTTTGGTGGTGGCTTTGGAATTATATAAAAAAGAAAACAAAAGAACTTGGTGTTCTACGGGTTGTATTGCAGAATATAGAATGAAATGTCCACTGTCAACAAGTGATGAAATGCCAAGCTCAGAGGTTTATGTATCTTTTCAAAATATTAAAACAGTGGTAAAGACCTGGGGCCTTCTGCACATTGCAGGGGCATTGTAGGACCATGGTGGAGTGAAATGTATTGAGAAACCTGGCACTTTCTTAGATATGAACGTCACACAGTTACAGCAGACCTCCATGGTACTTAAGAGTGATCCTCTCAGTATCTGCCTATCTTGTGTCCCTTTGTAATTTTTTAACCCCAGAACTCTATTCCCTCCTTCAGGATGTCATACATATCTTTTTTTCTCTCCATGCTGCTCTGAAATCCTGCTTAGAAAACTATTAGGAAATGGCTGCAGTCCTGAGCTGTGAGCGGTAAACACAGCCTTTGAGAGCAGGAGCACATTTCCCTTTCATGACATCAGGTAGGGTTGTATAATTCCCGACTAGTTATAGCGTCTGAGTCTTACCTTTTCCCCCACTGTATTGAAGAATGTTGGTGATCTTTTGAAAGGTACTTTGTTTAGTTTGTTAGTCCTTCACACCTACAGGAAAACAAACTTTAGATTTTTGTTGTGTTGTCACCTTCACCTATGCCTTGGTTACTTCATTGGATAGTTTCAAAATTCCCATGTCCTGAGAACCTTGTCAAACAAGAGATAATTGGTACTGATAAATCTCACAATGGAGAAAATTAGAACTCAAAGTCTTGGGAGTTTGATATTAAATATGAAGGATAAAGAAAGGCTGTGAATTCTCAGAGATACTAAACCTGTAATGGGGTGGAGTTCTTGCTCTGTTAGAAGGGCTTGGTCTCTGGAAGACTAGCCGAGGACCAGCTTCTTAAGGTGATTTACCACACATACTTTAGTACCCTTTGCTGGTTTTATGCCCCTTAGGATTTGTGATTTGGGGATCCTCAGGATTTGAAAGTAGTGTTTGATGAAAAAGGGACTCTAGGTATTGCTGGCTCTTACCAGGTCAGTTAACATGGCTGAAGGATATGGCCTTTTCTCTTATGTTGTCCATGCCTAGGACTTCCACCATCAGGCAGCTGGCAGGACCTGAAGGATCACATGCGAGAAGCTGGGGACGTCTGTTATGCAGATGTGCAGAAGGATGGAATGGGGATGGTTGAATATCTCAGAAAAGAAGACATGGAATATGCCCTGCGTAAACTGGATGACACCAAATTCCGCTCTCATGAGGTAGGTTCCCACCTTCTTTTGAGCTTGTACCTAAGCCACTCCACCTGAAGCTGACCTAGCAGAAGTAGCAACAGGCCATGTGTTTGCCATGTGATGACCTCACAGTACCATTAAAGGTCTGTCTTAGTGGATAAAGCCAAGGAATTCATCATGCTCAAACCCTGCAGGGTCGTAACAGAAGTCTGCAGTCGTAGTATTTTTAATCTGGAGAGAATACTGGTGCAGTCTGTCATAATGTGGTGAGCTATTCTGTGATACCATTCCTTTTACAACTGGCTTAATCTGCAGTGTACCTCTGTGAACCTAATTATTATGGTTGTCCCTCCTCTGGGTCTAGTCTGGGCTCTGCAGGCCAACCTCATCATCTCAGCTCTCCTAAGGTACTGCTATTGGACCAAGTTGTCACTTCATTTTTCCTTTCCCAGAGTAATGCAAGTAGTCACCTAGGCATTTTCTTGTAGTCACCTTATCCTCAGGACTTAGTTCTTGATGTCTTTCCTTTCTAGAAGTCAGCTGCTGCTTTAGATCTCTCAGTCTGATTCATATGTTGACTATCCCTTTGATACCACTGAGATAAGAGCCAACCCAACTGGACATTGCTTTTTCTGGTTATCTTGTCCTGACTTACTGTGGGGTTTAGATATATCTGGGGTCCATTTTCTTTTTCTAAGGATTCATATAATTCCCTAATTTTAGGGCTTGGAAAATATAAGGCTTAACAGTGCTTTTGCTCAGACTGAATTTGGAGCAGAAACAAAACAGGATCTGGTCCTCAGTTATACTGCAAAGCAGGGCCTCAGTAAGGATAAATCCAGTTACTGACTTCACCTAGGGAATTCTACATCTGACTTGTTTCATCTTAGCATTTTAGATCCTTTGAGAGTGTTGGCTGAGGGCAAAGGGCACAGGCCAGCCTGGATATGACTCCTCTGTCACTTAATAATTTCTTAGCTGAGCTATGCTCTGAATCCTGGTTCCTCGATATGCAAAATAGGAACAATAATAGCACTGTCTTGTAAGACTTGCCAGGAAGCTAACTTACGAAGATAACTGAGTATCTAACCCAGGTCCTGACACCTGAGAGGTGTTGAATACGGGTTAGCTTCTTCCATAGGTACTCATCCAAAGATGCACATATGAGGTGGCAAGGGATTGAACTGTATGACCTCTGAGATTCTTTCTAGTTCTTAGATTCAGGGATCAGTGGCAGTAAATCAGTTATGTAAACAGCAGTGGCTAGTATTTGAGCATTTACCACATGTGAAGTTGCCATTTATTATTCGTGTTGCTCTGGAACAGATAAGAACATTCATTTCCTCATTCCTGAAATGAGCTGGTAAGCATACCTACCCTCATAGCATTATTGTGAGGGTTTAATGAGATAACATCATGTGGGACAAACAGTAAGTGCTCAGTACTTAACTATTATTGTTAGGCAGCCATGTTAGGTATTAGCGTACTGTATTCTTGGGTCTTATTTTTTTCCTTTCCTCTTTTTGTTTGAATTTCAGGGTGAAACTTCCTACATCCGAGTTTATCCAGAGAGAAGCACCAGCTATGGCTACTCACGGTCTCGGTCTGGGTCAAGGGGCCGTGACTCTCCATACCAAAGCAGGGGTTCCCCACACTACTTCTCTCCTTTCAGGCCCTACTGAGACAGGTGATGGGAAATTTTTCTTTATTTTTTAGGTGAACTGAGCTGCTTTGTGCTCAGAATCTACATTCCAGATTGATGATTTAGTATCTTAGGAAAATTTTTTTAATTTTTTTTTAAGGAAATAAAATACATAATTTCTACCAGGGCCATATTGGCAGTGAAGCATTTTAAACTGCAGAAATTGTGGTTTTGGTTCAGAAATAAGTTGTATATTTTTCACCCCTGATTATGGGAAAAAAATCAGTGCTGTGTCTTTGTGGGTTGCTCTGCTATGGAGATCAGCAGTTACTGTGACTGAGTCGGCCCATTCTGTTTAGAAATATATTTTAAACGTTTAGTAATTGACATGTGTGGTTGTCCTTGATTAAGTTAATAAATTTCACCAAACAGGCACACTGATTAAAAAGAAAAAAGTCACTGAGTTGTAGCAACAGCTTGTACCCAATTGGTAAGGAGCAGAAGTGGATAACTTTATTTGGGGACAAAGATAGTTGCTATGTTGGTGGTTTGAGAATTTCAGTCCCAAGAGTTGCTTCAGGATTATCTTGTAATTCCAGGCCAAGCTTATAAATGAATCCGCGTTAAAGAAGAAGGGAGCATTTAAGATAGGGCAAAGGGATGGAAAGAATAAAACAACTTTTTAAGGTTGGCAGCAGCATAAAGATCATTAGAAAATTCTTAAAACGAACTGTGGCCATTTGGACGGGGGAAGAAATCTCTTTAAATTTGGTTCTATCACTTTTACCCCTAAATCTGTTTCATTTATCCTGGTATCTGAGCTTTTTTAAAACACAAAACAAACCAAAAAACACCATCTTGGATTCTACTCAATTCAGTAATCATGGTGGGGGTGGGGAAATTACTTTGTTCCAGGCGTGGGGCTTTTTTTATAAAGCCACTTTATTGAAGTATGATTGACATGTAAAAAGTTGTACTTATTTAACACATGCATTTCTGTGAGTTTGGGGTTAAGTGTATATCCATGAAAGCATCCCCACCATCAAGGCTTTAAACATATCCATCACCTACCAAAGTTTCTTCCCTACTCCTTTAAGATTTGTGGTAAGAACACTTAATATAAGATCTACCCTCTTGGCAAATTTTTAGTGTACAGTACAGCCCTGTTGGCTGTCCCAGGGCTATTTTTGTCACAGGTTCTTTTCAGAAAAACTGTAGCTGTGGCTAGCATGCCTTTTGCATGTAATTACTTTATGGGATAGTAGACGATGTAGGTTAGGAGTTCGCAAGCTGTAGAGTCTACTTGGAATACTTCTCAGACCTTAGGAGAACGCTAGCCTTCTGCTGGGAACAAAGTGGGTACCCAAGAACAAATCTGAGTTCGTGTGGTAAAGATACAGGGTTTCTTGCATTGATAGAAAAACAGCAACTAAAAAGTACAACACAGGTTGTCACATAGTGATCAAATGCATTGTCTAATAGTTACATCAATAGAAAAATTCACTTAAGTGCAGTTTGGTAGACAGTCTTTCTGGAGGAGATAAAAGGAGGATAACATCTTACATACTGAACAGTCTGTGAATAAATACTTGATCCATTCCTTGGAAAGTAACAGTACCTCTTACTTCTGGTAGTAGCAGGAACCCATTGCCTTGTTTTGGCTAGATTATTTCCCAGTTCTGTCTTCAGAGTTAATTATCAAAAAATACTTAACCATCATTTTTTTCAGGTGACTGAAGAAAGTGGGAACATTAGTGTTCACAGTAACAAAATACTATCTTTGTGCTTCCACATGTTCACAGGGTACCCCTTCCCAGAATAGCTACTCAGTTGTGTGAAAAAGGCTCTTGTTCATCCTGCTTTGGCAAAGAGATATTACCTGTTTGAAAACAGTAACAAAAAAGAATGTTATAGCTGAGTCTGCTTCCCAACTGGTTCTACTGAGCTAATTTATCACCTGGTTTGTCATGAAAAATAAGCAATGCAAATAAGTGTAGTTACTACCCTGTTTTTCTGAGTGTCTGAAGGAATAACAGTTGTAAGTGAAGCCTAATAAATGCACACTTTTCAGTAAGGAGCAGAGACAGTTTAGCCAGTTAAATACATACAGGAGTGGAAGGAAAGACTAATGATTGTGAACTTACTTCGTCCCAAGAAGCAAACTCTGACGCTGAGTTCTTTTTGAGAAATAGCATATGTGATCAATGGATATGTCTGCTAAAATAGTGACAACTATCTGAGAAAGATTATAAAATCTTTTTTTCCCTCCACAGTTAATTTGAGGTGGTTTAGTGAATTAAAGGCATGATTTAGAGTTGAGTCCACAATTTTCTAAGCTTTCTTTCCCATTCTTGCTTCAAGCAAAGCTTTCCTTGAATTGGCTGGTCTTGGTCAAAGAGATAACCCCTGAGCTGGGTGACTGATGTTTGTCTCTGAGGCTAGTTAGCATGGTTCTCTGAGATGATCTCCTGAACCTGAAGCTGGCACTTGGAAAACCATCTACCTGAGTGCTCAAGCTAGTTCCATTCCCAAATATCCAGAAGGGTGCAGCAGTTCGGAAGACCCGTCTATCTGCAGAGGAGATTAAAAGTTCAATCCACCCAAGATTCTGGATTTTAGTATTAGCCCAGAGTTATTTTTAAGTTTTCATTTAAAATAGTTACAGTAAAAGATGCAAATCTCAACACCCAAGGTTGCAAACTGATGGCTCACAGGATGCATCTGGCTTGCAGGTATGTTTTATTTACATGGTATTTTATTTTTAAAAAAATCTTTGAATTAGTTCCCATACTTTAAATTTGGGAAATACCACACACACATGAAAATGCCAGATGTCCGGGTTCTCAGGGAAAATGGGCTCACATTACTGCCTGGCACCAAATGAGAAGCAGTGAGTGCTAGCTGCCCCTTTAGGCAGAACTTGCCTCCAGATCTGACACCATATACACACCTCCCTGACCCAGCCCGATTTTGCTCATTCCTATTACATACTGGCCCCTAGAGGTGAATGTGACCCCTCCACTCTACTGCCACCATCTGTACTTTTTTTTTTTTTCCCACCGTTAATATATATGGGGTTTTTCATTCCACTTTTATTGAGATACAACTGACATATGCCATTGTCTAAATTTAAGCTGTACAAAATGATTTTATATATATGTGTGTGTATATATATATCAAAATAATTATCAGAACAAGATTAGTTAATGTCCATCATCTCACATAGTTATAATTTTTTCCTTGTGATGAGAACTTTTAAGATCTACTCTCTTAGCAGCTTTCAAATACAGAATATAGTATTGTTAACGATAGTCATTCTGTTGTATGTTGATGTTTGTACCTTTTGACCACCTTCACCAATTCCCACTCTCCACTTAAAGTACTTTCATGTAGCAAATTTGGACCTCACACCTCCTGCTATATTCTTAGTTCACCGAGGGACAATCTGTTAAGCCACTTTGGGGAACACATACCTGGAGGGGCCACAAAATACTCCTCCACAACTCGATGGGCATTTTGTAGTAGTTCTTCAGCACAGTTGCCTTCTACCACACTGTCAGATCTCAAGTATAGACATCTAAAAACCAGAAGCTCAAGGTTACCTTCTCAGAGAACAGGCTTCTATGGCATGGGTGGAGAGGGTCAAGAATGGGCAAAAACGGAGCAGCATATTCTTGAGTTACGGTCACTACTCAAAGATGGAGGCACTCGACCAAGTAACAATCTACAGTTTATAGATTCTCAACCATTCAGTGAGGTAAGTGGTAATTACTCCTCAGGATTGATATGTTCAATAAATATTTCTTCATGATTACTATCCGTAACTTACTTTTGGTGGAGACAGGTAAGGCAATTATAATATAATGTGTTTAAGTCTAATAGGTAAGCAAAGCTTCCCAAGGGAGTAGAAAGGGGCACCTACACCAGCCTGGGTGAGGTACTTGGAATAGGTGATGTCACTGTTAAGGGATGGGCAAGAAACCGCTGGATTGGTGGGATGGGAAATGGACTTCCAGGCAGATGAAGAAACTTGCTCAAGAGTGGTTATAAGTGACTTAGATATTAGGTCCCAAATGACAGGACTGGAATTAGCACAATTCTTGTACCCCTAAGATGAGCTGTTTTTACACTGCAGCCACCTTCATGGACATGAAGGTGCCTGCCCTTGCATAGCTGAAGAATATTCCACTGTTCTCTGGGCCTAGTGGCTTAATTAAAGTGTCCAGATGGCAAACTAGTGAAACCAAACAGGAGTTGAACATATCAGTGGGGCTTCACTGCTGTTTCAAGGTTTAAAAGTGCATGGCAGGATGTCTGAGCCTGCTTCCACATACTTGGGCTGAAAAGTAAGCAGTCTGCTCAATCACTGATAAGGGAGTGGCCAAGCCCTTTCTGCTTTGAGCCAGACATAGACTGAGGGCTAAACCTAATGGGACAAAGGGCAAGGACGTGACATGAACATCCAGGCAAAGGCTGCAAAGGGTGAAGTTGTCATGATAAGATTCTTTTAGGAAAAGACTTGCTCTGTTTCTTTTGTGGCACCTACCCTAGGGCTAGACACAATAAGCACTCACGGTACAGACTGTAGAGAGCTGCAGTCTACTCCAGGATCTGGCACTCTTAACTCTGTGGCCTTGGACAAATATGGATCTTTCCAGACCTTAACTTTCTTGCCAAAAAAGTGAAGGTTGCACTTGTTTGTTTGCTTTTGAACCATATGGGGGCTTATGAAAACTTGGAGAATAAAATAAAAATCCTCTGTAAAGGTGACCATTGGACCTTCTGGAGTTTGTATTTCTGTTGGGTGGTATAAATAACATGGCTAAGAGCTTGGGCTCCTGAGTCACAGATGAATTCAAATCTTAGTGCCACACATGGCATGTGTGGAGGTAACTTATCCTCTCCCATGTACCTGTTTCCTTATTTGTGGAATGCTTCATAGAACTGCTGGGAAGATTAAATGTTAAAGAAGATCTGATCATTCGGAGCCTGCATTCTCACTGCAGTTACAGGTGGGTGCTGAATAGCACCTGCTCCTTTCAGAAAGAGTTAGTGCACCTGGGCACACCTCCGTCTCCACTCCTCATGCAGAGTATACCTCCGCACTTAACCTGCTATAATCACACATTACCTGTCTAGCCCCTACATACCAGAGGTGGCCAATCGTTCCTGGGCACTTGGAGAGTTTAATGAAGTGAGACTCTACTACCACCAATAGGTGGTTAAAAGCTACTGCTTCCTCACAGATGTAACAGCAATTGATTGATTCACTCATTTTATAATCAGGTTTCCTATGTAAGTAATGTTTCCAGAAAAAATTCACTCCTTTAAATACCACACATTTTCACCTAATTACTGTTTATGATGGAGCTGTTTCCAGAAAAAACCCGCACCTTCCTATTTTCATAATCATAGGCTACTGAACTCAGGGCCTCTGTGAGGGTGGCACATCAGTGGTTCACTTGGCAAGTTGCGAAACTTTTCTTGACCTCAGAATCATGCATAAAATTCCAAACAGGACCAGGTGCCAGTCAATTACTGAATGACTAAACGTCTATCTCACCTTCTCTTTCTCGGTGCTACAAGAGAATTTAGCCCCAATAACATAGGACACCCATTTTGATAATCAACTATGGACTAATAAAACTATGGGATAATACATCAACTATGGGCTAATATTAATTATATACTACCCTGGGAAGCACTGAAAAAAAAACCACTCGAATCTTTATGGGTTCAAATGAACTCCTGGTTGAGAAAGGCTCACAGACAAAGCACTTTAACCAATAACTGTGGGAAATGCTAATAAAAAGCAATTTAATAGAAAGCACTATGGCTGCACTGGAGAAGAAATGCCTTTATTGGTCCTTGGACTGACCAGACAGGACCACTCTGCTGGTGGTGTCAGGCTGCCAGGAGTCATTTCTCTGGCCGCCATTCTATTTCCATCTATAAGCCTTTTCCCTCCTTCCTAATTAATTTCTAGTTTGATGATGACTGGAATGACAGTTAATCAATTTGGCTAAGAATTTTTGGTTCAAATAAGATTCTGAGGAACATCCTAAGCACTACAGTATTTGGCTACAGTCAGAGATGTCATCATCTGAGTCAGTCTCCGGAGATAGGAGAAAATAAAGGTTCTAGGGGTTGACTTTTAGATGGCACATCTAGAACAGTATTTGAGAGCTGAGGCTCTGAATTTCAAGTTACAGATTCTCTTACTACACCTGTGAAACTCTGGGGCATATTACATAAGCTTTCTGTGTCTCAATTTCTTTTTTTTTTTTTTAAAGATTTTATTTATTTATTTGACAGAGATAGAGACAGCCAGCGAGAGAGGGAACACAAGGGGAGTGGGAGAGGAAGAAGCAGCCTCATAGCGGAGGAGCCTGACGTGGGGCTCGATCCCATAACGCAGGGATCACGCCCTGAGCCGAAGGCAGATGCTTAACCGCTGTGCCACCCAGGCGCCCCATCAATTTCTTTATCTATAAAGGAGATACTAGTATTTACCTTCCAGGATTGTATGTGATAATTGAGACAATGCATATAAAATCTTAGCGCCTTGCACATAAGGGCACTAAATGCTTTTTAGCTAAATCCAAAGGATAGGGTATTATGTCATATGTGTGTCAAGAGATTTCTAATAGCCAGTCAGTGCTTTTACATCTAGTGTGGCCTAAAACAGTTTAACACTTGTCTTAACCGGGTTCCATTTCAAACATAAGTGAGGCAATATGTCAAAAAAACAAAGTCCTAAAGTGCTACATCTCTAAAATGGAATAATTAACCCAAACTGGTTTCCAAGTTTATGGCAAGACTGCAGATCACTGAATATGAAGTCACTACTCCAGCTACCAGATCCAAATCCCTCTTCATCTTTTTCACCAACTCTTCCCTGAGTAATAGTTGCATTTCTTTATAGTTTCCCTCTACATGATCTGGGAAATTCTGTCTCCTCTTTGTGCTTCTATTCCCTCCTTTCCCAAAGATATTAATAAAGAAGATACAGTGGGGTGCTTGGGTGGCACTGTTGGCTAAGTGTCTGACTTCTGGTTCCGGCTCAGGTCATAATCTCAGGGTCGTGAGATCGCGTGCCCCCCCTTTGGGCTCTATGCTCAGTGCAAAGTCTGCTTGAGACTCTTGCTCTGGCCCCTTCTCTCTCTCAAATAAATAAAATCTTTAAAGAACGTTCAACAAACATTTACTGAGTGCTAGGTGCTAGATACTGAGAATATGATGAGTAATAACAGATATGCTCCCTGGAACATGGATGAGCAGTAAGAGAGGGGCAGAGAATCCTATATTACTCAAATATGGGATGCCTGGCTGCTCAGTCAGTAGAGCATCTAACTTTTGATCTCAGGGTCATGAATCCAAGCCCTACACTGGGTGTACAAATTACTTAGGAAAATAATACATAAATAAAAATTACTCAGATGTATAAACACACGTAAAATTACAGCTCTATTGACTACCATGAAAGAGCTACAGGTCCTGAAAGAGAGCCTGACTTGATAGAGAAGAATCTGAGGAAGAGGCAGTTGAAATCTGAAGAAAGGAAATTAAAGTGGGCAAAAAAGAGTAGTGGGTGGGATGTAGTAGGGGATTCTAAGAAGCAAATAGAATGCAGAGCTTGAGGAATTGAAAGTTACAGCCCTATCTTAGAGATGGGCAGGGGCTAGGTTAAATGACGATTTGTAGGCTATGGTAGAGCTTTTGTCTTTATCCTAAAGAACACTGGAGAGACACCTGAAGAGCCTGGGTAGGAGAATGACCTCAGATTTCTATTTTGAAGTGCTAGGTAATTTTGGACAAACAGACTTCCGTAGATCTGAGCATCAGATTACAAAATAGAGAAAGGATGTGAAGGAATCAAAGACTGGAGGTGAGAATGGGAGGCTGGCAAGCACTTTACACAGAGGTTATGGTTACAGATAGGCCTGGTTCTCCCTATTGGTGCTAATGGCAGCTAATCTTTTTTGCTCTCAACTGTATTAGGGCTTGGTTTTTTTTTTTTAAGTAGGCTCCACGCTGGGCGTGGAGCCCAATGTGGGGCTCAAACTCACGACCCCAAGATCAAGACTGAGCCGAAGTCAAGAGTTGGACACCTAACCGATGGAGCCACCCAGGCACCCCAAGGGGGCACCTGGGTGGCTTGGTTGAGTGTCTGACTCGGTTTTGGCTCAGGTCATGATCTTGGGGTCCTGGGATCAAGCAGAGAATCAGACTCCTTGCTCAGCGAGGAGTCTGCTTGTCTCCCTCTCTCTCTGATCCTTCCCCCACATGCCGCTCCGCACTCTCTCTAAAATAAATAAATCTTTTTTAAAAAATCCCACCAAGAAAAGCGTAGGACAGAGTTGTAGACTGCCTCTGTCTTTATGAACTACATACCCATCCTTCCCAAGAAACTGTAGTCCCAACCAGCAAACAAGTCTGCTTTTCAGAAAAGAGCATTTTCTTTAAAACATATTAAGATTTGGCAAGAATTGACAAGTGGGGAGAGGCTGCACCCTTTTAGTATAATATTCACCAACTTCTTTGTCAAAGACTTGCTCCTCCCTATTGCACTACACTACGTCACTTCGTGTTATTACTCTGCTCTTTTAGGCATTTGTGTTTTGGCCCTCAGTATAAGATGAAAAGTTAGAACTTCCCTCTGCATTTCCACTTTCTTTAAAACTAATTGTCGTTACAGTTTCTTGCATGCTCTGAGGGAGCAAAACAAAACTTAATGCAGATACCAGAATATGTCAAATAGATGACACATTAAAGTATTGATAATCCCATTCACAATGTTCTGAACTTTGCCTTTTTTATTAAACATATCTTTTCATATCAGCATAGTTGTTTCATTATTTTTAAACAACTGTCAAATATTCTATTGTATGATGATGTATTTAGCCATGAAAGACACTTAGACTGTTTCCGTTTGTTTGTTTGTTTGTTTGTTTCTTGGGGTTCAAAAAAATTTTTAAATTGATTTAGGTTAACTCTACCCCCAACTGGGGCTTGAACTCATGACCTGGTGATCACAGCATGCTCTATGGACTGGGCCAGCCAGGCGCCCCTTGTTAGGAGTTTTTGTTTTGTATTATGAACAGGTTTGGATACCCTGAACACTCATGCATAGATCTTGATGCACCTTTACAGATGTTTCCACAGGGAACCACTAGTTCAGAAGATATGTACAGGCCATATTTTGAAACAGGAATCAAGCAAGTCAAACATGAGCTTACATTCTATTAACAAGAGACAAATCAACACAAGTAAGATAATCATGAAAAAGAAGAAAATCCAACAGGATCAGGAGTCGGTGACTGTTAAGGGAGAGGATATTTAGAGGAGAGGCCTTACCGAGGAGATGAACTAAGACCTGCCAAGGAAACGGGCTGTCTAAGAAAAGGGGAACAGCAAATCCAAAGATCCTAGACAAAAACAAATCTGGCATGTTGGAGAAACAGTAAGGAAGCTAATGGAGCTGGAGTAAAAGGAGCAGTACGCCCGAGTGGTAGGCAGGGGCTCTGTGAAGTAGGGCCTCAAAGGTGATGATGTGCAGTTCGGACACGGTTCCCAGCTACACTGGGAGGCCTCGAGGTCTTTAAACGGGAGTGATGGGATCCATAACGAACAAAAGAAAGCATGAAACCACTTACCCGCGGGATGACCGTGGGCAAGTTCCTGCGTCTCGCCAAAGCTCTTTTCCCTTTTGTGAAAGGACACACTAATCACCACCTCAAATGGCTGCAAAGGCGCCACAGGCAAGGCTTCGGGGTGCGCAGCCGCGAGTGTTTACCTGTCTTCCAGTACAGATTCCATGGGCTCCACCCCGTCCGTGTCCACGGCGCGGAGCCGGTCGGCAAAGGCGATGGCTTTCTCCAACCGTGCCACGGCCTCTTGGCTGCCGAAGTCCACAAGTGCTAGACGCTCCAGGTGTTCGATCACCTCGGCCGTGACCCGGCCACTACCCTGAGGGGATGAGGCGGAGAATGCGGGTCACGGGTGGGGCCTGCTCCACCTCCTGACCTGCTTCACCACCCGCTTAGACGCCCCCGGCCTTTACCTGAGGATCCGCCTTGGAGGTGAAGCCCCGGCGCCAGCTCCCCCAGGACCAAAAGCCCAGCCTCACCACCCGGGCCCACATTTCTCTCTTCAGCCGCCGTAGTCAGTCCTCACGTAAAGCCGAGCGACGCACTTAAAAGTGACGACATCAGAGCGCGCCGCTACTGCCGCCGCCGCCATGAATAGCGTAGGGGAGGCCTGCACCGACATGAAACGCGAGTACGACCAGTGCTTCAATCGCTGGTTTGCCGAGAAGTTCCTCAAGGGGGACGGCTCCGGAGACCCGTGCACCGACCTCTTCAAGCGCTATCAGCAGTGTGTTCAGGTGAGCCCTTAGGTGGCCAGGGCCCTTTCGTCTCTACCCCCCGGCCCCTGGTTCTCTCTGCGGTGTGCCCGGCCACACGCGTAGTATTTCGCGCAGGTTCGGATGGGGAGGGTGAAGAAAAGCCTCAGTGAGGACAGTGGCAGGAGCTCTCTCCCCACCATCACCACCAATCCGCCCCGTATCTCTCTGAATGACAAAGCTAAAAATTTTTACAGTGCTTTACATTTTACGGAGCACATGAACATCCTTTGGTTCATTTGGTGCTATTCCTAAATTCGCGAAGTGGCCATAGTTGTTCGTACTTTATACATGAAACTTCCCCAAATAGGAAGTGATTAGTTCAAGCTCACCAGAATCGTTTCCTTGATTTTTGCGGTGGTGCACTATTTCACTATTGTTGGGAGGCGAAGAGGGGTGTTAGGCTCTCAGGCCTGTTAGATATGAGGGTCTCGTTTTGTTGTTGTTGTTAAAATTCCTTCTTTGGCCTGTTATATCTTTCATTCCAGTTCAATGAATGTAAAACTGCTTCGGATTCTAAGAACCGCACTGGGCACAACACTCCCAATTAGTTAACTTAACAGAGTAATTCCAAGTTGCTATCTTTATCCATTTATAGATAGGAAAGTGAAGCTTGCTCAAGGTCAAATAGCCACTAAGTCCTGGAACTCAGATTTGAATTTTGTGTCTTTCATAACAGAGTGGAGATACTGTTTATATTCCACGTCTGAAACATTGACGATTCCCTACAACTTCTTTCCAGTCTCTCTCTGGTCTACAGTTAATGTCTCTGTAATGGTACTCAGGTTAAAAAAAAAGTACAGGTCTTCAATCATGGTTGGGTGGTCTCTTGGTCCAATTTGAATTACTTTTGTACCATCATATATACAAAGTTTGGCCCTCAGGCTTCATATAGACCTGTGTCATATGTTTTCTTCCCCATCAGAAAGCAATAAAGGAGAAGGAGATTCCCATTGAAGGACTGGAATTCATGGGCCATGGCAAAGAAAAGCCTGAAAGCTCTTCTTGACCTTGACAGCCACCTTGAAAATAGACTCTTCAATCAGGAAATTGAGGACACTGGATTTCGTCAGTTAAGGCTGTGAAAATAGCCATCGTTTTGATGAGGAGCTTAGGAGGGAGTTTTCGTTCCTCCTTGATTTTCCTCTCACTTGTAAAAGATGATGAACCATCACTCTGCTTTGAGATGATTTCTCACTTGCTCTGGCATCTTGCAGGACCTCCGTGTGCTTAAACTGAATGATTTCTTGGGCTTATGGTGGCAATACTTGGTCTGGGATCAGCTTTAAATATCCTTTGTATGTAAATACTGATAACCTTGTCAGGATGATCAGGATTGCCTGACCTCTTGAGTTTTGCTGCAAAGGACATTAGGTACATTGTACTAGGGTTATTATTCATGGAAACAATTGGTTAGGATCTCTCTCTTCTCTCAGGGAGCTAAGGCTCTGAAAAGGGATCGCAGCACAACGGTTTTAATCAATGCTTGGGAGTACGGTTTTATTTTTATTATAGTAACTTCTAAGATTGCTGGTGGACTGGGTTAGCCAAGAAGACAGCTTTAAGAGTGCCCTGCCTTAAGAAGAGGTGTCAGATTTCTGAGTAAGATGTGAAACCTTGAAGAATGTTGCAGTACACACCATTTCCGAGCTCACAGTGTAGTTTAGGAATGAAGATCTTTGGAGTAACAATGGAGGAAGATCCTAAATTGCAAAGATTTGCTGTTGCCAGCTTTGAGCCCAAGTCAATTAATTAAGCCAACTTGTATCATGAAACTGCCAAAATGCTGCATCTAGTTAAATGGGAGAAGTTTGTTTTATTTGCCTTGTGTACCCACCCTGCCCTATAATGTCTGTAATCATGAGGATGGAATAAATTGTAACACTTAGTTTCATTATTTGCCCCTGGAGAACTCAGTGCACTTTACAGAACAAGTATTACACTGTAATCCCACATACCCATACATTGGGGAAAGTTTTGTTTTATAATTTAAAGATGAAGAAAAAGTGAAAATTTATCTAAGGTAAATAGTGTGCTAAACACCATTAGAAACCTCACTGACTTCTAAAATTTATTCCCACAGTAAGCTACACATATAACTTAATATGCTTCTATACCTGCACAAAATATGTCAGGATCAGTTGAGCACCTACACACTTTAGAATGTCAGGTAGTCACCAAAATTGCATGTCTTGAGTAATTTTGGTTCAATTATATATACCCAATATAGTGTGAAACAATTTACAGCAGGTAGAAATTGTATTATCCTCTCTCCAGCCTGCCAGTGACTACTTCATATTTAACATGACCGGTCCTAAATGTCATTTCAATGCATTCTATGTTTATATTTTGACTGGTTATGGTCCATTATACAAAGATTATAAAAGATACTTTGAAATCCAGCTGAGGGAGGCCAGGCAGCAAGCCAAAGTGAAGTACATCTGTCCTGAACTCAGACTGGCCATAAGTACACTGGTTCTATGGGGACTTGCAAGCACAAGCACAGGCTGTGGTTATGTCACAAAATGGAAAAGATAGCAGGGATCCTTTTCTCCCTTACCGTATGGCTCAGGGCTTTCACACCCTGTGTTTCCGTATGGCTCACCTTTGCAGTACCAGTTTACTATATATACTATGCAATACCAAAACCTGGTAGCCTTTTGCATCTTACTACAAAACTGTCTGGTTAAGCCTCGAGAATAAAAACACTCCAAGTCAACCATGTTCTTTCATTGTAACTGCTACTGAGGGAATAATTTTTTCTGATTTTTCGTCTTTTTTTTTAAGAGAGGGAGAGAAGAGAGAGTATCTTAGGCAAGCTCCACACAGCGTGGAGCCCGACGAGGGGCTCGATGGCACAACACTGAGATCATGACCTGAGCTGCAATCAGGAGTCAGACACTTAACTAAGCCACCCAAGCGCCAAGGTCATTCTATTTTGACCTCATCCTGCCCATAAAGTGATTCCAACTATCTCAGCTACTTCGAAGATTTTAAGTTTTGAAGAGAAATTAAATGCTTTGTAAGGGTGACTCTGTTACTATTGTTTCTCCCTAATTCTTAACACTACAGGAAGGTTTTAATTCCAGAAACAAATAAAGCTAATGCTATATGCACAAATGTGTCATACTGCGTTTATTTCTCCAAAAGTTTCTGACCCTTCCAGCCTTCAGGGTGCTGAGAGATGACCCCAAGATGAGAACTTGACACTTTTGGAGACAATTACTAGACTATAGGGAATATTCTTCAGCAAACGCTGGTGGAATGGGACAAGAGAAAGCTAGGACACAGAGTAAGCACTTCCTCTGGAGAACCAAAGACACCTCTTTCAGGTGTAAAATGCAGGTATTCTACTGGCCACTCAATATCTTTGCCACCCAAAGGCTGTCAGGACCCAATCTTGATACTTCAATTAGCTCCACTTAGGGTCCCTTTGCTTTACCCACGCCAGGCATAAGAATGCAAGGACAAGCCTGATAAACACTGTTATCCAGAGGCCTGTACACAGCAGCCAAAAAACTTCATTACAGAAACAAAAATAACAATGCTGATTTTAGAGGGAAAAACAAAGAATGCAACTCTCAGATCATGGACCAATCTAAGTTATTTATTTAAGCCATCTCCCGCCATAAGCAAAGGGATGGAAGATTAGTATGCTGGTCATCATTTGATACAAGTAAGGAAGGTGAGCTTAAGGTCCCATACACTTTTCTGGTCCGTGTGCAGAGTCATGGTCCAAACCAGTGCTGTGGTCCCCACTGGGTGGTGGTCCAGGTTCTCTTTATTCATCTTCATAGCCGGTTGGAAGTGGATTCACGTGAGAGTTATGGAATAGAGTATGATTACCATCTCCCCAGGGAAAGGGCTGTGGAGTGAAGATGTCAATTAGGCAATTCCAGAAAAGAATTCAGAAATAGCACTGCCATGAACTGCTTCAGATAAAGGGTAAGTAACACACTATACACAAAAACAAAATGGCAATTAGTCCTTTAACTACTGGCGTTTTTAAATTTCAGCTTTCCCATAATTTAAGGGAGCTCTTTTAACTTCCGAGAGAGCCTATAAAGTAGGCAGTAGGAAAAGCAAGCTCAAATGCATTATTCATAAGCCTCTCCCTGGCAACCAGTCTATCAGTGCAGTGTTTATGAAAGTGTAATCCTCACATCTCCTGTATCAGAATGGCAGAGGTGGGTAAATGAGAGAAGATACTTACTTAAATGCACACTTTGGGCTCCATACCAGATCTAAAACAAACCTCTGGATTGGAAACTGCAATCTACCCTCCTCAAATTTTTACATGCTGCCTTTGAAAAACATTGCTCTAGGCACTGGTTTCCAAACCCGGATGATTTTGCCCAAGGACACTGGGCAATAGCTGGAGACATCTGGGAGAGGGCATCTAGTGGGCAGAGGTCAAGGTTGCTGTTAAAAATCCTAAGTCTCACAGGACAGCCCCTTACCCCAACAAGAATTATCCAGCCCCAAATGTCAATAGTACTGAGGTTGAAAACTATGCTATATGGCTTTTACATCTCTGTACAAGGGTGGGAGTGGGGCTCAGACTCAAAGATTCTTTCTGAATCTAAGAATCTAGCTTAAGTTTCTATAAGGCCATTTCTATCTTGCCTAAGTGATCTAACAGTTACTACAGAGCCAGCAGGGCCTCTTGTTAAGAATACTTACAAGCAATGGAAAACAGATGACCACATCTACATCAATAGCAAAGGATAAAACAGTTGAGAAAATAACTAGCAGAGGTAGGAGCAGGAGAAGCTGTTAGTCTCTTCATCATGCAGCTAGTACCTGCCAGATGCCCAGGTCCTAGAAGGGTGAACCATGAATCACCTTCCGATTTTGCCACTCTATGGGAGATTCCCAAACCTCCAAGTCTCATACAACGGACAACTGTTTCAGAACAGTATCAGAAGGCAGAGGTAGGATGGATCAGGAAAAAAAGAAAAACTGAAGGGCACCTATTGCATGACCTTGAAAAAGAAAACAGATGTGACCCCCCAAGTCTGTTACATTTCCATAGAACCAGAAAACACAAAATTTTGTAAGAATTAAATGACAAATTGTACACGATTTTAGAGAACGAAGAACTTAGACTAGGCATTTGTAATAAAAGGAGAATGGATGCTCGAAGAGCCTACAAAAGCCTACCTTGGACCTGATGCGAAGATGGGGGTAGGCGACGAACTCGGGTCTCTCGTGCTCTCCGTGATGCGACTTCAGAAAGACATTCAGCATGCTCACACCTACGCCGGGGAGCGCTACGAAGTAGGTGAGCGCCTTCCACATGCGAGCTGCAAAGGAGGCACGACCGCTCAGGCCTGGTGTGGGGACCCCGCCCGGGTCTCACCTCCCCCACCCCAAGTCCTCAAGCCAAGGTCACAGTCCTGCTCCGTCTCGCTCGAGTGGGGCTGAGGACCGCCCCGCCAAACGCAGCTCCAGTACCTGAGCCCTCCTCGCCGTGGGCGCCACTCGACATGGACCGCCCCAGCTGTGCCCCGGGCCGACCTAGCAGCCCAGAGAGCCGAGACAGAGACGCCACCGCCGCCGCCGCCGCCATTTTCGACCCGGACAGCCTCAGCGCCGGAAGCGGAAGTAGAAAATGGGCTGGGGGCGGGACCACAACCTCAAAAGAAAGCTCTATTGGGCGGATCCTTCCTACTCGTCTTAACGCAAGGAGCCTGCGTACTATCCTCCCGGTCGTCCGGATTCCTAAACTCCCCAGAGCCACCCATCTTGAAGGAGCATGCGCTCTGCACCTCCCGTGTGCACGCCCCTCTCCATACAGTCCCCACCCTGGTGAGGCTAGGCGAGGCTAACCGTGAAAGAGAGATTTGTGGAGGGCACGCTGGCTCGGTTGGAGTCCGCGGACAGCAACTGGAGGTTCTGAGCTCAGAACACCCCATATAAAATGCCATTCCTGTTCCTCCCCGTTCTGTGACGTCATTTTTCTTTGCACTTGACATAAGAATTGTCGTCATCATTATGTGTGTCTCCCCTACTAGAATATAAACTCTATGATGCCAGAGTTTCCCAGAGCACCATTCCCAGGGCCTGGAATTGTACCTGGCACGTAGCAGGTATTTAGTACAAATGAATGTGTGAGTGAGTGAATGAATGAATAGCAACGGGAACCAGAAGGAGCCCTGGAATTGGTGCCGGAAGATCTGGATTTTAATCCTGCCTCAACATCCTTAACTTCAGGCTTTTTTCCTCATGTTAGCCTTCTCTCCCTTCGGGAAACAAAAATTAGCATGTTTCGTCTCTTCAATCTCCTTCCCCGAGTTCTTTCTTTTTTTTTTCTTCTATCAATTTTAAAATTAAATTTTAATTTTAAAACAATTTTAAAATTACAAATTAAGGGAGGGGGGCGCCTGGGTGGCTCAGTCGGTTAAACGGTCTGACTACGGCTCAGGTCATGATCTCAGGGTCCTGGGATCCTGCCCCATATCAGGCTCCCTGCTCAGCAGGAGTCTGTTTCTCCCTCTGTCCCTCATGCTGCTCGTGCTCTTTCTCTCAAATAAATCTCAAAAAATAAAAATAAAAACTAGGGGCACCTGGGTGGCTCAGCCGGTTAAGGTCTGCCTGGGGCTCAGGTCATGATCCCAGCTTCCTGCAATAGAGCCCCGCATCAGGCTCCCTGTCTGCTTCTCCCTCTCCTTCTGCCTCTCCCCCTTACTCACGCTCCCGCACTCTCTGTCTCTCAAATAAATAAATAAAATCTTTTTTAAAAATTAAAATAATAATAATAATAGAGAAGAAGGCAATGTGATGACTTAGGTAGAGATTGGAGTGATGTGGCCAAAAAGACAAAGAAGCTAGAAGAGACAGGGGATGGGTTTTTCCCTAGAGGTTATTCGGGCGAAGCATGGCCCTGCTAACACCTTGATTTTGGATTTCTAGCCTCCAGAACTGTGAGAGAATAAATTTGGGTTTTTTTAAGCCAAAAAAAAAAAAAAGATTCCTAAGAGAAAATGAAAGGAAACTTTTGGATCATGGCCCCTTTGAGAATATAATGGAAGCAATGAACCCTTTCCCCCCCAAAATGCACCTGCTCCTAAGCACACAATGTTGGGGGAAGAACGTACTATAAAGTACAACCAGAGACCCCCTCAGAGTCTTTGTGCCCCAGGTTAAAAACCCCTGAGTAGGGGAACAAATAGGGACACTGCTGTGGCAAGATTGGATTCACATTTTGTTTCCATCCCTTACACCCTGTGTAACCTTGGGCACATAAGATACAATAAGGCTATGCAGTTTCATGAAGACAAAAATTTAGGATCGTGTTACTAGACCATCACAATCTGATCTCGCAGTAGATCTTTCTTTCTCTGAGTAGCCAGGGTTTTTACATATTATGGTACACCGTATGATACATCAGCATCATCAGATCCCTAGGCATCCTCAAACACAGCCCATAGTGTGCCATGGAAAGGGTCCATGTTCAAGGATCGGGATATCCTGGGTTCAATTCTTTGGTCTGCCACGAGCTGTTCCTCTTCTCTAAAATGGGAATGTAATACCCATTTATTCATCCCTTTATCCAATAAATATTTATCAGAACCCAGCTCCACTTTCGGATGTGACTCAGCCTCCATCTATAATAATGAGATTTCATTTAATAAATATTAACTAAGGTGCCTACTATGTGCCAGGCATGTGCGGTAGTACACAGCAGGCGTGGGATCTCTCTCATGTAACTTACATTCTAGTGGTGGAGAAAGGATTAAATGAAAAATGTCTGAAATATATTAAAAATTCAACAAATACTCACTTTTCTCATAGGGCTTTTGTACACTTTTCAGGGAGGTACTGTTAAGTAAAGATTCTATCATGTGCTTAGCTCGCAGCACACATACTTAGGCATGATGCTTATGATGTTTTTGCCAGGTATGCTCACCATTTCCAAAGCCTCAGGTGACTGAGTTTGGACAGCCCAGGAGACCAAAATCAACAATATAAATAATAGCTAATAGTTTGGGGCCTTTGCTTTGTGCCCATATCCATGGTAAGCACTTTACACAAATTGTCTTCCCACCCTCACTAAGTCACTACTCCATTCCTCAAGTTAAACACTTTAGAGTCATCTTTGACTCTTCTCCCTCTCTCTCTCTCCTCACTCTCCCCCTCTCTCTCTCATGTGTGCGTGCACACACACACACACACGCACACACACACACACTTTATATCCAATCCATCAAAAAATCCTGCCAGCTCTTCCTTCAGACACATCCAGAATCTGACCATTTCCTACTGCCCACTGCTACCAGTTTGATCAAAAGGGTTCTCATCCCTTACCTGGACAATTGCACCAGCCTCCTGACTGGTCTTCCTGCTACCTGGTCCCCTTACAGTCTATTCTCTACATGGCAGTCAGAAGGATCCTTTAAAATCTGTCAGATCATCTTCCTCCTTGGCTCTAAATCCTCCCATGGCTCCCATCTCACTACCAAAGTCCTTAGAGTAAGCTACCGAGTCCTACACGCCCTGTTCCTGCCCACCTCTCTCACATCATCCTTTCTCCTTGCCCCCTTGCCCATTTCACTCCAGCTACATTGGCCTTCCTGCCTTTCCTTGGACGTGCCACCCATGCTCCTACCTCAGGACTGTTGCACATGCTCATTTCTCGGCCTGGAAGAGTTTTCTCCCAGATGGCCCCATGAACTGCTTCCTTATTTCACTCAGGGGGCTGTAAGAAGTCCTCTTATCAGAAAGGCCTTCCCAGACCACCCAGAAGTGAAATAACTCCCCCCCCGACACTCTATCCTCCTTACTGTGCCTTATCTATCTTCATGGCACTTACCACCATCTGCTGTATTAAGTATTTATTGGTTTATTGTCTGCTTTCCTTCACCAAACACCGTGGGGCACGGACTATGTTTTGTTCACCGGCATGACCCCAGCACTTGGCACCTGATAGGCACTCACTGAATATAGATTAATCTCAACCAAGATCCTGTGAATCAGATACTATTCTACCCACTTTTAATATAGGGAAACTGAGACTCTGGGAGGTGTAGGAAATTGCCCAAAGTCAGAAATCTTTAGGGGCGCCTGGGTGGCTCAGTCATTAAGTGTCTGCCTTCAGCTCAGGTCATGATCCCAGGGTCCTGGGATCGAGCCCCATATCGGGCTCCCTGCTCCACTGGGAGCCTGCTTCTCCCTC
Source organism: Ursus maritimus (assembly GCF_017311325.1). Taxonomy (NCBI): domain Eukaryota; kingdom Metazoa; phylum Chordata; class Mammalia; order Carnivora; family Ursidae; genus Ursus; species Ursus maritimus. Next base: position 14,305,676 of record NW_024425897.1, read on the forward strand.
TCCCACTCCCCCTGCTTGTGTTCCCTCTCTCACTGTGTCTCTCTCTGTCAAATAAATAAAATCTAAAAAAAAAAAAAAAAACAACTTGCGACAAGTGCTTTAGACCCAGGCAGTTTGGGACTCAAGCCAGTTCTTTTTTTTTTTTTTTTAAGATTTTATTTATTTATCAGAGAGAGAGAGTACAAGCAGGGGGAGCGACAAGAAGAAGGAGAAGCAGGCTCCCCACTGAGCATTGAGCCCAACGCAGGACTTGATCCCAGGACCCTGGGATCATGATCTGAGCTGAAGGCAGACGCCTAACCGACTGTGCCATCCGGGCGTCCCTCAAGCCCGTTCTTTTAACCTCAAAGCCATACAGGCTTTGCTTTAGGTAGAATGATATCAAGCCCAAGAGGTCACCCTGTCAAGTTCATGTTGATCCGAGGCTCTGAAAAGAAAAAGAACAGCTATGTGATTTCTGACATCAGTGGGTTTGGAAAGAAAAATATTTCAAGTTGTGGTGTCCTTGAGAATGGACAGAACCATCAACTGTGTCCTCAGGGTACTGAACTGGCAGTTCCCAGCTTGTGCTGCCTCTCACAGTGACCCCCAGGGCACCAGGCCTCTCTGTGCAGGCAGCCTCCCCAAGGCCATGGCCAGCCGGGCCTGGATTTGACGTCATCCTCTCTGGCAGCTGGAGATGTTTATGCTCATGCTGAAGCTACTAAGGTCTCTGCTGCTCTATTTCCTTGAAACAGGGAGCTGGCAGGTGGGCATCTCAATACCAGGGGCAGCTGATGAGGGAGGCATTGTTGTAAGACTGGGGGAGGCTGCCTAGCCAAGGACAGGGCTTGCTTAGGGGAAAGCTTATCTGGGGGTATCCTGCCTGCTATTCCTAATGTGGCTTTTCCCAATAAGAGCACCTCCAGTTCCTGGACCAATAAATATTTGTCTGCTAAGAGACTAATCCTAGGAGAAGGCACTGAAGGCTTTTTCCAAAGCACACTGCAGGGGAAGCCAGGGTGCTATGACCGCCACCTCCATCTTCTGAATAACTTGTCTGAGCTGTTCGGCATCATTAGTTCCTTTAATTAGGATCTCAACTGTGTCCCTGGACTGGGGTGACAGAGGTGACCCTCGTGGAACACCCAGTCTAGAGGGAGAGACTTACAAGTAAACAATTATTACAACCAGTGTGATGGGTTCTACAATGGGAAGCAGTACAGCACGGACCTTGGTGTCAAGTTCAAGTCCCAGGTCTGCTACTTACCTATGTAATCAAGGGGAAGTCAAGTTACCTCTTAGATTCTCCACCTGTGAATTAGAGTCATTACAAGGACTTAATAGAATAGTAGCTATTAGCTAACATTTATTAAGCACTTACCATGTACTTGGCCCTTCACAGGTATAACAGTCCTATGAAATAGGTGCTATTCTTATCCCCATTTTATAGAAGAGAAAACTGAGGTACAAAGGGAGGTTAAATCGTTTGCCTAAGTTTCACAGCCCTTTAAGTGATTGAGCCAGGGTTCGAATCCAGAAAGTCTGGTCCTAAAGCTTGCACATTTAATTACTGTGTGATATTGCTACAATAACTCAAGTAACCTTAGCACAAAGTGAATGCTCAAAAATTGTTAACTAGTATTATTATTGCCATGATTAGGAGAAGGAGTATAGGGTCATGGAAGCAGAACAGAAGGGCCTGGATTATAGAGGGGCAATCCGGGAAGTCTTTCTGTAGGAGGTGACATCTAATCATGGCTCTTTCCCCAATAAATATGAATGAGTCAGGGACAAATTTGGATCGGAAGGAAGATAGGAAGAGTTTTCCAGGCAGATAGCACCACAGAGAAAAGATAAGGGTACTGTATCTGGGATTCCAAACAGTGCCTTAAGGCTGGAGGTGTGAAGGCAGAGAGGCAGCAAGAACTTAAAGGGTCCTGCAGTTTGTCCTGAATTGAGATTTTATCTGAAGGGTACTGAGAAGGCTTGGTTTTAAGCTAGGAGAGAGATGATCAGCTTTGCAATTTACAAAGATGCCTGGCTGTAATGCACCTGGAGGTTGGCATAGGGGACTGGCTGTGAAAGGCTGTTTCTTTGTGGCATTTAGGGCAGGCAGAGTAGTGTAGCTTGCAGGTTAGAGCACCGGATTCAGACCCTGAGCCTCCTCAGTTGACTCTCTTGGCCCTAGTCCCCTCTACTTAGGGACCTACGGCAAGGCACTTATTTCTCTGAGCCTTCTTTCTTCATTTATAAATGGGGCCAGCAACTGCCAATCTTCCAGAGCTGTTGTGAACTTAAATGTGATAGTGTAGGTAGAGAACCTGGAATGTGGGGTGTGCACAGTGAAGGGTAACTATTATTTATTTCTATGGTTCCCCCAACCTTCTGTGTAGTTTTTGGAGGGAGGACGGCAGGTGACATCCATCTCTTTATTACCATAGAATTTGGTGCTCAATTATTTTCACTTACTGGTCCCTGTTTGTGCTCATACACACATCTGCACCTGAGACTTTGCTGAGGCTGGCCCCTCAGGGGCTAGAAAGGCTAGAAGTGCCTTTCCCACCCTGTTATCCATCTATGCCTACACACACCGTACCCAGTCCTTTTTCCTACAGGCAGCCTTTCCTGATTGCATCACGGCTCCTTGCTCTGGTCCCCCAGTGAAGTTCAAGCTCACTGCACCGTGTATGAAGACCATTCTACGTCCTTGTTTCCACTCTGAGCTCCAGGAGAGCCTTTCCCCCCCTTTTCCCCTGATTCTCCTGAATTCCATACAGTTTGGCACAGAGCAGGCATAGCAAAATGGTTAAGAACTCATATTCTCGGGGCACCTGGGTGGCTCAGTCAGTTAAGCATCTGTCTTTGGCTCAGGTCATGATCCTGGGGTCCTGGGATCCAGTACTGCATCGGGCTTCCTGCTCAGCAGGGAGTCTGCTTCTCCAGCTCCCTCTGCCCCTCCCCCATGCGCTCTCTCTCTCTCTCTCAAATAATAAAATCTTAAAAAAAAAAAAAAAAAAACCAACTCATGTTCTCAGGGCACCTGGCTGGCTCAGGCAGAGGGGCGTGCAACTCTCAATCTCAGGGTCATGAGTTTGAGACCCATGTTGGGTATAGAGATTACTTTTTAAAAAATACAACAACACTTACGTTCTCAGACAGAGCTGAATTAAAAGCCTGTCTCTGCTATTTTTACTGGACAAATCACTCCCCCCCTTTTTTTATTCATGTAATTTCTAGGTCCAACATGGGGCTTGAACTCACAACCTCAAGATCAAGAGTTGCATGCTCCACCGACTGAGCCAGCCCGGTGCCTCTCACTTTCCTTTTCTGTGTCTCAGTTTCTTCATCTCAGAATGAAGAAGATGTTAGTACCTACCTACTACGGTTTGGGGGAGGACTGAATGTGATGATGTGTGTGAAAAATCTCAGCCCCTTGCTCAACAAATAGCAATTTGCATTAAATTATTATTTAATTCCTTCCTTCCACTGTTAAGTTAAAAGCAAAGCTGGTGTATGTTATGTAAAATATATCTCAATAAAGCTGTTAAACACCACAAAACAGGCTACAAAATGTTATGAAATGTGTGTTTCCACTTTTTGTAAAATGCACAAAGAAATACTGAAGGGACTATACTCACACGTTAACAGAAGTAATGTGTGAGTACTAATTTTCTTTTAAAATTTACTGCGATGAATATATATCACTTGTGTTATAAGAACAAAGGCTTTCAGGGGCGCCTGGGTGGTGCAGTCAGTTAAGAGCACGACTCTTGGTTTATGCTCAGGTCGTGATCTCATAATCATGAGATCGAGCCCCCACATCGACTCCAAGCTCACCACGGAGTCGGCTTGAGATTGTCTCTCCCTCTCCATCTGCCCCTCTAGCTCGTGCTCTTTCTCTAAAATAAATAAATCTTAAAAACTGAAACAAAAACAAAAAACAAGGCTTTCAGCAAAAAGCAGATTATGAAATTGCTACCTGCACTTCTGTTGCTGGTAGTCTTCCCATCGGACTGTAAACCCCATGAGGACAGGGACCCCTTCGCCTGACGCAGAAAAGGCGCTGAACAGATATTGACCCAAGGTCGACTGGACTGGGGCTTCTCTGGCACCCGCGCCTGCAGTACCGCTCTCTCCCTGTGGGTGGCAGGCTCCGCATGTGCGGGCACCGCCCACGAGTCTTGACTGAGAAGAGGAGTGCCTGCTACCTTCAACGTGGCTGTCCGCTCTCAGGATCCTTGAAGGAGGGAGGGAGGTGGAACCTGCGAGAGGGATAGAGGGAGCCCGGCCTGCGCCTCAGGGCTCCTCCTTAAGGTCTTGCTTCTGAAATTTTTCCTGCATCTTCCCTGGATTGGAACAAAAAGAGAAAACTTCACTTTCTAGAGAATGTCCGCACCTCCCCCAACTCATTGCTTAGTGCGAGGCAGACAGGAGAGACTGAAAAGCCCCCTGGGTTGGGGTTGAGGGTGTGGGGGGCTGGAGAGAGAGAGAAAGAGAGATCATCCTGAAAATCTTCATCTTCCTAACTCATAACTGACAAGGCTTTGCACTTGGCCTTGACCCACTGTCCCCACCCAGTAGCTCTTTGATCTTAGGAGGGAGGTGTGTTAGCATCCCCATTTGCAAAGGAGGGCCACTGCGACTTAGAGAGGTAGTCCTCACTTAGACCTCAGCTGTGTTTGATTCCAAATCCCTTCCCTTGACCGTCCCTGTGTGTCAAGCTGAGTTTACTCTTGGAGGGGGGGTGTGCCCATCCTACTTAACCATTAAATTATTAATAGTAATAACATCTATTTAGCCTATCCTTACTGCAGTGCTGGCACTTGACATATATCATCTCATTTAATTCTTCCAACAACCCATGAAGTAAGAAGTACTATTATCCCATTTTACAGATGAGGAAACTGGGCCTTGGAGAAACAAAAATTGACACAGCTAGAGACAAGCTTGACTGAGGCAAGATCAAATGCACAGCTGTCTGACTCCAGTCTTTCATTCAACCAGTACATGCTTTTTTTTTTTTTTTTTAAAGTAGGCTCTACGTCCAACGTGGGGCTGGAACTCATGACTCCGAGAGCAAGAGTCGCAGGCTCCACTGACTGAGCCAGCCAGGCACCCCCACTACATGCTTTTTTCTTAATAATTATTTAAGTATTGGAGTATCAAATAGGTAATACATCTACATGGTTCAAATTACCAAAAAATAAAAAAATAAAAATGAAGAAGGAAAAGTCACCTCCCATCCCTGTCCTCCAACATAGTTTTATTGCAAAGAAGGTGACCATACTGGAGATTGCTAATGAATCTTCTAGAGATATTCTGTGCATAGATGAGCACCTATTTATACTGCCTCTTACACATTCACCACCGATTTTCTAAAACACGGAAAGGACCAAGTCCTCTTCTAAAACTGATGTGAGTTCTCTTCACTGACTCCTTGGACGGCCGGGTAGGGCCTCCCAGGGGCATCTCCACCCACTTTAAGTCTCAACCACATAGGTCTTCTCTAAGCCCTATATCATGTGTCATCGTCCCAGCCTCCTCGTCTCCAGCTTCTCTCCAACTGCTCCATCTATTGTGATCTCTTTGCCCTTTGAGGCTCCCCACCCAGAATCCATTCCCCTCCCTCTTTGCCCCCAGAGGCTCTGCCAGCATCTCTCTTCTTGCACATTTCATTATCCCGTATGTGATGGATGGTTGTCTCCCTGCCTAGCTCTCCCACTAGATTATTAATTTCAGGAATCTCTTGGCAGTGGTTAGGTGGCCTGAGAACAGCGCCACCATCCATGTAGTCCCCACACTAACAAACAGTCTGTCTCATTGTCTCCTTCCCCTTCATCCCTACATCCAGTCAACCACCAACTGGATTTTACCTTAGAAATGTCTCTCTTGGAGTGCCTGGGTGGTTCAGTCTTTAAGCATCTGCCTTCGGCTCAGGTCATGATCTCAGGGTACTGGGATGGAGTCCCTCCGTCGGGTTCCTTGCTCAGCAGGGAGCCTGCTGCTCCCTCTGCCTGCTGCTCCCCTAGTCATGCTTGCTCTCTCTCTCTATCAAATAAATAAATAAATAAATAAAACCTTAAAAAAAATGTCTCTCTTGGGGCGCCTGGGTGGCTCAGTCGGTTAAGCATCTGACTCTTGATCTCAGCTCAGTTCTCAATCTCAGGGTCGTGAGTTCATGCACAGCATGGAGCCGACGTAAAAAAAAAGAAAAGAAGGAACTGTCTATCTCATCTTCTCCATCCCTCCTTCCGTTATGGCCACTGTTCTCTCTTGCCTGGACTACTGCTATAGTCTCCTTACAGCTCACTGCCTCCAGTCTATTCTCCATTTAGCAGCCAGGGTGACCCTTCTAAAGCACAATTCTGACTATGCCACCATTCCACTTTGCAACCCTTCAATGGCTTCCTGTTCCCTTAGGAAAAAACCCTCATTCTGACCTCCCCCATCCTGAAGGATACAATCACTCCCTCTCTCCACTATTTTCACTCAAGACACATCCTCTGAGCTAGCCTTCTTTCCGTTTCTATCTGTTTCTATTTTTATTTCCGACCTCAGGGGCTTTGCTCATGCTGTTCCCTCTGCCAGGAGTGCTCTTTCCACTCCTCATCTCCCTAATGTCTAAGGAGCCTGGGAGCTCCATGAGAGCATGCTCCTGTATCCCAACACCAAACACAGGGCTTAGTCAGTGTTTTTTTAAACAAGGTGATTCTGTTTCTTTATTTTTAAAAAGATTTTATTTGTTTGAGAGAGAGAGAACGAGCAGGGGGAGGGGCAGAGGGAGAAACAGACTCCCCGCTGAGTAGGGAGCCCCATGTGGGCTCAATCCCAGCACCCTGAGATCATGACCTAAGCCAAAATCAAGAGTCAGACGTTCAACCGACCGAGCCACCCAAGCGCCCCAAAATTCTGCTTCTTTAAATTCTGACACAGCTTTCAGACTCTACCAAGCAATATAACGTCCTATCTTCTGTTTTCATCTGACAGCGTCATGCACCTACCGCTACAGCCTAAACTCCACCCAGGTAGTCACCACATCCCTATGTCTGCAGTTCCCATGACGGGCAGCACAGTAACAAATACTAATTGTTCTAAAAAAATTTTTTTTACATTGAAGATTTTTATTATTATTATTTTGCTCTTGTTGTTCTAATGAGAAAAGAAAATATGTCTGTTGTAAAAACTTCAGACGGAAATAAATTAGAAGGTGAAAGTCCCCTGTGGACCCACCCTATAGAGCTATTGTTTGATTTAAATGGCACCTATAACCTTGTTTCTATTTGTAGACTTTGCAGGGGAGGAAGTGAAGGGAGCCTGGCCAGCCCATGGTCAGTTCCTCTCCTTAATTCCTGGGCCCCATCCGCTCCCCGGTTATGCACATAGCATTGTTCTTGACATTATACATTATTCGTGTGGAAGGTGGCAGACATTGGCACAAATGACTCTGTTGGAGAGGAGGTCTAGTTACACCTCACCTTTGATGAAGGCCACTCTCACACCTCGATCAGACTCCAGGTCTCCATTCAAGTTTGAGAACATCGAATGAACTTGAACCCTGCTGCAAAGCGGTACAATTAAAACACTTGATGAAATTCCTGGTCAAACTGAACCCAGATTCATATCTTGCCTTCATCCCTTCCTGTGCCGCACTCCAGCTGTTGGCCTTTCTGTTCCTTGAACAAGCCAACCTCATTCCCACCTCAGGGCCTTTGCTTGGGCCCTCTGCTTGGAACCCTCTTCCCCCGCTTGGCACATGGTGTACCTCCCCTTAAATATCAGCCTTCCAGGAGAGGCCTTGCCTGGTCACATTCTCCAAAGGAATCCCTCTGTCTTTATCACAAGTATCATTTTTTAAAAATAATTTTAAGGTTTATTTATTAAATAATCTCTACACGCAGGGCACCTGGGTGGCTCAGTCGGTTAAGGGTCTGCCTTCGGCTCAGGTCATGATCCCAGGGCCCTGGAATCAAGCCCTGCATTGGGCTCCCTGCTCCCCGAGGGTCCTGCTTCTCCCTCTCCCTCTGCAGCTCCCCACCCCCCCCGCCAGCTTGTGCTTGCATTTGCTCTCTCTCTCTCAAATAAATAATTACATACATACATAAAATCTTTAAAAAATAATCTCTACACCCAACATGGGGCTCAAACTCACAATCCCGAGGTCAAGAACCACAAGCTTTTCTGACTGGGCCAGCCAGGTGCTACGCGAGTATCATTTTATTTTTTAAGATTTATTTGGGGCACGGAGGGGCAGAGGGAGAGGGAGAGAGAGTCTCTAGCAGACTCCGTGCTGAGAGCGGAGCCTGACACAGGGCTGCATCTCACTACCCTGAGGTCATGACTTGAGCCGAAACCAAGAGTTGGAGGCTCAGCCAACTGCACCACCCAGGGGTCCCAAGTATCATTTTCTTAAATAGCACAAATTGTAACCTGTTCTTTGTTTCGTTTTGTTTTTTAGTTTGGTTTGTTCTCCATCTCTTGCATTAGAGTGTCAGTTCTATGAAGGCATTTAATTTGTCTTTTGTTGCTGTATCCCCAATACTCTGCACTGTTCCTGGCGTCTGAATGCGAACACCCAACATTTTCTGTGGTCCTACTGTGTGCTAAGCACTCTTCGTAGAAAAATTCAGTCTGTTCTTTAAAAACAAAGCAAAACAACGCACCCCCCCTAAAAAAAAAAACCCCACACACAAAAAAACAAAAACAAAAGGAAAAATGAACAAACCTCTTTGGAGACTGTAGGTATTATTAGCCTCCTTTGCCAGAGGAGGAAATTGAAGCATTGGAAAGTCAAGTAACATGTGTCCAAGGACAGGTAACTAGAAAGTGGCAAGGGTGAATTTGAACCCAGGCTAGCCAGGGCCAGAATCCTACTACCCACCTCAATGTGAGTTATCAATGGGAACCATGAGGGTCATTCCAACTGGGAAGAGATTCTGCAATTGCTCTGTCACGGAGTGGCTCTAAGGAGCAGGTGTTCTCCGGGGCCCTTTACAAAGGAATTCTCCTCCACTCATTCAAATGTCACCATTTGCTGTTGGGTGCTAAGGACTCTAGATAGAAGGCCTTAGTTCAAACAAACAAAGGCTTAGCATTGACAATGGAGGTGAAAACAGCATTGAGATTAGAGGATGATCGGCTTCCTCCCACCACTAGGCTGATAAGGGAGGCCTCTAACGTCCTGGGACACCGTACCTCCCCGCCAGCCCAGATTCTACTCCACGCCCATTTTCTTCACCCAAGATGGGATGAAGCAGATGTTTCTACTGAGAAAGCACTGGAAAGCAGTCACTTCCTCTGCAAAGTCTTCCTGATACCTCTGGCTAAGCCAGGCATCTCTTCCATGTTCCCCCAGGCCCCTGGCCTCAGCATTCTGCTAGGCTGTACCTTCCTCTCCTGGTTCCTCTGACTGTGAGCTCCCTAAGGGCAGACACCAGGTTCTTCATTGCTGTCTCTCTCCCCTTCCTCTTGTGTTGTTCACTCCTGCTGACTCCTCAGATTTCATCTTAAAGGTCACCTCCTCCAAGAAGCCTTCCCTGGCAACCCCTACGATCTGTATAGAAAACTTCTCTGTGCAGTGATTGCTTGTTTTGTTTGCTCAGCTAGGTCACCCCGCCCTCCACCCAGGGGTTCCCACACCTCAGCGTCTATGACTCGCCTGGGGGAGCTTGTAAGATGCAGATTCCCAGGCTCCAAACTCAGAAAGTGACTCCAGAGACTGGAGTGGGGGCTGAGAATCTGCATTGTAACCACTCGCACAGAGATTCTGGGATGAGGGACGTCAGAGGAATGATGCAATAAATAGTTGCATGCTTGAGGGCAGGGACCATCATCTTCGTGAACCCCCATTAACCAGTCCGAGCCTGGCCCGTAAGAGGTGTTCATACATGATTGTTGAATGAACGCTTGAATGAATGAATGGCTGCCAGCCTTGTAATACCTTCTGCAGATACAGCAACTTGAGTTTGGCCTCAAAACAGCTGCATGGAGGTCATAGGTTTATACTCTGCTGGAGTGGGGGTGGGAGAGTGTTGAGGCTGTGGTGTCCACAATGCTAAACTGGAAACTAAGGATGCTACTTCCTGACCTGCAACATGAGAAACTTCTCTGGTCTCTCTAAGCCTCGATGTCTTCATCTGCAGAACAGAGATGGTAATAATGATAATGCCTGCATCATAGGGCTTTGGAGAGATGAAATGAGGTAAAGTTCTTAGCACAGTGCCTGGCCCAGAGTTGGTGTCCCAAAACTTCTGGATCCTATTATTATGGTCGTTGTTATCATTACAACTATTTTAAAAAATATTTTATTTATTGGGATGCCTGGGTGGCTCAGTCAGTTAAGCATCTGCCTTCAGCTCAGGTCATGATCCCGGGGGTCCTGGGATCAAGTCCCACATCGGGCTCCTTGCTCAGCAGGAAGCCTGCTTCTCCCTCTGCCTGCCACTCCCCCTGCTTGTGTTTGCTCTCTCTCTCTCTCTGATGAATAAATAAATAAAATCTTTAAAAAATATTTTATTTTTTTATTTGAGAGAGAGAGAAAATGAATGGGGGGGCACAGGGGGAGGGCAAGGGACAAGCAGACTCCCGTGCTGAGCGTAGAGCCCTATGCAGGGCTGGATCTCACGACCTGAGCTAGAAGGGACCTCAGATCCTCAAATTCAAGAACTTCCTACTCAAGTTTCCATAGATTCCTCCCCCACCCCCATCTCAGGGAATCTATAGTGGTGGTTCAGGAGGGTGTCCTACGAACATCCAGAAATAGAGGACAAAATTGTGTATGTCTGTTCATTTTCCTAAGGAAGAGAACCCTAGCTTTCAAGTTAAAGATGGAGTGACTGAGACCAGAGAGAGAAGGGGCCTTGCTCCAAGTTTCTTCATTCCTTTGTTTGTTCATTCGTTCATTCATTTCTCATTTTTTCAACCAAGCATTGAATAGTTACCGAGGGCCTACAACATGCCAGGATCCAGAGGTGAACAGGACACAGTCTCTATTCCTTAACCCCTACCTCACACCCGAAGGCCTTTGGCCTCAACTGATAAAAGCTCAGTGCTTGTATTCTGATTCCTTTGTGAACACAATGCCCTGGGGTAAGTTAGGCGCTTCGATTAAGTCTAAGTTCTTGCCCTACTTGAATGCCCTACTTTACTCGAAGCCTTTATTTCCCTTCTCTGAATCTCATTTTCCCAGCCTGTAGAAAGGAGGTAATAACACCTGCCACCCAGAGTAGTTGTGAGAGGTAAATAGACTTGAAAGTGTTTTATAAACTGTAATGTGCTGTGTCAATGTTAGATATTACTGACTGGAGAGAGATGAAATAGGAATTAATAAATAATTAGGAACTGCACAACCCCCTCCCTCTTTTTTTTTTTTAAATAAAATATTCTGTAGTAGGAGCTCTTAGGCAATCTGATCAGATGAGTAGTTGGTATGTGTATTGAAAAGTCCACCGAAACAGGAAATGATAAAAATAATACTTACAACCCTTACATATTCTATTTTAATGTCAAAACCTATTGCTATATATTCATTCGCCAATCTTTTGATGTAGGGCCAAAGCCTTGTCTTTGAGCCTGATCTGAGCCAGCCGGCTGGAGTTTTCCCACATCCTTCTTACAGGAACCACTCCCCTGAGCTTCTTAAAAGTTGATGTAGATCTGAAGACCCTGGTTGTCCAGATTTTTAGAATTCCACCTCCATCCCCATCTGAGAGTCTCTCGTTGTCTGGACCACACCTAACCCAGTGAACTCCCCCCACAATCAGTGGCTTATGACAAAAGTTTATTTTTTGCTCATCCTGAATGACCATAGTGGGTCAAGCTGGGGCTTTGCTGCTTTCTTTTCTTTTTTTCCTCTTCTTTCTTTCTTATTGATTTTGGTTTTGAGAGGTTTTAGATTCACAGCAATTATTAGCAAAAGATGCAGAGATGTCTCATACACTCCCTGCCCCAGCCCATGCATAGCCTCTCCCACTATCAACACCCCCCACCTCCCCAGAGAAGTACATTTGTTAGAATTGATGAGCCCACATTGACACATCATCATCACCCAAAGTCCGGAGTTTACATTAGGCTTCATTCTTAGGGTAGTGCATTCTTTGGGTTTGGTCAATGGCACAATGACACGTACCAACTAACTTTTAAAGAATTTTTTCCAGAGCATTCAACTGGGTTTATAGAAACATCCGTTTTCTTTTCCAGCTTCCATGTTATCAATTTGTCACATATGATGACATGATTTAATAACAAGAGTAACTGATTGAAGAACCAACCCAGCTGACTCTTGAGAGGCACACAGTCACGTCGTGAAGTCATCAGGGGGGTTAGTGGCTGGTCACACTAGCAATGGTCCTCCGGCTGCTGAAGGCATGGCATCCATCCGGTTTTGCAGTAGGGCAAGGGGAGTGTTGGTTAATCTGGTGAGCCGGCTTCAGTGAGTTCTTAATCCAGGGATTTAGTGAATCCAGAAAGCTTTTACTGCACCACCTCGTATAACAAAAAGTCATTCTCTGAGTAATTGGCAAGAGCAAAGCAGATCCTGTCCTTCCTTCTTATATCTTTTAGGTTTTTTTGCACCTTTAAGATGGGTGAAAGGGTTATTTTTTTAAGTTAATTAAGAATATACAGTCACATATGCCAAGTGCTAGGTGAATATACTAGACTTCAAATTCTTTGAATTGAGCCCATTGTAATAGGGTAGGCTGGACGTGACATAACATGCCTGAGTGGGATAATGACAGTGGAGAAATCCTGGTATTAGGCAGTGGTTCTCAAAGTGCGCTCCAGGACCGGCAGCAGCAATATCACCTGGGAACTTGTTCGAAATGCAAATTCTCGAGCTCCACCCCAGACCCGCTGCATCAGAAATTTAGGGGTGGGGCCCAGCAGTCTGTGTTTGAACAAGCCATCCAGTGGATTTTGGTGCTCCCTCAAATGAACAGATGTTTCCCATCCCAGGTTTATCACTTAGAGGCTGTGTGATCTCAGACAAGTCACTGCACCTCTCCGAGCCTGTTTCCTCTCTGGAAAATAAGAATGATAACAAACCTACCTTACAAGGAGCTTGAGAAGATTAAGTGAGATAATACATGTAAAATGCGTAGTACAGTGCCTGACCCACGGCAGGGACCCAATAAATGTTAGGAAAAGTTGATATTATTATTAGAGACTCGTAAGTGGCAGCTCTAATTAAGGCTAACAACATTTGAGAGAAACGGGAAAGGATGTGGGATGTTTTTGAATATTTCTGAGCAGCTCCACGATAGCAAGCGCTTTGACCTCATTATGTCCCTTTGCCTTTCTGATAAACGTGTTGAAGTCGATATAATTATACTCTCCCTATGACTGAGATGTGGAGACTGAGGCTTGGTGAGGCTGAACACAGCTAAGAGCTGGAAGCTGACCACATCCAAGTGCCCCGTGTGTCCCACACCCTCTGCCCCAAACAGATGCAGGCAGATTGGCGGCTCCCAGGGCCAGCACCCCCCTCCCCCCAACAACCTGCCCTCCAGAGTCCAGCTGTTCTTCTCCCAACCCCCCTGCCCCCTGCAGGAGAAGACTTGAATTTCCTGCAGGAGTCACGGCAGGATTGCTTTCCGGGTGCTCTAGAAGTCAGGACTTTCAACTAATCTCTGCCGCTCCGGGATTTCCTGGTTCAATACCGTGGCCCATTTCTGCTGCTTCCGACGCGCCCCCAGCTTCAGCCAACACCAGCATGATTCAGTTTTGGACCTCAGACCAGAACTAATAAATGCATCAAATCATTAGTTCATCAGATAGTCCACCTGTAGTGTGCCAGGCACTGAGAGTACAGAGATGAGCAAAACGGACATGGTCCCTGCTGCAGAGAACATGCGTATTCAAGTGAAGGACACACGGAAGCAGACAAATACTCTACAGTAGGGTCAGCTTAGAAATGGGAAAACAACCTGGCTCTGTGAGAGCCCAGAACAGGCACTTGATCCAGTTCAGGAGTGGGAGGGAAATCCCGGAAGGCTTCCTGGAGGAGGTGACCTCTGCGTTGCGGGAGAGGTGTTCGCCTTAGTGTTTCATCAATTTCTCATTTTGCAGATGGAGAAACGAGTCCAGAGAGAATTATTTGGCTCATTCATTCACTAAAGCAAGCAAATATTTCCCCAGTATCTACATTTCCCCAGTATCAGGCCCTGAGTCTGAAGATACAGAGGTGAATGAGGAAACGACCCTGCTAGAGGCCCCAAACACCTGGGGTACCTCACCCACTCAAAGACCGTTAAGCGTCTTTGGGGGGTTTTGTACCAGGTTTGTTTGTTTGTTTTGTTTTGTTTATTCTACCATTTAAAAGTCAGGTCATCGCAGTATGCTTCACATAGAGTAAAACTCTCCCTTTTCAGGTGTAGAGTCCTGTTGAGTTTTGGCAAATACGTACGGTGCTGGGACCACTCTCATGATGAAGAAAAAGAACATCGTTCGCAGCTCACCCGACGTCCTGGGTCCAAGTTTAAGTCCTGATTCCCTGCGGAACCCGGGGCAGGTCCTCCCTTCCCTGAACCTCAGTTTCACCATCTGTAAAATAGGGACCATCCAGTCTCCCTCACAGGGATGGTGTGAAGATGCCGGGCACACAGTAAGCACTCAATAAACCCCAGTGGTTACTGGGATGACCCTCTCCTTCTTCTCCGTTCTAGCTCTTTCAAGCTCTCCCTCACCCTCCGGGTCTCTCTGTCTCTGTCTCTAAAACACACGCGCGCTCACACACACACACACACACACACACACACACACACACACAAAGACATTTTTGAAGCCTCTTGTTTCTCAGAGAGGTTTTATTTATAGGCCGCGCCTCATTGTGAATGTGAAAAGGAGAAAGCCCAGGCCCTCCGTAGACCTTTCATGTGTAAATCAGCCCGGGCCGGGAGCACCGGGGTCACCGGGAGGAGGATTTCACTCTTAATTACTCCTGGAATCCGGGCCAAGGCAGGGGCGCAGGTGCCTCCGGGGAGCGGGGCCCCGAGTGGGTTTCTTTGCGCCAAGACGTTTGGACGTGGAAAGAGGGCAAACAGCTTTGGCGGAGTGGGAGGTAGGGAGCCATGGTCTGCGAAAGGGCCAGGGGAGGCCTTGCGTTAAAAAAGAAAAAAATTTTTTCCAAAGGTCTTTGATTCATTCTTTCTTTTCCCGTGTAAAAATAACATGCTCCAAAAAAAAAAAAAAAAAAAAGCCTGGAAGTATTCTCATCGGGCCCTGAATGTTGTTTCCCTCAGGCAACGAATTTGGAGATGAGAAGGACATTATTAACATTTTTTATAACACATGTCTTTATTTTTGACTTGTTACACCCACTGTTGTGTTGTCTTTCGTAATTAAAAAAAAAAGATACTTTTCATAATATCCGTGATACGGTTTTCTGATGAGAAAAGAAATTCATAATCAGTATAAAACACTGAGAAAATGAAGTATAAAAACCACCCCTGATCCCACCCAAAGAAAGTCACTTTTAATATTTAAGTGTAAGGCCTTTGATGGTTTATTTCTACTCCAGGCTTTTCGGTGTTATTTTTGTGTGTTTGTTTTGCACACTTACACTGCCCATTTTGGGCACAACTTAACACATTGAGGGTTTTTCCCATTTGTCTTTTCAGGTGTCTTATATATATTTATGTTAATGGCAATATCTTGAAATTCAAAAATACACAAACCCCTGGGCTCCAACAATCCCACATCTATACTATTCTACTGATATACTCACAGGGTGGGAAAAGGTAAATAGTATAGGCAAATATGTTTATAAAAGCATAAGTAGCAACAGCATCGATGTTCACCATCAACCTTGATGGTCCTCAGCAGGGGATTAATTAAATAATCATGTGACATTAGAGTAGAATGTTTTGTAGTCATTATAAGAGAATATCATACATGTAAAGATACCCCCCAAATTTATACTGCATTGAATAGCAAAGCCAGTTTCAGAACAATTTATATATCAGAATAATTTATATTTATAATATATATATTCAGAATAATAAATATATATGATCTATATATAAATGGATGATCCGACCTAAGTGTATATGCACAGAAAATTGAAAATTTCTGGAAGAACACACATGAAACTGTTAACAGTCACTTTTGGGGAAGGAGAATAAGAGGTAAAGAGGGGTCAAGAACTTTTACTTTTCACCTTACACTTCTGTGTACTGATTGAATTTTTCTCTTAATGTAAGCATACATTTGTAATTTTAAAAAAACTAATAAAAATGTAGCCTAGCTATATATAATTCTAATATATGTTTATTAAGGAAAATACGATTTTCACTGAATAAACACAAAGTTTATTAAAGAAACACAGCATTGATTAAAGAAAATACAATCCCCCATACCATCCAAAGACAAGCACTGTTAACATTTTGGTTTATTTCCTTCTAGTTTTATTTCTAAATATATTTTGTTAACTTTAAAAAATATACTAATGGGAAATATACACAAACGATGCATTTGTACAAAAGTTAGGAAATAAATACCACTCAAACCCTGCTATTCAGAAATAACCACTGTTTACATTTTCGTGTATAAACTATGAATGCTTCCCTGCAGCGTTTTCTTTGGGGAGCTGATTTTGTTTTTGCTTTTTTTTACACCGTTCCTTCTATATATCTAAATTTGTGTTTTCCTTTTATTCATTTGTGTATTTTTATATCCTTTCCATGTTAATATAAATGATTCACAAATATAATTTTAAGAGTTACAAAGTATCCCAGCCGTAAACAAAAAGTCCTTCACTCAAACATTCCCCTTTTAATGATCCCTAAGTTGTTTCCAAGTTTTTGTGATTATAAACAACTCAGATGAACGCTTTATACTTACATCTTCTACTTACATCTTCTCCTCAAGGTCAAATAATGTCCTCATATCTCAGCAGTGGAGTTACTAGGCTAAAGGGTATGCCTATTTTTCAGGCTCTCTCTCTCTTTTTTTTTTTTAAGATTTTATTTTTAAGTAATCCTTACACCCAGTGTGGGGCTTGAACTCACAACCCCAAGATAGAGAGTTGCGTGCTCTGCCTACTGAGCCAGTCAAGCACTCCTGTTTTTCAGGCTCTTAACAAACATTGTCCAATTGTTTCTTGAGTGTATGACAGACAGAGACATTCTAGAGGGGGAGAAAAGATGGGAAGGGGAGGGTTCAGCTGGGCAAGATTGGGTGGGAACACCTGGAATTTGTATTTCTCTGCCTGTCTGCTGTGGCTTTCCCCTTTCCTAACACTGCAGCCACTACCCCCAATGGCTGAGCCTTTACTTCGTGCTTCACACTTTACATGCATTATCTCATTTGCTTCTCACAAGAACCCTAAAATGTGGGTGGTCTCATCATCCCCACTTTACAGATGAAGAAACTGAGGCTTAAAGCGGAACTGTTCTTCCCAAGGTCACATAGCCGGTAAGCGGCGTGGCTGAGCAATTGGATTCCTTTTGCATGAGTTTATAGACGGATCAAACTCTCATTTTATAGATAGACAAACTGAAGCAAAAAAGGGGATGTGAGCTGCCCAGAGAAGTAGCCTAGCTCAGATTGCTGGACATTTTCCCACTATGCTCCATTGTCTGCTCACAGGGCGCTAATCCAGGGAGTCGGGACTGAAGGCGCTCCAAAATTCTTTGTCTTAGAAAATCTTCTTGTGGGGCTTCTGGGTTCCAACAAAACTCAGAGTCTCTCAGAACCACAGTTCCAGCTGTATATCTCCCCCCCGCCCCCCCCCCCAGAGCTGGGTGCTGCCTGTCCATCATTTTAAAAAAGGAGGGGGGGAAGGAAAAGGAAAAAAAAAAAGGAAATAGCAGTTAATCACCCACATGCCCAGGCAGGGAGGAAGTCGGGCAGCCCCAATGCATGTTCAGCCATGGCCATTCCATGGTTAGGAGTATGAAGTATTAAGGTGAACAGAAAAGAGATGAGTGAAGAGGAGAAGGAAACCGCCCAAAGAAGGAGTGCATTTGAGAGAAGATCACAAAAGAGACAGTGGAGAAGGAGATGATGTCTAGAAGACGTGAGCTGGAATCAGCTGATCCCCTCAGGTAAGCAAGGACTCCGTACCCTAGTCTGAGTTCCCACTTCAGAGAATTGTAGGGAGTCTGGCCTAAAAGTTCCAGCCACTGCATTTTACAGATGAGGCCTCTGCGGCACACAGAGCCAGAGCGAGAGAGAGAGAGAGAGAGAGAGAGAGAGAGAGACTCTCCCCAGGCCACAGAGCCAGCAAGCCTGGGATTCCGCCATTGCCTCTGACATTGCCTTCTGTCATATTGTCCCATCATCTCTTGGCCGGAGGTCAGAGCCCCAGGAGGTGAAGATTCAGATCCATCGTCCTTGCTCAGGGCTGGGCTCTGCTCCCTGCTCATGTGGGTCCAGATGCTCTGATGCCCAGGATAGAGAGGCAGCTAGTGAGAAGGAAAATTCCGGGAAGGTCAGGACAGTAGGTATCCATCCATCCATCCATCCGTCCACCCATTCGTGCATTCGTATATCCGTTGACCTGTCTATTCATTTGTCAGTCCTTCTGTTCATCCATCTATCTGTCTACCCTCCTGTCCATCCACGGGACATCCATGGATATCCATCATCCATGTTAACACGAACCAATCATCACAGGAACATCCTGGTTAAGACTGAATTCTGGAACCAGACTCGGAATCCTGGCTCCATCACCTACAAACCCTGTGACATTAGGCAAATTACCTAGCCTCTCTGTGTCTTAGTTTCCTCCTCTGTAAAGTGCAGACAACAATATCACATCAACCTCATAGGGTTGTTGTAAGCGTTAAACGAGTCCATCCACTGAAAGGACTTAGAACTGGTTCATAACACTGCTTGTTACTATTCAAGGATGCGCTAAATGGAGTCCCGAGTTTGAAGAGTGCGGCGGAATACAGAGGCAAAAGTGAACAGTTTGGTTTGAGGGCCAAGCTCAGGGCAAGTTGAGGTTCCTGTTCTTTGATTCACTGTTTTCGGGGTTCTTGCTTGGAGTGCAGTGATGAGCAGAGGGGAGAGGGGACCCCCTGGGCTGTGGCTTGCGGGGGGCTGTGAAGGAGATGCTGTGGTGCTCTGCCCTGGTTCCCCTTTAGGACGGAGGCATGCATGTCCCTCGCTGCAGGAGGCGTGGGTCGCTGATGGCTCACAGGCGAGTCCCTCTCCGCAGCTTGCCCATAGTTGAGGGGAGCTGTGACACTGAGGTCACGCCCCTCGTCAGGGCAGCTCATGTCCTTGAACTGCTCAACACAGGTATCAATCCTCAGCCCGCTCATGTCAGCTCAGGGCGACTCTGATGGACCGTCTCCGCTTCAGAGCCTCCAGTGGGGGGTGGAGGCCTCCGTGGAGACCGCATCACAACCTCTACCCTCTCCTGCTTCCTTCCCTGCCTTTCCACAGGTGTTGGCCCAGGAACACCCCCTAATACACTTCTGCCTGCTAATCTCCATCCCCGAGTCTGCTTCTCGGGAGCCTGACCTCTTGGAGAAAGAACAGAGCACCACTGAGGGGCTGCTCGCCACGTGTAATAGATACAGAATTCCCGACAAGGCTCTCAGGGAGTAGGTACTTTGTATTACTCCCATTTGCAGAAGCGGAAATTGAGGCACACAAAGGAGAGAGGATTTGCCTAAGGTCACACAGCTGGAACAGGGCAGAACCAGAATTCAAACCCAGCAGTCGGGGGCTAGAGTGTGTGTGCTTGCCCACTACCCTATGCTTCCTAATGACGTTCTGACCAAGCACAGGAATTCAGCACGGGGGTGGGGGTGGAGGTGTGAGTGTGTGAATGGGGGTTGCATGCACTTGTGGGGTCACACGTGCACACGTGCACCTGTGTGTTCGCTGTGAGTGTGATTGCATGGGCGCGTGCTCTGCCGGCATGCGGGTGATCGAGCCAGGCGTGTGGGAATGTTATGTGCCCACAGAGTCCCCCATTCAGGTTCCCACAGGACCCATCTCCCTGGTTTCTCCTCTTTCCTATTGGTACCCAGGAGGCATGAGTGTGTGCGCGTATGGTGGTGGGGGCGGGGGTGTGTGCAAGATTTGGATTCCAGGGGGCGCCTGGGTGGCACAGCGGTTGGGCGTCTGCCTTCGGCTCAGGGCGTGATCCCGGTGTTGTGGGATCGAGCCCCACATCAGGCTCTTCCGCGATGAGCCTGCTTCTTCCTCTCCCACTCCCGTGCTTGTGTTCCCTCTCTCGCTGGCTGTCTCTCTCTGTCGAATAAATAAATAAAATCTTAAAAAAAAAAAAAAAGATTTGGATTCCAAAGCCCCATTGCCATTTCCTTATTCCCACCATGCCTCTCGAGATTAGGTAAGGTCTAGACTGTCTGTGGAGTGCAGTTGACAAGCGAGACAGGGAAGTCAGAGAATGATGTGATTGGCATCAAAGGCAGCCACCCCAGCCTTTGGTCCTGCCTGGCCTTCAGTGAGGGTAGCTGACATCTTTTACCTCCGCAGGGGCCATCCAGTAACGACCGGGAGAAGGCTGTGCCGTGGAACCGTTGGGTTTGAACCCAGCTTTGTCTTTTAGCTGTGTGACTTCAGCAGCTTACCTCCTCTACGCCCTCTCCTGTAAAATGGGAGTCTGATGATAGTAACGACGTCATAGGGTTTGTTGCAAGGCTGAATACCTCTTGAAATAAAGCTGAGCCCAGAGTAAGTCTTCAATGAATGCTAGTTTTATTATGATTCTGAACCCACACCAGGCAAGTAAAGGGCAGAGGAAAGTGCTTTTCCAGAGGAAGGTGCTTTTGTCGAGTAGCCACGTTATCCAACCTTGTGAAGCCAGTATGCTCATGCTCATTTTATTTATTTATTTATTTATTTATTTATTTATTTATTTATTTTTATTTATTTGAGAGGGGGAGAGCATGAAAGGGGGGAGGGGCAGAGGGAGCTGGAGAAGCAGACTCCCCCCTGAGCAGGGAGCCTGACCAGAGGCTCAATCCCAGGACCCCGAGATCATGACCTGAGCCAAAGGCAGATCCTTAACCAACTGAGCCACCCAGGTGCCCCTCATGCCCATTTTATAGATGAGGAAAACCGAGGCTTAGCAAACGAAGTAACTTGCCCTGGGTCACACAGCCGGTGAGTGACAAAACCAGATTTCAAATGTTGATCGCAACCCAATTCCAGTGTTCTTCCTACCACACCACAGCTGCCTTCTTGTTTGGCCTAGAAGTTTCTGGGTTGTGACAATGTGTCCTGTAAACTCTGTTCGACACAGATATTTTGCTGCCTACATGTTTTTCTCGCGTGTTGCCTACTCACAAGAGACTATGTAGGGATTTGCAGGTGGTCGGAATTTATGAAAAAAAAAGTAGACATTTCTCTTTGTGCAGAAAGAAATACAAGCGAGACAGTTGAGACAGTCGAGTGGGGAGCTCTTAGAGGAAAATGGGAGGTTCAAAAGGCAATTAATGCTTCTGTCTGAAACTGTAAACAGATAGTTACCGGCTCTGACACCACCAGCACGCAGACAAAAGGCAGACAGAAACAGCGCACCACAAGGAAGCTGGGATAGACTACGCCCAGAGTGGAAATTAAATGTTTTCCTGAAAGCAGAAAGGAAAACCATGGTTAAAGCCAAGCCATGACTCTAAGTCTGTGACTCCATGGCAGTATAAGTTTAGTGAGTTAAAGGCCCATAATTTGTACCTAGGTGTTGTGAATCTTAAAGTCTTACTCGACATTCTCTCTTGACCTAAGTTTGTAAAACAAAAGTAATAATTAGAAGTGAGTCTTCAACACACACTGTCATTTTAACCATATATATGTATGTGTATATATATACATATATATACACACACATATATATATGGAGAGGGAGAGAGAGAGAGGAAGGGAAGGAGGGAGAGGGATAGAGAGAACCACTGGCATATTTAGTTAGAACTTGTGGTTGTAAGCAACAGAGAACTCAAACAGATGCAAACAAAAAATAGTTAACTTTTTGTTCAAAGATTTTATTTATTTATTTGAGAGGGAGAGAGAGAGAGAACACACAGGAGTAGGGGAAGGGGCAGAGGGAGAAGCGGACTTCCCACTGAGCAGGGAGCCCCATGTGGGACTCGATCCCAGGACCTGGATGGAGATCATGACCTGAGTGGAAGGCAGATGCTCAACCAACGGAGCCACCCAGGTGCCCCCAAAATAGTTAATAATTATTATTATTATTGTCTCACAACTGGATCTAGGCGTTCAAAGATTTCACGTAGTGTCTTTGCCATGTCTTGGCTCTGCTTTCTTCTATGGCTTTGTTCTCAGGCACGCAAGCTCCTCCCCAGGGTGACAAGATGGCCCTCAAAAACTCCAGACTTGTTTTCTACTCCTGGTGGAAAAGGCACTGCCTGTCTCCAGCTAAAATCTCAGGGCTCCTTCTGATTGGTTGTCATGGGACCGCATGCCCATCTTTCAACCAATCCTTTGGTCAGGGTGGATCACCGAGGAGAAATAAGTCCCATCCAAGGCACAGAGATTGATATTGGCAGAGATAGTTCCCCAGGGAAATTGGGGTGCTTTTTCCAGTAGACACCACATGTTCACCATCTGGTAGTTCCTGCCTCTCTGTTAACCAAGCTCAAGGAGAGGCTGTCATCAGGAATAATAATAATAATTAATAATAATAATAATAATAGCTAGCTCTTATTGAGTATTCACAATGTGCCAGGTATTATGCTAAATTCTTTCAGGCATTATCATGTTCACTCCTCACATTATCATAGCTACTCCTCAGATTTATTCCTTATCATCATCTAACTTCACCAATAAGCAAACTAATGCTTAGAAGATTTTAGGAACGGGGGCGCCTGGGTGGCACAGCGGTTGAGCGTCTGCCTCCGGCTCAGGGCGTGATCCCGGCGTTATGGGATCGGGCCCCACATCAGGCTCTTCCTCTATGAGCCTGCTTCTTCCTCTCCCACTGCCCCTGCTTGTGTTCCCTCTCTCGCTGGCTGTCTCTCTCTGTCGAATAAATAAATAAATAAATAAATAAATAAATAAATAAATAAATCTTTAAAAAAAAGAAAAAGAAGAAGATTTTAGGAACGGACCCAAGTTCATATGGATCATAAGGAGTGGAAACAGGCAGTCCTTTTCCCAATCCTGCGCTCTTAGCTTCTCTGGGAATTACATTTAGAAATGGTCTGTCTCTCAGAATTGCCAGCTTCCTCCAAAGAGGAAGCTCCGAGGCTTCTGAAGGGCTACCTTGCAAAGGCGAGCCGGTGTGGGATGGCAGATCGCTTCCCGATGCTCTCTTAGAGTCATTCATGATTCTCAGAGGCCTTGTCCTGGAGCACCGCCACGGACCTAGTGCCATGGTTACTGAGCCGTTTGACAACAAGAGAAGTCCGATCCAAGGATCATTGTGGGTTTAAGAGCCTGGATTCCTTGGTGGCCTTGCCTTCCCACCCACCAGGAGAGGTGGAAAAAGAATGTGCCACTAGCCAGCCGTTCATGTCCTGAAATAAACTCCATTAACCTCTCTGAGCCTCAGTTTCCAAATCCATAAAATAAGCATAATAACACCTTCCTCAGAGAGTTGTGAGGATTACAGTGCATGCGAAGTAATGCCTGCTTGTCACCCCACTGGCATCCCATGAAGTTAGTTCTCTCTGCATTACCCCTCATCCCCCGCCCCCCGAGATTTAGCAAGGGGCACAGCAAGGAGAGAAAGGAAAGCACCTTCCAGCTCTCTTGGGCAGCTCCTGGGCTCTCCCCTTCTCCTCCTCCTGGGTTTGAACCCCAGCTCAGTTGTCCTCTTCCCAGCTTTGTGACCTTGGGTAAGTCCCCATCACCCCCTTCAGCTGAAGAACACACCTCCCTCATGAAAACCGCCTCTGTAAACTTGCCTAGCACATGGCTTTTTTATTCTCTGAGTCTGAAATGGTGAAAGGGACAGAGCCGGATGGTTTAGGCTGCTTTGGGCAGGGCCTGAGATGTCTGGTCAGCAGAGGGGCCCTCTCCACTCCACTTCCCATCTCCTGAATAATTCATGACAAACAAAATGGCTGGCCCAGACTTGGGCCCTCCCTCCTCCCGGGCTGGGGAAGGGAGAAAAGTTTCTAATTACAGGTCAGCCGCCTGGCTCCCCCGGGCCCCTGGGCGCTGCACACAGGGGGTATTTATGGGAAGAGAGGGAGGGGAGGGGCTCGGTCCCAGCCCCTTTCCAGAAGGAACTCAACTCCTTCTGAAATTGCAGCCTGGGCCTCGTAAGGCCCAGGGACAGACTGGGGGTGGGGGGTGGACTTNNNNTCAGCAGGAAGGGAAAACCCTGCTGAGGGGTCAGAGTGATGTGTCCGGAAAAATGGCAGGTCAAGGAGGGGCTCTGGGGAAGACCTGGAAAGGGGAACGCAGTTGCCCAAGTCCCACAGAGAATATGGCCAAGCTGAACTTCAAAAGGACATCCTGACTTCAAAACCACCCCCTCAGCCGCCTTCCAGTTTCCTCACCTGTAAAATGGGGAGAAACACAGAACCTACCTGACAGAGGGGTCGGGGAACGACGTGAGTAGATACGTGTGAAGTGCTGAGCATACTGCCTGGCACACAAACTCAAAAAACTACGCTTCCTCCCACGGAAGGTCAGTGAAGGACAAGGGTGATAGAAAGAGAAGGTTCAGGGTGATCGTGAGAGGGAAGAAAAAATCACTTGTCAAGGGAGTTCAATAGAGTGATTTAGAGCAAGGATCTCATATATTTTCAATTAAAAAAAAAAAAAAACCACTAAGGACCCCAAGACTAGGCTGCCTGTGTTCAGTCCCGACTCTGCCTCTTCATAGCTGTGTGATCTTGGGCAAGTTGCTGTACCTCTCTGAGCCTCTGGATTCACCATCTGTAATAAATGGTGACCATTGCCATTGGTGGAGCGTGGGTGCAAAAAGTCCCAGTCCTCGTGGAGCTTACAGCTAGAAAGGTGACGCTAATCAAGAGCATTTACTGAGGGGCGCCTGGGTGGCTCAGTCGTTAATCAGGGCCTGATCCCAGGGTCCTGGGATCGAGGCCCGCATCGGGCTCCCAGCTCCACTGGAATCCTGCTTCTTCTTCTCCCACTCCCCCTGCTTGTGTTCCCTCTCTCACTGGCTGTCTCTCTCTCTGTCAAATAAATAAATAAAATCTTAAAAAAAAGAGAGAGAGAGCATTTACTAAATGCCTACTGTGTGCAGCTCTGGAGCCTACCACATCATAGACCTCGCAGTCTACTAGAAAAGCCACTCTAATCTAGAACATAGTACTGTGTGTCTACTGTGTATGGGTCCTGTGTGCCCTGCAGCCATTCCCTCCACTCGCCTTCACAGCATTCACCCCCATTTTATATAGGATGAGGCTGAAGCTCGGGGATCAGGAGCAGGGAAAGGGTTTGAAGCTTACGGTGGGGATCCTTCGCCAGCACGGATGAATCTCCAAACTGCATGTTTAGGGAAAAAAGCCAGACACGAAAGAGTATACATTGTACGATTTCATTTACATGAAATTCTAGAAAAATGCAAACTAACCTATGGTGACAGAAAGCAGATCAGTGGTTGCCTGGGAACGAGGGGGTGGCTTGGGGGGGAGGGCAGGCATTGACTGCAAAGGGGCACAGGGGGACTTTTTGGGGAGATGGAAATGCTTTACATTTGACAGTAGTACTAGTTACATGGGTGTAATCATTTGTCAGTGCTCATTGAACTGGACACTGAAAATGGGTGCATTTCACTGCATGTAAATTCTATCTCAATGAATCTGATTTTTTTAAAAAAGAAGAGGGTAAAATTGCACCAGACCTCAGAGCCCTGCAACCTTTCTTACATTGAGTGTCTGATTTCCAGTTCATTTGTAGGGAGAAACTGTATCCGCTTCCGAGCCTAGCAAAATGTTCGCAAACCCACTAGTTCAGATCAACAGCTAGATCTTGGGCCCCTTCCTTGTGCTGGGGGCTGAGGGCACAGAGCAATCAGCCTAGTGGGGAAAACGGAAGAAAGTGGGCAAACAGGTACAATGCTGTGTGGTATATGTTCTGTTGGGGTAAGTGAGACATCAAGCATGTGCCTGCTGGGCCGTCATAATGGATACGCACCCAGCCTGGGCCTTGGATAGGGAGGGCCCCGGGCTCTGGAATCCGACGCCTGGGTTCAAATCCCCATTCCGCTTCTTGACCACCTTATTAACATAGCACGCTTCGGTTTCCACCTCTGGAAAATGGGCAGCAAAGTAGCTCCAACCTGAAGGGCTGTATGAGAATGAAGGAAGGCAGAGGACGTCTCGGGCTTGGTACAGTGTGTGCCATCAATGTCCAATAATTGTTAGCCGTTCCTATCATGAATGACGAGTAGGGAGCTGGAGGGCATACAGAGAGAGGGGGGGACTCCCTACCCAACCTGGGGGTGGGAGAGGGGTCAGGGATGCTTTCCCAGAGAGGTGATGCTTGAGGAGGCGTTGGCTAGTTTAAGTGGCCACGGGAGCAGGAGAGAGTGGGAACCGCTTGGAGCAAATCCTCAATAAATATTTGCTCAATAAACAAAAAATAAAATAAAATAAAGACTCTGCAAGTCCTGCCTGTAACCAGGGGGATAGAAAAGGCTGCCAGGGCAGACTGGGGGGTCCTCAGGAGGCTGGATCTGGGTGGCTGGCCCCACTGGCAGGCTCCAGGCTTCTGGAATACAGGACCCTCCCTGGCCGGGGCCAACGCCGCCCTGTGCCCCGCCCAGTGCTCCAGAGGGGACGTGGACACCCCCAGACCTCAGACCGGGAGCCCGCGGGAGGGGGAACGGTGGGGTGGGCTGGCGGGGCGGGGGTCCTCCGGGGCCTTCTCCCCCTAGCGAGAATGGCCAAGTCCCTGCGAGGCGCCTCCCGCGCCCCCGTTGTCCGAGCCACAAAGGGCCCAGATCAATGGAAGGCGGGAGCGGCCGAGGGGCCTCCTCTTTGTGCGGCTGTCTCAGGCCTGTTTGCACCGCCGTCTCCGCGCCCCCATTGATCAGGCATGTGGAAAGATTCCGCCTCCCGGGCTCCCTTTGTGGCCGCGTTGCCAGGCTGCGCCCGGCGTGACTGCACCGCGCTGGGCGCTCCCGCCTGCGGTGGGCACCGGGCTGCGAGACGGGGCGGGGTCCCAGGAGGGCCGGCTTGCCAGATTTAGCGAATACAAACACGGGACTCGCCATTAAATGCGAATTTCTGATCAACAACGAGTAAGAGCAAACAAACCCCGCAAAAAACAAAAACGAATACATTTTTTAAGTGTAAGTATGTCCCAAATATTGCGTGGGACATACTTATACTAAAGAAGTATTTCTTTGCCTGAAAATTAAATTTACCTCGGCGTCCTGTATGTTATCTGGCACCTATGAGAGGGGAAGCCGAATACAACTGCACTGCCCAGCCCTTAACTGCGTTCAGTCGCTGGGAGTTCATTTGCTGTTGCTTTTTGACCAGATCGTCGTCACCCCTGAACTACCAGTTAGAGACGATCTTCCTTTAAATGAATTGATTTTTTTAAATTTAAAAATTATTAACAGTGGTTTTCCTGATGCATAGGTTACATACATTAATTCGAACAAATACTAGGTGTATCTCCGGGTGCATTTTTACCGTCGCACACACCCATGTGACTGCACCCAGATTAGGATATAATGAATCCCATCACCCCAGAAGGTTCCCCGGGATATTGCCTCCCGTCCAGACCATCCCCTGTTGGCAGCCACTATTCTGACTTCCCTCAGCGCAGATTAGTTTTAGTTGTCCTGGAACTTCATATAAATGGAGTCATATAGGATGTACTCTCTTGAGTCTGGCCGCTTTCCTTCAACATTATGTTTGTGAGATTGGTCTGTGTTGTGGCTTGGATCGGTATAGCCTGTTCCCTTTCACTTCTGGCTGAGGAGTGCTCCATTGTATGACTGTACCGCCGCTGGTTCGACCGTTCTCTCGTTGATGGATGTCTCAGCTTTTTCCAGTTTTTGGCTACTATGAATAAAGCGGCTATGATCAGACTTGTACTAATCATTGTATGGACTTAAATATATTTAACCTAAGCAATACTATTTGTATTTGGAATGCTAGTTTCATTTTTTACCCCTGCACATTCCATATATAACTATTCCAAATGTTTATGGGAACATTTTTTTTTTAAAGATTTTGTTTATTTATTTGAGAGAGAGCAAGAGAGTGGGAGAGGGAGAAGCAGGCTCCCCACTGAGCAGGGAGCCCCACGTGGGGCTCGATCCTAGGACCCTGGGACCATGACCTGAGCTGAAGGTAGCCGCTTAACCGACTGAGCCACCCAGGAGCCCTTATGTGAACATTTTTATACCAACCAAGCTCCCCTTCTGCACCGTCACTGGCCACATGCCAAACTGCAGAATAAAGGTTAAGAGAACAGGCTGGCTCAGGGTGGATCCTAGGCAAGTGAGTTAGTTCCTTTGAACCTTGGTTTCTTCATCTGTGAAATGGGGCATCTGTGATAATGCTAATCGCCTCACAGGACAGTTGAAAGGCCAAATGGGATAATGCAGTAGAAAAGGGCTGAGCACAGGGCTGGCATGTAATGGGTGGTCTACGTTAGAGCCCCTGTGAAACTCTGGATTGATACCTGCCCTCATTCCATCCTCTTTTCAATCCTTTGAGGCAGGTACTGTGATTATCAACCTATTTTACAGATGAGGAAACCGAGGCTCTGAGAAGCAAGTCACTTGCTCGTCATGGCATAGTTAGCAAGAGACAAAGCCACCCCCCAGTGTGGTTTCCAGAGCTGGGGAAACAAGGAGGACCCAGGAAGGATGAGGCTCAGTACCTGGAAAAGAGAGCTGGGTACGTTCTCCTTCCTGCCTCTGTGTCCTCTAATAGCACCCAGCCTGAAGGGAAGCAGGTGGCTGTGGGACTTGGTTTCTCTTTGGAGAATGGAGAGAGCCGGGTTGGACATTTCTAGGAGAGGCCAAGCCTCCCAGCCACCGGGCAGGTGGGAGGACAGGCAGGGCGAGTCTGACGGGGTAGGGGGGCGGGCAGAGGAAGCAGGAAGCAGGAGGAAAAGCCCAGCCTTCTTGCAGAACTGCATCCACAGCCGCTGGGCAGAGCCCGGCCTCAGCTACCTGCCATCTGAAGGGCACGGGAACTGCTGATCTCAGGCGATTAGCATAACAATCCCCGATCTAGCGTCCTCGGGGCCCAAAGCTGGGTCTGCACAATCCCATTCCAAGCCAGCTCTTTCTTTAGCTGGCTAATTATGGGGGGGGGGGGTTAAATGGGGGGGAAGAGACACAATCTTCTTAAAGGGCCCCTACACCCAGGGCCCAGGCTGGGGCTGGGAGCAGGGAAAGGTCCCAACAATACCTTCAGGTCCGGCAAAGTGTGGGTGCCAGCACCCTGGGCCATAGGGAAAATGACTATCCTCACTAGGGATTTCAAAGGGCTTCTTGGCCCCATTGATGCACAACTCTAGGCTATATCCCGTTCGCGGCTGTATCCTGGTGCTTGGCACAGAGTAGGTGCTCAAATCAGTCACAAGCACAGAGCGTGTGGGGCCAGAACCCAAGACTTTACCTACGGATATAATGAGGCGCCACGCTGGGTGCTGATGGAGAGCACTGAGAGAGCCTCACCTTTGCAGGTCCTCGAGGGTCTTCCTTCTGCCCATTCCCACCCTCGGGGTCCTGAACAACCCCCCTTGCCCCTGTAGCCTCCTGGCAACAGAAGTCAAACCCCACCTGGGTTAGAATGGGCAGAGCACAGAGATAGAGCTGGGTTTGAATCCTGACTCTGCTGCTTATCACCTGTGTAATCTTAGGCACATCTTAACTTCCAAGGCTCAGTTTTCTCATCCATAAAATGGGGACAGTTCAAAACCTGCTTCAAACATTGTTTATAAGCATTCACTAAAATACCACATGGGCATGCCTGTCACATGGTTGGGGCTCAGAAAATGGGAATCCTTTTTCTGCTTTCCATAGAAGCACCCACTGTGTTACTTATAACTACCAACGTGGTTATTATTTATCAAGTGCCCATGATATGCCGATCTGTGTTCAGCGCTTAAATTCTCTCTTCGACCCTCGAAACACCTCTGTGAGGTGAGTTCTACATTGTTTGAAGAAAGAGGAAAATGAACTCAGAGAGGCAAAGTGAACTGCCCAAGGCCACTCAGCTAGAAAGTTTCAAAAGGAGGCACGAGCCCAGCTGACCCTAAAAACAATGGCTCCTGGGCGGGGAAGTGAAGGTACTTACTGTGGCCACTACCCCTTTTCTACTGGTCAGCCAGCCAGTCTCAGTTCTTTTGATCATGTACTGAGCTTTGTGCTGAGAACTGAGGCCAGAGCCGAGTGCAAGACAGACATATTTGCTCGTTCTGCTCTCCTGGAGTTGACATGTGACAACAATCAAGTAATTTCTGTGAGTGATAGGGCCTTGAAGATAGTAAAATGAGATGATGTGCTAGGGTCGTGGGGGTCCAAGAAGGCTTCTCTTGACGAGGGGCTACTTGAACTTTAGGATAGCCTTGGGAGATGGGAGGGGGGCAGGAGAGCGCACCTGAGGAGTAAGTGCAAAGACCCTGGGGCAGGGTGGGGCTTGAAGTGTCTGAGGCACTGAAAGGCAGCTCTGTGGTTGGAGGTCCAGAAGAGAGGGTAAGTAAGAGTCGATTGGGAGGAAACTGGGGAAGGAGGAAGGGCTGTAATAAAACTGGGCTTATGGGACTCGGTAAGAAATGTGAATTCCCTTCCTTCCTCTCTCCCTCCCTCCGACTCTTCCTTCCCTTCCTCTCCTTCCCTTCCCTTCCCTTCCCTTCCCTTCCCTCCCCTCCCAGCCTACTATTTTCCAGGCACCGGGCCAAGGGCTGAGGGCCTGTGAGTTTCTCCACGCTTCTCCTTCTCTCCCCATCTCCTTTTCTCTCCCTTCCCCCTCCTCTTCTGAACAGCTGCCCCACCCCCACTGGTCCAGCTCTCCCCCCCTCCACCCCATCCCATCCCCTCCCCCTGACAATGAGAACGAACCCTGAGCTCAGCTCTCCATAGTATCGTCCCTTTAAGGAATCCCTAAATCCGGACACCCCTCTCCTCCCCCACCTGAGAACCAATTAGGGTTCCCGAATTCAAGTAGAGGCTTTTGTGTGTCACGTGTTTAGGGAACAAAGCCCTCTCCGGCAGGAATAAAAGCTTCCATTCAGGAGCCAGTTTGTTCTCATTCTAATCGTTTCCACTTCAGCCTAGCCTCCTTCGCGGGTTCCCAGGGCCGCCCAGCTCGGCCTCACCTTCCCGCCCTCAGCACCCCGCATTAGAGCCCTACCCAAAGGCAGGTGGCCACAGACCCAGGGCTCGGCCTACCTTTTCTTCCTGAAAGATCATATGATGCCAGGCAGCTCTGAGCTGGGCCCTGTGCCCCGTGCTTCACCTACTTCCTCCTGTAGGACCGAGGCTACCTTCAATGCAGCAGAGGAAACTGAGGCTCAGAGGGGGTAGGGAACTTGCCTGAGATCACACAGCTAGTAAGAGGGGGAGTCTAGACTCTCCAGCATTACGCTTCAGTGCCCTCAGCTGGTCCTAGAGTAGCAGAGTGAGGGAGAAGAGAGCTGTCATTTTCACAAAGCCCCTGGGGCCAGGCACCTGCTGAATATTAGCACTCCTCACAATGCGGAGGGAAGAAGCAACAATGGAGGTCAAAGTCACGGAGGAGTGTGTGGCGGGAGGGGAGCTGGGATTCAGGACTCTGAGGATGGAGAGATGGGGAGAGTGTGGGACTTTCAGACAATGGAGCCATTAAGAAAAATGTATTGATATGGAATGGTCATTGATATATTGCCAAGAGAAAAAAGGCAATATGCTGAGCGGAACATAATTCCATCTGTGTAAAAGAGAAAGGAAATATCTGCACACAAATATATACACATGCTGCACACCTCTCTATGCATACAGAAAACATTTGAAGAAGAGCACATACTAAATTACAGGACCTGCATTCATTTCCTTTGGGGAGTACAAACGGGAAGTGGGGCAGAGGTCACCTAGTACCATTCCGTGCTGTTTAAAAACATATATTTCTTATCATGATCATGTGTTTCTTTCACTATTTTTGTTTCATTGAGGTTGACTTAAGCATTTTAAAGGGCACAATTCAGCTGCATTTAGCACATTTACGATGTTGTGCGACTATCACTTCTGTCTAGTTCCAGAAGTTTCATCACCCCAAAGCCAAAGCCCACACCCATGAAGTCATCACCCCCCCATTCTGCCCTCCCCCAACCCCCAACCACTGCTGACCTGTTTTCTGTCTCCATGGATTTATCTATCCTAGATATTTCATATAAATGGAATCATAAAATATGTGACGTTTTCTATCTGGCTTTTTTCACTCAGAATCCTGTGTTTGAAGTTCATCTGTGTGATAGCATGTCAGCGGGCCATTCCTTTTTATGGCTGAATAATATTCCACTGTACGGGACGCCACATTCCCTTTATCCACTCATCACTCGATGGACATTTGGGTGGTTTCCACCTTTTGGCTACTGTGAAAAGCTGGCTGGCTGGCATCACCTGTGCACAAATTTTTGTTCGAATACCTGTTTTCAATTCTTTCAGATGGACGGCTAGAAGATGGGTCATAGATAACTCCATGTTTAATTTTTTGAGGATCCGTCAAAGTGTTTTCCACAGCACCACACCATTTTACATACCGACCGTGTACAGAAGGTTTCAACTTCCCCACATTCTTGCCAACTCTTGTAATTTTCCTTAAGTTTATTTTTCTATTTTTTAAAGAATTTATTTATGTCTTTAACAGAGAGAGCAAGAGAGCACAAGCAGGGGGAGGAGCAGAGGGAGAGGGAGAAGCAGGCTCCCCGCTGAGCAGGGCTCCATCCCAGGACCCCGATCATGACCTGAAGGCAGATGCTTAACTGACTGAGCCACCCAGGCAACCCTTACGGGGTTCTTTTGTTTCTTTTCTTTTTTTAATTATAGCCATCCGAGTAGGTTTGAAGTATCTCATTGTGGCTTTGATTTGTGTTTCCCTTATGGTTAATGATGTTGAGCATCTTTTCCTTCCTTCTTTCTACTTTTTTAAGATTTTATTTATTTATTTATTTATTTATTTATTTATTTACTTATTTAAAAGATTTTATAGTGTTTTAAAAAAATGTAATATCTACCCCCCACATGGGGCTCGAACTCACAACCCCTGAGATCAAGAGTCCACGTTCTACTGACTGAGCCAATCATGTGCTTCTTTCTTTCTTTCTTTCTTTCTTTCTTTCTTTCTTTCTTTCTTTCTTTCTTTTTCTTTCTTTCCTTCTTTTTTTGATTGGAAAATAATTGGCATTCAATATTGTATTCATTTCAGGTGTACAACGCAGTGATTCAATATTTATATACATTACAGGGGCGCCTGGGTGACTCAGTCCGTTGAGCGTCTGCCTTCGGCGTGGGTCATGATGTCAGGGTCCTGGGTTCGGCCCACGTCAGGCTCCCTGCTCAGCGGGGAGCCTGCTTCTCCCCCTCCTTCTACTGCTCCCCCTGCTTGTGCTCTCTCTCTCTGTCAAAAACATAAATAAATTTTTTTAAAAAATATTTATATACATTACAAAATGGTCACCACAAAATCTTATCATCTGTCACCATACAAAGTTGTTACAGGGGTGCCCAGCTGGCCCAGCTGGTGGAGCACACGACTCTTGATCTTGGGGTTGTGAGTTTGAGCCCACGTTGGGTGTAGAAATTACTTAAAAATAAAATCTTTTTTTAAAATATTTATTTATTATTTTTAAAGATTTTATTTATTCATTTATTGAGCTGCTTAACAGACCGAGCCACCCAGGCGGCCCTGAGCCAAAGGCAGCCACTTAACAGACTGAGCCACCCAGGCGCCCCAAAAATAAAATCTTTTTTTAAAATATTTATTTATTATTTTTAAAGATTTTATTTATTCATTTATTGAGCTGCTTAACAGACCGAGCCACCCAGGCGGCCCTGAGCCAAAGGCAGCCACTTAACAGACTGAGCCACCCAGGCGCCCCTATTTATTTATTTTAGTGAAAGAGAGAGGGAGACCATGAGCAGGAGGGGCAGAGGGAGAGGGGGAGAGAATCTGAGGCAGACTCCCCACTGGGCACAGAGCCCAAAGCCACCCAGGTGCCCCTAAAAATAAAATCTGAAAAAAAGAAAAAAAACATGGGACGCCTGAGTGGCTCAGTCGGTTAAGCACGTCTGAATCTTGATTTGGGATCAGCTCATGATCTCAGGGTCGTGGAGCTCTGCATGGGGCTCGAGTTTCTCTCCCTCTCCCTCTGCCCTCTTCCCTGCACTGCTTTCTCTCTCTCCAGAATAAATAAATAAATCTTAACAACAACAACAAAGTTGTTACAATATTACTAAGTATATTTCCTATGCTGCGCATTACATCCCATGTTTTATTTATTTTGTACCTGGAAGATTGTACCTCTTAATCTCCTTCACCCATTTTGTCCATCCCCCCACCCTCCCTCCCCTAGGAAACCATCAGTTTATTTTGGGCATCTTTTCACTTGCTCTTCGGCCATTTGTGTATCTTCTTTGGAGAAATATGTAGCAACTCTTTTGCTCATTTTATTTATTTATTTTTTAAGTTTATTTATTTATCTATTTAAGTAGTCTCTACACCCAACGTGGGGCTCAAACTCACTACCCCGAAATCAAGAATTTCCTCTCTCTCGCTCATTTTAAAATGAGTTCTTTGCCAGGCACCTGGCTGGCTCAGTCAGTAGAGCATGCGACTCTTGATCTCGGGGTCATTGAGTTCAAACCCCACGTTGGGTGTGGAGCCTCTGTAAAAAATTAATTAATTAATTAAGTAATTAATTAAAATGGGTTGTTTGTCTTTTTATTATTGAGTTGTAAGAGTTCTTTATATATTCTGGATACTAGACCCTTATCAGATCTAAAACTTGCAAAATAATTCTTCCAATCCTGTAGCTTGTCTTTTCATTTTCTTGATTATGTCCTTCGATGCACAAACAAAGGATGTTTCATTTTGATGAGGTCCAATTTTTCTTTTGTTGCTTCTGCTTTGGGCACATAACTAAGAATCCATTGATAAACCCAAGATCATGAAGATTTACCCCTATGATTTCTGCTAAGAGTTTTATAGTTTTAGACCTCTGATCCATTTTGCATTCATTTTTTAATACGGTGTGAGGTAGGGGCGCAACATCATTATTTTATATGTAGATATTCTATATAATTATTTTAATCCTTGTTTTTACTGTCTTAACCAATGACCTCCAAAATTTTGTGATTATACATCCCTAAGAGGTAACCATCTTTGAGCCCATATTGCTAATATATGTAGATTTACCTATTCATATAAAGGTGTCCAATTATGCTGTTATCATAACTATGCTATAAAACATACACAAAAGATATTTTTAAAAGATGAAATAGAAAAAATACTCTAGAAGGCCTGGCCTTTTCTTGGTGGGTCATCTTGAGTGCTCCCGAGGCTCTCAACCCTTTCTGGCACCTGCTGGTCCTGATGACAGAGTGAGGTGAGCAGTCCTTCTAAAGGGACTGCTGTGGCATGGGGTGGAAAGGAACAGAGTGGATCTGTCTTCCCTCTTCTGGGTCACAAAGTCCGATAACAGAAGGACAAGTGCTGGAACCCTGGCTCTATCTCCTAGTTGTCTAACCTCAGGCAAGCAGCTTCGCCTTCCTGAGCCTCAGATAATAGTCCTTACTTCACAGCGTGGCTGTGAGGGCTCTGTGAGGGTATATGGAGGAATGTGGGGTCTGGCACCTGGTCACTGCTCAGTTAACAATAACATTGATCATTACTGACTATATCAAAGAGCCAGATCCTGACAGACCTTCGGATCCTCTTCTGCCAGCTAAAGAATTCAAGGCAGGAACCCCTCACTGGAGGAACTAAGGAAGAGACAGGAAAGGGAAGCAGGAATAAGGGCCTGGCCCTGCTCTCAAGGAGGCAGTGTGCCATGGTGGGTGAGTCACACCTGGAGAGGAGAAGCCTGGGTTGAAGCCATGTGACCTTGGCTAAGTGGTGACACTTCTTTGAACCTCAGCGTCCCCATCCGTAACATAGAAATAATAATAATTATATCTGCATCATATTTATCTGAATTCATGCAATAGCATGTGAAAGTGCTTGCCCTGAAATAAGAGCTTGCTAAACAACAGTGATTACTATTATCACAGGTGCTCCCCCTTATCCGCAGGGGATGCATTCCAAGAACCCCAGGAGATGCCTGAAACCACAGAGAGCACCACACACCAGGTATCCTGTGTCTTCTCCTATGCATACATCCCTACAATACAGTTTAATTTATAAATTAGGCACAGGGAGAGATTAACAAGAACTAATAATAAAATAAAACAATGATAACAATTTACTGAGATAAAAGTTATGGCCATGCGGTCCGTCTCTCAAAATGTCTTACTGTATGAAACTCCCCCTTCTCGTGATGATGGGAAATGATCAAATGCCTAGGTGATGGGATGAAGCGAGGTGCATGATGCAGGCGTTGTGACGTAGCGTCAGGCTAACACTGACCTTCTGAGGATCGTCAGAACGAGATCATCTGCTTCTAGCCCCACGTTTGACCGCCGGTAACTGAAACCGTGCAAAGCGAAATCCCGGAGGGGGGGGGGGCGTCTACTGTTCTTGAGGTGTAAGGAGGGTAACGTGCCTACCACGGTATTTACCTATTTGTTCCTTCCACCAAGATTTACAGAGTGCCTACTATGTGCCAGCCGACCAACGGGGAATAAGAAAAGAGCCCTTAATTTCAAGGAGTTTATGACCTAGGGATTCACAGACATTAACCAAGCAGTGCGCGCGCACGCGCACACACACCCCCGCACAAACGCACGCAGTGGCAGGTACTACGAGGGAAAAACCGGGGGAAAAGCAAAGGAATAAGGGATCAGAGAAGTGATCAGGGAAGGTCTCCTGAGAAAGTGACTTTTTTTTTTCTTTTTGAGAAAGTGACATTTATGCTCAAATCTGAAAGACGGAAAGGAAGTAACCAAGCACAGAAGGGAGAGAAGGGTGTTCCAGTCTCCGGCAAGCACGATCAGGCTGGGACAGGGGGTCCAGGCTAAGATGAACGTGCTCTCGGATACCAAGGACTGCAGGCTGGGTTAAGGACACGGCGCTCTGGGCAGAAGAAAGAGCGTTCCAATCTGAAGGATGGATACTCCAGGCTGGAGGAAGGCTGTTCATAGGCCCCCAGTTGAGAGAGAGCTTGGTGATTCCAGGCTCTGAAAGGCCAGTTGACCAGAGGGCAGAAGGGAGGTAGGGTTTGGGGGACGTGAAACTGCAGAGAGAGGCAGGGGTCAGACTGTGTAGGGCTTTGTGCCACCTAAGAGTTTGGATTGCGTTCCACAGTGCAGGGGAGCCATTGGAGTTGGGACCGAGGGCAACAGCAGTTTCCGGATGATTAACTATGCTATTGCAGACGTCTTGCTGAGGAGGCGGTGCCTAGACTTGCATGAAGAACGAGAAGATGGATAGAAGTGATGAGTTCAAGAGTCGTTTAGGGGTGTCTGGCTGACTCAGGTGGTAGAGCATGAGACTCGTGATCCTGGGGTCATGAGATCAAACCCCACGTTGGTGGCAGAGTTTACCTTAAAAAAAGTGAGGCACCTGGGTGGCTCCGTCGGTTGATCGTCCAACTCTTGATTTTGGGTCAGGACACCATCTCTGGGCCTTGGGATCAAGCCCCAATCCAGTTCTGTGCTCAGCACAGAGTCTGCTTGTCCCTCGCCCTCTGTTCCTCCCCCCACCCTACCCCACTCGTGCTCTCTCTCTAGCTCTAGCTCTAAAATAAATACATTAAAAAAAAAAAAAGAGTAGTTTAGAACCTGCTTGTATTCAAATTCCACCATCTTATATCTTTGCTGTGTGTACCTCAGTTTGGGGCGGGGGTGGGGGGAGATACTAAATGAATCAATTAATGTAAATTGTTTAGCAAAGCACATGGCACATGGTAAGCATGTGATAAATGGTAATTATAATTCCTACTCTTACTCCTGTTGTTCTCTTATGTCAGATAGAGAGACGTGGACCTGGGGACAGTTAGGGTATCTGACTGAAGTCCCAGGTAAAGCACTTACTTTCTGGGTAGAACATAACAGACATTTAGTAAATGTCGAATGAATGAATGAATGAATGCACCTTTCTCTCTACATTTCTTTTTTTTTTTTTAAGATTTTATGTATTTATTTGACAGACACACACAGAGAGAGCACAAGCAGGGGGAGCAGCAGGCAGTGGGAGAGGGAGAAGCAGGCTCCTCACTGAGCAGGGAGCCCGATTCAGGCTTTATCCCAGGACCCAGGGATCATGACCTGAGCCGAAGGCCGACGTTTAACTGACTGAGCCACCTGGGCGCCCCTCTCTCTATATTTCTTTTTTTTTTTTTTTTAAGATTTTATTTATTTATTCGACAGAGAGAGACAGCCAGCGAGAGAGGGAACACAAGCAGGGGGAGTGGGAGAGGAAGAAGCAGGCTCACAGCGGAAGAGCCTGATGTGGGACTCGATCCCGTAATGCTGGGATCACGCCCTGAGCCGAAGGCAGACGCCCAACCGCTGTGCCACCCAGGCGCCCCCCTCTCTCTATATTTCTGATGAGTTCCATCCTGCTTCAGTCAACCAACACTGAGCCTTTTTTTAAAAGATTATATTTATTCATTTGAGAGAGAGAGAATGGGGGGGCAGAGGGGGAGGGAGAAGCAGGCTCCTCCCTGAGCAGGGAGGCAGACGAAGGGCTCGATCCCAGGACCCTAGGATCATGACCTGAGCTGAAGGCAGACACTTAATGCGACTGAGCCCCCCGGGTGCCCCCTGACTGAACCTTAATGTAGACCAGCACCATGCCGGACGGTAGAGGCAGGGCAATAGTTGGGCAGATGGGAAATACACAAGTCCTAACACACGTGCCCAGTGGCTCTCCTTCGGTGATGACCCACTCCTCTATTTCTGCCTTCCTGATCCAGCTCACACAGCAATCTTCCCTTTCCTCTCCAACCCACTATACTCTCTCCCTCTCCTGCGCCTCCAAAGCTCTCTTAAGTTCCTCATATTTTGCTTGATATAATTTGCCCCTTTAGATCGGCAGCAAGTCTCATTCAGGAAAGTCTATTTTTATCTCTCTCTCTCTCTCTATTTTTCTAAACTCTGCACTCAACGTGGGACTCCAACTCATGACCCCAAGATCAAGAGTCTCATGCTCTACCAACTGAGCCAGCCAGGTGCCCCAGGAATGTTTAGACACTTCTAAAATAATGAGGCGCCTGGCTGGTTCAGTCGGAGGAGCATGTGACTCTTGATCTTGGGGTCATGAGTTTGAGCCCCACATGGGGTGTAGAGATTACTTAAACAAAACTTAAAAAAAAAGACATACCTCTAAAGTAAGTGACACAGTGAAAAAGGCATATTTAATTCATTCGATGGAAGTGAAGTTGGAAAGATGGACCCACCGAGTATGGCCTGTGTGACCTTGGGCAAGACACCCCTATCTGATTTCTAAGTTTCTCCATCTGTAGGGCAAGAAAGGGACATCAGAGGCTCTCCATAGTAGCTGTTCTCAACCTTTTGAAATTGGGGCACTCCTGATGAATGGCATTCCCATGTGACATACGCTTCCATGGGCATTCGGATAAGAATGCCTGAAGCTCTATGTAACGCACCCCTTCCTGTCTCCCTCAAGAGAACATGTCTGAAAGCCAGGGAGCAAGGGTGATATTATTTATAGACACAATCTTGAGTCCACTCTTCCTCATCAGCTTATTTCTTTTCCTTCTTCATCTACTTATTTATCTGTTATAATGCAAGTAAAGCATTTTCAGCCTTCAGTAGAGGAAGTGGTTAAAAATACCAGACCAGGGGGCGCCTGGGTAGCGCAGTCGTTAAGCGTCTGCCTTCGGCTCAGGGCGTTATGGGATCGAGCCCCACATCAGGCTCCTCCGCTATGAGCCTGCTTCTTCCTCTCCCACTCCCCTGCTGTGTTCCCTCTCTCACTGGCTGTTTCTCTGTCACATAAATTAAAAAATCTTAAAAAAAAAAAATACCAGACCAGAAGCTAGGGAGACCTGTATCGAAATCCCCTCTTTACCACTCCTGAGTGGAGTGACCTTGGGCAAGTTACTGAGCCTTGGTTTCCTGGTCTATAGAATTAGAGGCTCATAAGGGAAATCAACCTCAGTAGGGCTGTGGCAAGGATTAAACGAGATCATGCTGGAAAGTTCTAAGCATTTGGCAAGGGCTCAGTCAAGTTGTCAGTACCTACTTCTGTTATGAGTTACATGTTATATGTAACACACTAGAAAATTAGGATACAATACTGAAGACTGAAGACCAAGCTCGTTCGTTCCTCTCCCTTTCTTTCTTTCTTTCTTTCTTTCTTTCTTTCTTTCTTTCTCTTCTTTTTTTTTTAGAGGTGGGGAGGGACAGAGGGAGAGGGAGAGAAAGAATCTCCAGCAGGCTCCACGCCCAGCGCAGAGCCCAACGCAGAGCTCAATCTCACAACCCGGAGATCATGACCTGAGCCGAAATCAAGAGCCAGACGCTTCATTGACTGAGCCACCCAGGCCCCCCTGAAGACCAAGCTCTTGATTAGTTTCCACCAACTGATCTTTTATGGTTTTCTAACCTAGTCTTGGGGATCCTGAGTGCTGGTGGATTTTCCTGCTAGGATGAGAAACAGATTTATGGATGTAACCCATTTTTTCTTTGCCTGCTTACTCTATCCCCACTCTCTCATTTTAGCATCCTTTTATTATTGTTGTTGTTATTGTTATTATTATTATTATTTTAAGTAAGCTCTACACCCAACATAGGGCTTGAACTCACGACCCCAAGATCAAGAGCCGCATGCTCTACTAACTGAGCCAGCCAGGTTGGCTCCTGATGTTAGCCCCCTTTTAAATTGAAAAATGTTGTCTTTTTAGTAAAGTTTCATTCTCTCTTTTATTGAGCTATAATTTACACAAAGTAAAATGCACAAATTTTAAGTTTATAATTTGATTAATTTTTATATGTAACCACAACTCAGATTAAGATACAGAGCTGTGTTTCTACTACAGTGACCACTTAGCACATGTGGCTACTCAACACTTGAAATGTAGCTGGTCTGACCTAAGAAGTACCATAAGCACAAAATATACATTGGATATAGACGATTATTTAAAAATGAATGTAAAATATACCATTAATAATTTTATATTATTTACATGCTGAAATGTAATGCTTCGAATATATTGTAAATTAATTTTACCTGTTTCCTTTTACTTTTTAAATGTGGCTACTAGAAAATTTAAAATTACGTATGTGGTTCACCGCTGTGGATTGCATCTTATTTTATTTATTTATTTATCTATCCATCTATTTTGAGTGAGAACGCAAGCGAGAGGTGGGGCAGAGGAAGAGGGAGATTGACACTCTGCACTGAGCACAGAGCCTGATGGGCTTGATCTCACAACCTTGAGATCGTGACCTGAGCTGAAATCAAGAGCCAAATGAGCCACCCAGATGCCCTGTGTCTTATTTCTATCAGGCAACAGTGGTATAGAATGTCTTCATCCTATAGAAAATTCTCACTTACTTACCAGTCAGTATCTTCTCCCTTTCCCCCAAAGATAAACACTATTCTGACTCCCCCCCCCCATAGATTAGTTTTGCCTGTTGTAGAACTTTATGTGGATGGAATCATGCAGTATGTATTTTGTCTGCGTCCGGCTGCTTTTGGTTAACACAAATTTTTGAAATTCATCCATATACCATTCGTTTGTTCCTTTTAATTTTTGCGTAGTATTCCATTGTGTGAGTATATCATGGCTTCTTCATTCTCCTATTGATGGACATTTGGAATGTTTCCAAATTCTTTTCTTTTTTAAAGATTTTATTTATTTATTTGACAGAGAGAGAGACAGCCAGTGAGAGAGGGAACACAAGCAGGGGGAGTGGGAGAGGAAGAAGCAGGCTTCCAGCGGAGCATGGAGCCCGATGCGGGGCTCGATCCCAGGGACCTGGGATCACGCCCTGAGCCTAAGGCAGACGCTTAACGACTGAGCCACCCAGGAGCCCCTGTTTCCAAATTCTGACTGTAACGAATAATGCCACTATTACTGTTCTTGAAAAAATCTTTAAATAGTCTCTTTCAAAGTATTTTTACTACATTTTTTTATTCTTAAAATAAATCCATATTCAAAGAAAAAATCCATACACATAGCAACATACGATATACACCACCCCCTTGTTAATGATTTGATGTTAACGGTTTCTGGTTTGATGTAAATCCTTTCAGACCTTTTCTTCCGCATTTAGAATCATGTGCTACTACCATTAATAAAATTGTCATTTTGGTAGTTCCTGTCTTGGCTGCCTCACCCCTGGAGACAGCTGCATAGCTCTTGATCTCTGCTCCTCTTGTTCTACACTTTATAGAAGACCAACACTGGAAAAGATGCAGGAATAGCCTAGGGAATGCAAATATATGGCACTCCTCCCACTGTTCCCTGATTACCTGGATCCATGGCAGACATCGCTAATCAATCATAGCTTTCTGTCTTTGCCCAGCCCCAGCCACTACTAATCAATAGGAAAACTGAAACCAATTTCCCATCTCTGAAATAATCTGGCCACCTTCCATTTTGCTGACGAATAAACTAGGTAGGACTTGCAGAGGGGAAGAGCTTGCTTCAAGGTCAGAAAGGATCCCCAGCCTCCTAACTCCCAGTCTAAAGTTTTTTTTCTGCTACACTCAATGGACTCCAAAACCTAAATCCCTGGGATCCTGAAAACCCAATCTCTAGGGAGAGGACATTTTGTTCCCCAGACAGGGCTCCTAAATGGAAACTTCTCTAGCCAGCCCCTCACCTTTATGCCCTGAGTGTAATCGGAAGCCCCTGCCAAAAGACTGGCATCCCCTCCCCCACAGTCACCACTGACAGACCTGCGGTTTCTGTTCTCCAGGTCTGCAGTTTAGTTTCCCAAAATAAACATTTAAAAAAATAAAAAATAACGGAGGCATGCTCTTAGCATCTTTGCCTTCAGCCCCAGAGTTGTGGAGTTATTAACCAACCAGACTAAATCAAATAGTTAATTACAGTAGAGAGGCAACTTCAGATGGTGAAACCATAAAACTCGAAAAGCATCGCCCTTTCACCAACACATCAAATCGACTCTGGCTGTCATTGGAAGGGACAGTGAGAAAGTGGGAGTCAGCAGGTCTGGACAGAATGTGGGTGTTCTCAGCTGGATGAGCAGAATAGTTTATTTAATTCTCTCCCTGCCTGGGCAAGGGGGAAAAGTCAGAGGGAAAAAAGGGGACAGAACGTAGCATCATGTTTGAGTCAGGTAGAGCTGGGTTCTTAGGACTGCCTCCTCCCCACGTGCTAGCTGTGTGACCTTGGACATGTCACCTCAGCTGTCTGAGTCTCAATTTCTCCATCTGTAAAACAAGCATATTAAAAAAACGTATTTTATTGGATTGTTGGACTGATGAAAATGACTTGGTTAAAAAGATGTATGGACAACCCTTGTGAGTATATGTCTCTAGA
Source organism: Ursus maritimus (assembly GCF_017311325.1). Lineage (NCBI taxonomy): Eukaryota > Metazoa > Chordata > Mammalia > Carnivora > Ursidae > Ursus > Ursus maritimus. The sequence continues at coordinate 14,349,155 of NW_024425897.1, forward strand.
TTGTAAGCTCTGTGAGAGTGGGGATAACTGTCGGTCTCCTTCACCATCACGTCCTCTAACCCTAGCATGGTGACTAGTTCTAGGCAAGCACTTAATAAGCAACTATTAAGCCCTCAGTATAAGGTACGGTCTTGAGAATGGGGATGGTCATGGAAGAGATTACAAAAAGGCTTAGCACAGGGGCCCTGCCCTTAAGTAACTCTCATTCCAGCGTAACAGACAGTCCAGAACCATCTGTACTAGTAGGTGGATTATTATGCATTGAATACCTAGATAATATAATGTAGTGGTGCATGGTAGAGATTCTAACATCAGACTTGAGTTCAAACCTCAGCTCCCCCACTTGCCACCGTTCCGATCTTTATTGGCGAGTTTACCTGTCAATGCTTCTGTTTCTGGATTTGTAAATAAGGGCCTACTTTATAGGGTTATGGTAAGGATCGAAGGAGTTTCCTGAAGTGCTTAGTACCATGCCTAGAACATATTGCTCAACAAATCTTAACTATTACTTTTCCCATCTACTATGTGGCTTTGGACAAATTACTTGACATCTCTAAGACTTATTTTCCTGGTCAGTAAAATGAAAATACAACCGTTCCTACTCTGAAGAATCGATAGGAGAACGAAATGAGAAAATCCCTGAAATGTGTTTAGCATGGTGTCTGGTATATAGAAAGTACTCAATAATTTCTAGATGATGATGATGATGGTAAAAACAAGGTGCTATGGGAGAAAAGTAAATTCATTTTGACGGATAGGTACTGGGATAAGAGAAAGGTTTACAATAGGTCAGTGATTGGAGGGGTAACAATTTCATTGAGACACAATTCACATAAAATACAATTCACCCATTTAAAGTGTATATTTCAGGTTTTTAGCATATTCACCGAATTGTGCAACTATCACCATAACCAACTTTAGAATGTTTCATCACTCCAAATAGGAAACTATACCCATTCATCATAACTCCCTCACTCTCCATTTCCCCCCAGAATTCTCCCTGACCCTCCCAAGCTCCAGGCAACCACCAGCTTACTTCCCATTTCTGTGGATTTTCCTATTGTAGACACCTTGTGTAAATGGAACAAAGTTTGTGAACTTTTGTTTCTGGCTTCTTTCACTCGGCATAATGTGTTCAAGGTTCATCCATGTTGTAGCATGTTTATCAGTACTGCATTGTCTCTTATGGCTGAGTAATATTTCATTGCATAGAGTTGATAGACATTTGGGTTGTTTCCACTTTTTTGGCTATTATAAAATAATGCTGCTGAGGGGCGCCTGGGTGGCACAGCGGTTAAGCGTCTGCCTTTGGCTCAGGGCGTGATCCCGGCGTTATGGGATCGAGCCCCACATCAGGCTCCTCCGCTATGAGCCTGCTTCTTCCTCTCCCACTCCCCCTGCTTGTGTTTCCTCTCTCGCTGGCTGTCTCTATCTCTGTCAAATAAATAAATAAAATCTTTTTAAAAAAATAATGCTGCTGAGAACTTCCATGTACAAGATTTGTGTGGATAATGTTTCCGTGTCTCTGAGGGTATACACCTAGGAGTGGAATTGCTGGATTATAGGGTAAGTCTATGTTTAACTGTTTGAGGATCTGCTTTTCCAGACTGTTTTCATATCCTGCACCATTTTACATTCCCACCAGCAATGCACAAAGGCTCCAATTTCTCCACATCCTCGCCAACACTTGTCATCTAGCATTTTGATGACAGCCGTCCTGGGGGTCGTGCGGTGGTATCTCATCATAGCTTTGATTTGTATTTTCTGATGGTTAATGACGTTGAGCATCTTTTCAAGTACTTATCAGCAACTTATAGATCTTCGGAGCTATGTCTATTCAGATCCTTTGCCCATTTTTTGAAGTTTATGTATTTATTTATTTAAGTCCTCTTTACACCTGCCATGGGGTTCATGACCCTGAGATGAAGAGTCGCATGCTCTTCCGACTGAGCCAACCAGGTGCCCCTTTTCTGCCCATTTTTTAAAAAAGATTTTATTTATTTATTCGACAGGGATAGAGACAGCCAGCGAGAGAGGGAACACAAGCAGGGGGAGTGGGAGAGGAAGAAGCAGGCTCATAGCAGAGGAGCCTGATGTGGGGCTCGATCCCACAACGCCGGGATCACGCCCTGAGCCGAAGGCAGGCGCCTAACCGCTGTGCCACCCAGGCGCCCCTCTGCCCATTTTTAATTGACTTATTTATTTTTTCATTTTTGAGTGGTATGACTTCTTTGTATATTCTAGATATAAGTCCCTCATCATATGTACGATTTGCAAAAAGTTTCTTATGCTTTGTGTTGTTTTTCCACTTTCTTGATAGTGTTCTTTGAAGCACAGACATTTTTAATTTTAATGATGTCTGATTGATCTTTTAAAATAATTTTAGATCTTACGGGTGCCTGGATTCTCAGTCGCTTAAGTGTCTGCCTTCAGCTCAGGTCCTGATCCCAGGGTCCTGGGATGGAGCCCCTCGTCGGGCTCCCTGCTCAGCAGTGAGCCTGTTTCTCCCTCTCCTTCTGCCCCCCCCACCTGCTTGTGCTCTCGTTCTCTCTCTCTCTCAAATATATAAATAAAATCTTAAAACATAAATTTGGATCTTACATTTAGGCCTTTGATTCATTTTGAGTTGATTTTTGTGTATGGTGTGAGGTAGCAATGCAATTTAGTTCCTTTGCACAGGGACGCCAAGTTGCCCCGGCATCATTTCTTGAAGAGCCTGTTTTTCCCTATTGAATTGTGTTGGTAGCCTAATAAAAAAATCGGTTGATTGTGAACATGAGGGTTTATTTCTGGACTCTCAATTCTACTCTGTTGATCTGTATGTATATCCTTTGCTGGTCCCACACTATCTTGAAGGTAACTGAATTTGAGCTGGACAAAATTAACTGGACCTCACAATGCAGAGTCACAGAACTTCCTTATCCTTCCACACTGCTCTAGAATTTTTAAGGTGTTTTCATACACATGAGCTCACCCAACTCTTGCAGCAACCGACAGAATATATGGAAGCTCAGAAGGCTGAGTGGTATATCCCTAGACTGACTCAACCAGAAACAGTGACCAACTTGTCAAGAGCTCTCATTACCCTGGCCCATCGCCTCGTGGTTGAGTCTGGAAATTTGGGAGAAGGAAAAAGACACTGAGAAAAATTAGGGTAAAAATGACGGGAAGGGTGCAAAACACACTGATTATAAATATTTGGCTCCTAATCAGTTTATGATAAAATTTCCCTTCTCCTGTACGGACAAGAAATGGAATGTTCTGGGTAATCCTGGGTTTTGCTTGGGTCTTTGCTTTTTCAAAGAATGAAAACACAGTGAAATACTCTCAACACTAAAACCACATGGACTGTAATTTAATCTTTAATTTTGTTGTTGTTGTCATTCTAGAAGACTCTTCGGTATATTTTAAAGCAATGTTTCTTCAAGAGTGGTCTGAAGAAAACCTCAGCTATCAGCATCATCTGATAGAGGCGCTTGTTAAGAAATGCATTCTTCAAAACTCCCATCCACCCTGCGTCTACTGAAAATCACTGGGTAATTTTTTTATGCACATTAGGGTTTGGGAACCACTGTTTTAGAGCAATGAAAGTCAAATTATGAATATCAATTATTATTGCACTCAAGAGATGCAAACATTCTGCTTAAAGGAGAATTCTGGATCACAACAGATTAATGTACCTCATTTCTTTCGAGTCTTTGCTAAAACATCACCCCTCCCTATACATTTACTGATTTAAAATTGCTTATCACCCTCTTCTCCATGCCTCCCTCCCTCCCTATCCCCCTTCCTTTCTCCACAGCACTTACCAACAGCTGACATGTTATTTATTTACCTATCTATTTATTTATTTGTTATCTGTCTCCTGTCTCTAGAAAGCAAGTTTCACAAAGGTAGTGGTGCTAGGAATATAGCACTCGAGGTAGTGCCTGGCAGGTAGCGGGTGTTCAATAAATATTTGTAGAACAAATGAACGTGCCAAGTTGTATCTTAGGCTTGGGTATAATGTCATTTGTCCCTTGGCTTTCTGGAAAGGATTTTTTTTTTTAACTATAAAGCAAATCATTCTTTCATTCTCTGAGGGATGCTCGGTGTGCGTGGTAGTAGAGAGAAAGAGCTGGAAGGGCATCCTCTAATCTCCTAATTCTGGAGTCTGGGCCAGTTGCTCTAAAGATCATTCTTCCTTAATACCACTGAGATCCTCGGTTCACTGCAAGGACCGTGCCTTTACAGCTGCATTGTCCTGGGAGGGCTACCCCTACTGGGAACAAAGTGGACTGAAGCAGCGAGGCTGAGATGAACCTAGGGTAGGAGGAGACTTCTGAAGTCCACTGTGCCTCAAACCAGGTAGTGACAACAAGTAGATGAGACGCTGCCTCGTCCGAGGACCTGAATGAGAACGCTAATAAACGGATCCTATCTCAGTGTACTATACACACAGGCTTGGCTGGCTCTAAGTAAATGACCCTTACCCATTTCCCACCTTCCAAGCCACCTGTCCAGCGGCATCAGCACACAAATCAATGCTCTCTTGCCTCCCACCCTGGCCCTGCACTTCCCCATTGACCTCATTTTACGCACAAGGAACCTGAAGTTTAGGGGTGCCTGGATGGCTCAGTCGTTGAGCGTCTGCCTTCGGCTCAGGGCGTGATCCCGGCGTTCTGGGATCGAGCCCCACATCAGGCTCCTATGCTGGGAGCCTGCTTTTTCCTCTCCCACTCCCCCTGCCTGTGTTGCCTCTCTCACTGGCTCTCTCTCTCTCTGTCAAATAAATAAATAAAATCTTAAAAAAAAAAAAAAAGGAACCTGGAGTTTAGATCTACCAATAGCTGGTTCCCTAACAGCAGATTCGCTACCTGCTGACCCTCATCTGTCTTACTCCCGGGAGACACCTGATATTCCGGTTTGTACTGAGGTGGTGAGAAATACCCTGTGTGAGGTGCCCCCCTCCAACCTCCAGTCCAGGGGATGCTGAGAAACTGTGGGGTAAGTAGGACAATAAAAACAGGAAAAAGCAAGTTTGTTTCTAGTGTTATGCGCACAGGGTGGCAGGATATACCTGCTGAGTGTTCCCAGAAGGTCCCCAAGGAAACCATTAACTTGAGTCTCTCACGTTCTTACATGTGTGGTGGTTGGGGTAGGGGGAGGGAAGGTATATTGAGAAGAGGGGGATGGGCACCCTTCCAGAGGTCAGGGTTATGCCGCCCAGAGCTGCTGTACACATTAATGAAAGGTGGCTGACTGAAGGATGGGTGTCAAGGTGAGCAGCAAGGGGTTTGTCATGAAGGGCTGTCGCTGAGTTATACAGGGTGGATTTAAGATAGGGAAGGGGGAAGGAGTGGGAGGTGAGTTGGGAGGGAGGGGCTCGTGTGGCACTGAGATTCCCAGCAGGGTGGGGGTGTGGGGGGAGTGGCTATCTTAGCCTCCCGCTTTGACCCTTTCTTGGCTGGTCTCAGCCAGGAAATTGAGGAGAGGAGATGGATATGGCTAGCTGGGGATAGAGAAGGTGGCCTCCGGCTCCGGAGGTGATCAGAATGGATGCTGGGGTTTCCAGGCTGGAAGGAGGGAGTTTTGGGGGAGGGCGAGATGACTCCTAGGAGCCTAGGGTGAAAGTATGGGAGGGGATCTCAGAGACCGGGAGGGGATCTCAGAGACCCGGGAGATGGAGGCGTAGGGAGGCGGAGGGAGAAGTGAAGGCGTTTGCCTTCATGGGGAGTAAGTCTCAAACTGAGGCGGACTGAGAGAAGTAACTCCAAACGCAGTGGGTAGACAGCTGAGGGTCTTCCAGTCCGATGGGGTTGGGCTAGGAACGCTGCAAAAGAAGGGGGTCATTCAGAGGGGAAGGTGCACAGCCGAGCCGGCGGCCTCCTGAACTGGAAACGGGAGCTTCTAAGAGGCACTGACCTCTCCCCCAGCCTCGGTGGGGAGGGCCAGTGAGCGTCCGGAACCGGCTTTCCCGAATCCAAACAGAAGTCTGAGTAGGGCTGACAAGTGAGCCAGGAGTGAGAGAAACAGTGAAGACTCCTCACACGAGGGGGTGCGGTGGCAGCAAACTGGGAACCCGGGCTTAGAATAGAGGGGTTCCTCAATAGACCATACAGAAGGGATTTGGGGGAGTTGAAGGGGACAGTAGGGGCTGAGAAGGGATTCAGGAAACTGACACGGTTTCTACTGGGGTGCTGATGGAGTCTCCCCACTCGAGACGCGAGGCATTGAAAGGGTTCCCCAAATTGGATATAGAGGATATGGGACACTGGGAGTGGACTGAGGGCTGCTGAAGGGGAGCCCAGAATCAGGCTCTGAGGAAATTGGGGGCAGCCTCTCATTCCCACTGGGGGAATGGAGGGCTCCTCCACCAGTCGGAACGCGGGGGGCATGGGGGGGGCACCGGGGTTATCTCCCTCCCGACCCAGGGAGATTGGGGAGCTCAAATTCTGGATAGCGGGGACCTGACAGGGAGGACTAGGGGGTCCCCGATCCGGAACCGAGCTACCTTGAAGGCACCGGGAAGCGCTTCATTCCGGGAGGGCGTTCCCACGGCCCGGCCCCGCGCTGGGGTGGGTGGGGGGGTGCCGCCGCGCCCTGGTCCCGGCCCGCCTCGGGATTCGGGGTCTCTCTCGCCCTCGGGGACCCGGGAGCCCAGTGGGAGCGGGGTCCGGACGCCGCCGCCTCCGCGGGCGCCCGGGCGCGCGGGCGAGCGCGGGGCTTTATGCGCGCAGGGCGGCGGGGGGAGGAGCCGGCAGGTCGGCCCCCGGCGGGCCCTCCCCTCGGCCGTCCCCGCCCGCCCGCCCGAGCGGGGTCGGGGGAGGGGGCAGCATGGCCTGTCCGTCCGGCCCCCTTCGCCGCGCTCCTCATCTGCCCCGCGCCGAGCGCTGCCGCCGCCGCCGCCGCCGCCGCTCCGCTGCCCGCGCCGCCCGCGGCTCCCGATGGAGACTGACGCGCCCCAGCCCGGCCTCGCCTCCCCGGACTCGCCGCACGACCCCTGGTACGGCCCGGCCCGGCCCGGCCCGGCCTGCCCGGCCCGCGCCCGCCCCGGCCCCGCCAACATGGCCGATCCGGGTCGGGCCGGGCCTCCCCGGGGCCCGGGCCCGCGCCCCCTGCGCCCTGGCGCCCGGCGCTCACGCGGGCCCTTTGTGTCTCTCCTCCTCCCGCAGCAAGATGTTCATCGGGGGACTCAGTTGGCAGACTACGCAGGGTGAGGGAGCCCGGGAGCGCCCGCCGGCCAGGCAGGGCACCCTGGACCCCCCGGCGCCCCGGAACCGGACACCCCAGCCCGGCCCTGCGCCCTGCTGACCCCGGGCGCCCCCGCGCCTCTCTTTCGCGCCCCGCCCGGGGACCCCGAGAGCGCAGGGCGATCGGCGAGCGCGCACGGCCCAGCGGGTGGAGGGGAGGAGATGAGGGGTTCAGGGGGCATCGGGGGGTGGGCTGGGCCCCCGGGACCCGCCGGCGGCAGCGCCAACTCCGCTCGCACCTGCGGCTCAAACTTTTGTGAGGCGGCTCCCGGAGCGGCGGGAACCCGGCCGGAGCCGTCCCCCCTCCAGCCCAGCTCGGCCCTCGGCTTCCTGGAGCCCCCGTGGGCGCCAGAAGGCTCCACGGGAGCTGGGTGAGGGCTATGGGGGGGGCAGTGGAGAGCGCGCAGGCTGCTTGGCGCGGGGGCGGCCGGGCCGCGGCGGGGTCACCGGGGGCAAAGGACGGGGGAGGGGGGGAAGGGCGCGGGGCCCGAGCTGGTCCGAAGGCGGGTGTGTGGTTACAGAAGGGCTGCGCGAATACTTCGGCCAGTTCGGGGAGGTGAAGGAGTGTCTGGTGATGCGGGACCCTCTGACCAAGAGATCCAGGTGAGCCCCTCACCCCCTCCTCCTGCTCCCGGCTCGCCCCCCTCCACCGCCACTCACTGCCTTGTAACCATCTGCCTCTCCCTCACTACCGCGCGCAGGGGTTTCGGCTTCGTCACTTTCATGGACCAGGCGGGGGTGGATAAAGTGCTGGCGCAGTCGCGGCACGAGCTCGACTCCAAAACAGTGAGTGGCCCTCCGGGCGTCGGGGGTCCTTTGGGAGAGGGAGGCCGCCGGAGGAGAGGGTCAGGACTCTCCCCAGCGGACAGTTGGACGGGGTCCTTAAGGAAGGAAGGAGTTTTCTGAGTAGAAGGGCTGCCAAGCTCCGAAACTTTGTCACCAGAGTGGGGGAGAGGGAGGAGAAGAATCCCAGGCCTGCGGTGAGATGCTACCCCCAGCCCCTCCCTATGCCTACTAATCTTGAGGCCTCACGGAGCAGCTCGGGGTGGGGCTAGGTCCCTCCCCTAGCCTAAACTGGGTGAGTCAGGGTGCCAGTGACCCACCCCGTGGCTTCTCTGGACTCTCGTGTTTGGCTCCCCACCACCACCATTCCAAACCAATGGCAAAGCATCACCGAATTCCCCCCCTCTCCCCCCACCTCTTTTGGTCTGTGAGCTCCCCGCATTGTGTGGAAGACATGAACCTGCTTTGCCCATGAAGGGATTTATGAGAAGGGAACTAGCCTTGCCTGGAAACAACCCTTCTGAGGGCTGGATCCGAGGAGAGGCTGCTTTTCTGGCATTCAAACTCCTGAAACATTTTACTGCTGTCCCACTGCTCCCCAGTGTCTTGGGCCCTCCAGGGGGCGCTGGCCCAGGCCCCTGCTCTAGGGGAGAGGGAAAAGGAGAAAGTCAGAGGAGGGGTTACTCTGTGATGGGGTGACCAGAGGCCAGGGGGCCGGGACAGTGTGATCTCTCTCCACACTCCCCCACTCTCCTCCAGCCCTGGGCCTCCCTGCTTGGGTCAGTCACTAGCTCCTGTTTACCTGCAACAATAGCTGGTTGTGCCCAAGAATTTGCTAAATTACCGCCTGTCCCCAGCTCCTGTTATCTCTGCCCAGTGGCTCCCACTCCTGCTCTCAGTAATGAGCAAATGAGGCCAGGCCTCAACTTTGCCGGCTCTGAAAGGATCTTCTTGGCGCAGACTGAGTGACCCAAGCTGGGAATGGAGAGACAGTGGCCTATTGTTTTTGGTGATTATCTGCCATCAAGCTGCCAGTTCTCCTACCATCCCCTGTCCTCAGAATGCACTGATGGCTTCAGCAGGGCTCAGGAAGCTGAGATTTAGGGATTGGGGCTGGGGAGGGGGGTCATGGAAGATTGATAAGGAGAAGAGAGAAGAGGGGAAGGAGGGTGTGATGGGCATCCTTCTGAGGTTTGGGACTCAAAAAGGCAAGGGCTTTGTGTTTGGCATTTGCCGGCCTGAGAGAGGGGGGCGGGAGGGAGGGTTATTGTGGGGAGTCTATTTTAGGTTCTGACTTTCACCTTTTATTTACTTGTTGGGTTTTATTTATGTTACCGGCTGTGAGTCAGAGTGGAGGTGGGGTGTGTCAGGGATCGGGTGTGCGTGGGTCTGTGGGACGTGGCTTGGGTACCATCTCCCCATCAGGGTCTGCGCAGGGGGACTGTCTGAGGTGCTCTGGTGGCTGGGGAGGCTGCTTCCAGGAGAAAGAGAAGGATGAAAATGTCCGTAGAGGTACGAAATCACACCTTCAGACAGGGGAAGTGGGCAGTCGTGATTTCCCCTGGAGCCCAGTGGGACTTTGGGAGAGAGGAGATACTGCCCCGGCATGGATTTTAGAGGTTCCTTCGCTGTGGGCAGATCCAGGGGGGGAGCCCAGAGGAGGCCGGTCCCTGGTTCATGCCATTTAGGCAGAGAGGAGCCAGAGCCTGTTGCCTAGAATGAGGCTGAGTTTTGAACGGAAGGAACTTTGGGAAAAGATAGATCTTCCCTGCGATTGGCTGGTGAACTTCTGAGTGGTATCCACCCATGTGGGTGGCAAGAAACTCTGGAATGACCAGGCCTCGTAGGTCCTGCATTGATCACAAGGTCTCGTGCCCTGGCTTTTGCTGTTTATCAGTACCCAGGAGCACCCAGGTGCTCCTTGCTTTTCTCCTTTGGTTGTTCACAGCCAAGGGCAAAGGTGGCCCGCTGGTAATAGCACCTTTGTTTGCGCAATGAAGGGCAGTTCACAAAGGGCTGCTTTCACCCATGTTATCTCATTTGATTCCCCAGGGCTGCCCTGGGAAAAGCGCGTGTGATTATCCCCACTTTGCAGATGAGGGAACTGAGGCTCTGAGGGGTGGGCAAGTTACCAAAAGCAGAGGCTAGGCCTGGAGCCCAAAGTTTCTGATGGAGTCCAAGTCCCATGGCCTTGCACGTTACCAAATCCTGTGCTCTGATTCACTCCAAGCCTGGTTGCATTATCAGGGAGCTGTTTGCTTGCAGCCTCAAAGAGGGCTGTTAGATGTTGATAGTATTGGGGGAACAGAGCTGAGTCCATTCCTGGTGATTTATGAACTCTTACCTTGAAACAAAGAATATTTCCATCTCTAAAGTCTGCATCGCATGCCTCACCTGGACAGGTATCTGTGTGAAGTCAGGTGAGGAGGGCCCTTAAGCACCCCGTGCTTGAAGGAATAAGACTTTGCTTGCTTACTTTGTGGGGGTTCCTGCTGTGAGCCAGACACCTTGCCAAGTGCTTTGTAAGCGTTCTCTCAAATAGTCTGTGGACGACCCCTTTGGGGTGGGTGTTACTATTTGTCCATTTAGCGGGAGAGCTTGGCCCTGAGGCTCAGAGAGGTTAAGTAACTTATCCAGGGTCTCCCAGCTGGGAAACAGTATAAGTGGGATTTGAACCCAGCAGCCTGGCACTAAGGCCTAAATGCTTAACCGCTACACTTTTCTGCCAGAGGCTGTGGTGATTTCTGTTCCCTCTGTGTCATCTCTGTGTCCTGGGATGAGAGAAGTCCTCAGGGCTGAAGGCTGCTTGGTCACCCATCTGAAGTGTGATAACCAAGGCCCCTCTACCTCTCCCTTCTCTTTCAGATTGATCCCAAGGTGGCCTTTCCTCGGCGAGCACAGCCTAAGGTGGGTATGTCTGTGTCTGGGAGGAGCTGTGTCACTTCAGGCAGTGATCTCCCCAGCATTCTCCTCTATGGGAGATGCTTCTGGAACCTCCGTTTGGAGTCCTTCTGGAATAGACTGGAATGGGAAGAGGGAGGATTCTTAATGTCCTTGCTCTGTGGATTGAAGACATCCTGCATCTTTCCGTCTGTGCTCTGGGATGGACTGGGAGGGGACTGCATGTGTTGGGAGAAGGAGGAACCCCACAGGGAATTCAGTCCTGTATTTGAAGCCAGTACACTTTGGACCCTGAGTCGAATTCTGACCTCATAGATCACAGCTTCTAAACCCAATGCCCCTGGGGAGGTCAAACTCAGGACAGACACCCCCTGAGGCTGAGCTAGAGTCAGGCCAGGGAGCTATCTCTGACCCCCCAGTCCCCTTCCTACCTCTGGGGTTCACTGTGTTCAGCTTGCAGAGGGGGAAGGGACCATGGAGTTGGTCACCTGTTTGTCACTTGGGTGGAGTGCTCTCTTTCCCGCGCTGTGGCGAGTTTTTCTGGGTGTGTGTGAATTCTGAGCAGATGAACTATATAGCATTTAAGACTTTTGGTGCAGGGTAGGGGCCTGAGATTTTATTCCAGGCCCCAAGGCAACTAGCCAGATCTTAATTTTTAAATGGCTAAATATAGGGGACAGGAAGGAAGGCTGATTATAGTACAGGGAGCCGAGGACCCCTGAGTCTGCTGACTGAACTTGTGTCCTAGGACTAGGTTCCCCTCTGGGAGATCTGCTCCCTCCTTTGCACAGGGTTTGGTAGGAACCAGGATGCTTTAAGGTTTTGAGCCAGTGGCTTCCACCATGGTGCCCAGCTCCTGCCACAGTGAAGGGAGAGGGGCAAGTTTTAGGAGACAGGAAGGGGACATCTCTAGAAGGATCCAGCAGAGGGCCTGAAAGCAATTATGGAGCAGGTATTCGAAGGAAGCCGCACCAGGGAGCACATGGTCGGAATTGGGTTAATTCCATTAAGCAGTTCGGTGACAGAAGGTGCTTTAGTGTTAGGATGGGGCTGGGAATTTCTGTGGATTAGCCATGCGCTCCTGGGGTAATTAGGACCATGTGTTCTTCCTAAAACAGGGCTGGGGCCACAGGGCTGCCAGAGGTTGGGTTGGGAGGAGGTTGATGAGGAAAATGTCGGCGTTGAGTTCAGGGGAGCCCTGTGATGGGCCTCGGTCTCTCTGGGGGGGTCTCTGCGTTACGCTGTAGGTCTGGGTCACTAACCCACCCCCTTCCCGGCATTGGTCCTTAAGGAAGACATTTTCCCCTACATAGATCCCAGGGATGGAGGCGGGAGGGAGGCACACTCCAGCCAGCCAGTGTGTGGGGTGCACAGCTGCCCATGACAGGCCTAGAGGCGGGGGTCCAAGGGGGAGCTTGAGGGGGGGCCTTCCCAGTAGCTAGGGCCACAGAGAGCTTGTCAGCTGGCGTCCTGGCAGGAGGGCTCGAGCCCCTGCTGGTGGCAGTAGGCCACAGGACTCAGATGCCCAACTTTCTCATTCCCTCCCCTTAACAGATGGTGACTCGAACGAAGAAGATCTTTGTGGGGGGGCTATCGGTGAACACCACGGTGGAGGACGTGAAGCAATATTTTGAGCAGTTCGGGAAGGTGGGTCGAAACCTGGGGGTGCTTTTGGGGGCTGTGGAAGCCCTGTAGAATTGGTCAGAACCAAGTAGAGTCCAGCCAGGTCATTCCAATTCCTGCAAAAAGGTGAAAAGGGAACTGGGTCCGTTTGTGGGTGAGGCCAGGCTCCTGAACCCACCGGTTCAGGCTCCGGTCCTATTTGTGGGCCTCAGCCTCTGGACTCATCCCCCAGGGAGGGAAGCCACACAGTAGCTGTCCCTGTTGTTGCCCTTCCCCTGTGTTTTTCTCTTGCTTATCTTCATTCTCCCGAGGGAGGCTGCTCTCCCCTAGCCAGTTCAATCCAGTCACCCCTTGGCCTCCTGGGAGTTTGCACCTGTCCAGGCCACGGGCGGTTGCACCTTCCCCCACTCCTTCCTGGTGAGGATGATAAGGAGGCAATAAATATGATTCCCAACTGCACTCAGCACCCTGCTTGCCCAGGTGGGAGCTGGGGGAGGTGCTGATCCCCTAACTATTTGAGGGGGTACTGAGGAGAGCACCCTAAATTCCCCAGAGCCCAGCAGATTGGCTCTCAGCTCTGAGGTACATTGAGCTTAAGTTTCTGGACCGTTTAGTTTACGAAGGAGATGTGACATCATCAGACAATAGGGTGTCCCCAGAAAGGTGAGTGATGGGAGCATCAAGGTCCCATGGGGAGATGGCAAAGAGGGGGCCAATGTTAAGACTGGGGGTGAAGGAGGGCTGCTGTGCTTAGTGCTGGGGTCCCTGGTCTTCCATGACGTGAGACAGGCTACAGGCTGGGTCTCTACCTGCCCATCAAGGCAGTTTCAGTTGCCTGCTAGGCAAAGGGCAGAGGCCTTGGGAATGGGATGTGAGCTGGGGACTGGGTGGGTTTCCAGGGCCCTGTCTCTAGGGGAGAAGAGGAGAGGGTGGGAGGTCCCCTGGCCAGCGGATGCTGGCGGCGTGGGGGCCAGAGGCCTAGGTGCAGGACGGAGGGCAGGTCGGCGGCCTGGGCCCCAGAGGGAAGGGCGCTCCTGGGAAGCAGCAGGCCCGCTCGGCTCCGGCGGGGTGTCTTTGTGTCTGAGCGCCGAGCATTAGAGCTCGCACTAATCTGATCCAGCAGCTGTGATTGGAGGCCGCCTGCCCCCGGGGCCGGCGTTGCCATGGCAACCGGGCCCCAGGAGAAGCCGTCAGCGGCCGCGTCTTTTGTTCGGGCCTAAATCGGCGTTGGCATGTGAAACCGGCCCGGGGAGGCCAGGGGGAGCTGGAGAATAGGCTGCCAGGGAGCGAGGGGGACAGCCGGGAATGCCAAGGGCCCCGCGGCGGGGGGCCCCCCGCCCGGATCGAGGGGCCGCCACCGAGGGGGGAACAATGGTCAGCCGCCATGGCTGCCACTCAGGCTTAGCGGCCGCCGAACTTGGCGGCTCCCACTGGTCAGCAGGCCTCGGCCGCCTCCCCTCCCCCTGCTGGAGCCCCCCTGCCCCCGGGTTCCCATGGAGACCAAAGCCTATTAAGGACACTGGGCTGGGAGCCTCCCTCCCCTCAGCTGGCCCCAGGAGGGGACACCAGTGGGGGTCCCCTGGACCCCCAGGCACTTTCCTTGCTCCTTGCCCTGGCCTCAACCCCACTGCCTCGCTAGGGGTCTGTCCAGCCAAGGCCCAGGTTGAAGGGTCTGGGGGGCCAGGAATGGTGGAGTTGGATGGTTGGCTGAAGGAAGGCCAGAAGGGCTGTGGATTTGGGCTGAATCACTTTGTGGGTCAGGCAGGAACTCAGAGCTATAGGATTAAGGAAGAGGGTGTGGCTTTTATTCATTCATTAATTCAAAACATAATTATTGAGTACAAGTCAAGGTGCTCCATAGGATGGCCGTCACCATAGCTGACCTGGGCGCTGTCCTCATGGAACCTTCAAAGCAAGGGGTGTTGGGCTGCTCACTCTCTGCTTTGCTTCTCCCCCATGTGACTGTGGGCAAGCCCCTCCACAATAAAGCTCATAATAGCTGTTATTTATTAAGCATTTACTGTATCCCGGGTAATGTGAGTTCGTGTTACAGATGCTATGTCATTTATTTCCTCTATACAATTGATAAACACTGTTACGCCGGTTTTACGGATGAGGAAACCTAGCCCAAGGTTACCCAACTAGCAAATGCAGGATCTTGGATTCCATTTCCAGTCTGTCCTACTTAAAGCCTGTATTTTTATCACAACTCTCCTTTCTGGATTTCTCTTTTCCATTGTTTAAGCAAGGGGGTGGGGAAGATGTGCAGAGCCTGAAGTGTCTGCCCAGTTTGGACGGTCTAGCTGATATGGGATTGGGACGAAGAATGGGTCCGTAAGGATGGGAGTGGCAGGGGCACTCTGCTGCAGGCCCCTGGAGCAGGAAGCTCCTTGGGGAGGGAGGTGTCATCCCCCTCTGAGATCCTCCAGGGACCCAGCTGCCTCCTGGCTTAGTGAGGTCCTGGTTCTCCCAGGGGGGCATTAGAGCCCTGGTGCTGCTTGGTGCCTCAGGAGAGCTGGGGGACCACCCTGTGCAGGGGCTGCCTTTGCCACTTTAATGAGGCAGTTGACAGGCTGGAAAGACAGCCAAGGAGAGTGGAGGAGAGGCTGTACCCCATGGCCTCAGGAAGTTTTCCTTCATCCCTTGGGTGTCTGACCATTTGGGGGAGGGTCAGCAGCTGAAGTGGGATGTGTGTGTTGTGGGGGGTGGGGAGGGTATAGAAGCAGCCGTTGATTTCCACCAAGGACAAATCAGACCTTAGCTTAACCCCATGAGGTGGCTGACATTGGCTGAAGAATTAAGAGGACAAGGAGAAAGCACCAGCTGTAGGCAAAGGGAGGGAAATGGGACTGCAGGAGGGAAGCTAAACCCTTTGGCTGTCCATGTATCCAAGGGGATGCCTTGAGGGAGCAGCAAGAAGAGAAGACTGGGGTGCAAGGGAGGGGATCATGTGGCCCACCCCCCTTCCTCAGCCCCCTGCCCCTCCCCCAGTCAGTGGGAGGCAAGCAGCCCAGGCACTGAACTCTACTTGCTTTAATTACAGCCTCTAGCAAAAGGAAACCTCAATTAGAGGAAAAGATCTGTACCAGGAGAGGGGAGTCAAGTCTGGCTGGAGTGGCTGCTGTCCTCCTGGCCTTTTGCAGAAAGGGAAGAGGCTTTCATTTCCCCATTTCTATCTTGCTCCCATGTTTCCTTCTTTAGCACCTACTCCGTGCCTCTTCCTCCTCCCAGGCTTGGTCTAGGATTTGCTGTGTGACCTTGGGCCTGTGACTTCACCTCTCTGAGCCCATTTCCTCATCTACAAAACGAGGCTCTTACATTGCAGGGACTGTAGAGAGGATGGTGGGGCAAAGTGCCAGGCACCTATTTGGTGCTTCATATTTGCAGGCTGGTCCACTGAGAATCTGGTGGTTGGATGGGAGGATCCCATCCAGGTGGGGTTGTGGATGGAAAGTCATCCCCGGCACAGGGAGCGGGTTTAAGAGAAAGCCTAGCCTGTGCAAGAGGGGCGTGGGTGTGGGAGGCCCTGCGGCTGGGTTGTGGCGGGTCCCCTGGTATCTGGTGGGTTCACCATGGCAGGCTCTGTTTCAGGTGGACGATGCCATGTTGATGTTTGACAAAACCACCAACCGGCACCGAGGTGAGTGTGGCCCCCTCCCCCTTCCCAGGCCAGACTGGGGGCCTGTGGTCAGCCAGGGGGCTGCAGGTCACAGCTGCCCTTTCATCTTGCCTCCTGACATCCTATCCCCAAGGATCTGCATCCTCTCCCGGGCCTGGCCTTACAGAAGGCTTTTGTCCCGCCGTTTCCTGTGCTAGAAACTTGCCCAATTGCAGACACCCGAGAGGAGCAGAGGAGCAGAGGAGCAATCTCCCCGCTTCCAAACTGAGCCCTCCACACCCGCTCCCCCCCACTCCCCGCCCCAGCCGGTGTCTGCCCAGCCTGTGTCTGCTGGGGCTTACCTTGTCCCTGGTAACCAGAGCTGAGGCCAGGCCGCCCCAGGGTCAGGCTGACTCCACAGCCCTGAGCAGTCTGCTCCTGCTCCTGCCTCCCACCCCTACCCACAGGCTGAGCCCAGCCCCCAACCTCCTTGCCCCTGAACCTGTGAGCATCTGGGCCACAGTGTGCATTGCCTGGTTGTTTTTCTCCCAAGGGCCTTGCCTTCTGAGAAATCCCATTCCCAACCCCTGGGGCACACCCGGGAGGAGGTGGGGTTGTTTCTTCAGTTGCTTCAGGGCGTATTAGCCTGTTTGGGGATTGGGGTATGTGCTGGGGTGTGTGTGTATGTATGTGTGTATTTGTATGTGTGCACGCGAGGGTGTCTGTGTCTGAATATTCGTATGTGTCTGCTGTTTAATGGTAACTATTCATGTGAGCGCTGCCAAGTATCTGTATGATATATGGGACCCTAGGTATGTGTGTGTCTGCATCTGTATGTCATGTGTATGTGTGACCGTGTACAAACATAGGTTTGGGTGTGTACACTTTGTGTAAATGTACATAAGGGTTTGTGTGTGTTCTTCCTTCCTTTGGAAAGCACCTGAGAAAGAGAAAAGGCATGTTGAGTGTATTTTCACGACTGCTCTAACACTTTCTAATTTGCTGTGTGACCTTGGACAAGTCACTTCAGTTCGCTGAGCCTTGGCTGTCACTTCTGTAATGTGTGGGCTAGAAACCCTGTCTCAGCGGGCGGGGGGTTGAGAGTTTCCTAGGCTGTGGGCAGAGGCTTTTGTTAGCTCTCAGGCACTGGCCTGTGAGAGAGGAGTGTTGGTGTGCTATTACTTGGGCCTAGGTTTCGACCATAAACCCTGGTTTTTGTCCCCGCCTTTGCCCTCTAGGGTTCGGGTTTGTCACGTTCGAGAGCGAGGACAT
This sequence comes from Ursus maritimus, assembly GCF_017311325.1. Classification (NCBI taxonomy): domain Eukaryota; kingdom Metazoa; phylum Chordata; class Mammalia; order Carnivora; family Ursidae; genus Ursus; species Ursus maritimus. The sequence goes on from NW_024425897.1 coordinate 14,366,564, forward strand.
CGTGGAGAAAGTGTGTGAAATCCACTTCCACGAAATCAACAACAAAATGGTGAGGCGGGGACCGGACGGGTGGAGGTGCAGGCAGAAGAGAATCACAGTCCGTGGGGCAGAGCCAGTTCTCCCACCCCCTGAAGATCTGGACAGAAAGGCGGTGTCTCCTGGTGGTTAAAACGCATGGCTGGTGGGTCAGAGAGGTCTGGATTAACAACCTCACTCTGCTGCTTGCTAGTCTGTTCATTAGGCAGGTGACTCCCCCACTCGGAGCGCTTTCCCACATCTGTGGCAGTACTACCCCCCTCATGGGCTTGGTGTAAGCCCCTGCTGTCCGCAGGACCGTTTACGTCATCTCTAGCACCCAGCGAGCACTCCGTAAATGCTATCTATGAACCTAACAGGAAGGAGGCCTGCCAGGGAACCAGAGGGTCTGTGACCCTACGTCTGGAGGAGGGACTGACCATCAGGTCTCCTTGCAGGTGGAATGTAAGAAAGCTCAGCCAAAAGAGGTGATGTCGCCGACGGGCTCGGCCCGGGGGAGGTCTCGAGTCATGCCCTATGGGATGGACGCCTTCATGCTGGGCATCGGCATGCTGGGTATGTGCTAGGCCTGCACCTGTGGCTACTTCCCGCCCGGAACTGCTCCCAGGGCTCCCAGGGGCTGCGTAGGTGTTGCCTCTCCTCTGTGGTCTGCCCTCCTGCGTGAGTCACTGGGCGGGAGTGGGGACCAAGGATCTTAAGCCTCCAAGGCAACCCAGGGTGGGGCGATTTGGTTGTGGGGTGCTGCCCTCTGGCGGTAGCCAGGAAATGGCCCCGCTGCTCCTTCTTTGATCCTTCTGTCCGTCTGTCCATTTGTACATCTATCCATCCATCTCGTAGTTACTGAGCAACTATAAATGCTAGGAACTATGCCAGCAAATACAACAGTGACTTTCCTTGGAGCTTTGTGGTCTGGCAGGGAAAACAAGAATATAAGTAAGTAGGGTTAGGATGGGAGCAGTTTAGGGGCCAGGAGAGCATGGGCATAGAGAACTGGGGCCGAGGTTTGGAGAAGCCAGAAAGGAAGTCACACTGAAGCTGAGGCTGTGGGTTGAGTAAGTGCTAGTTACAGGAGGTCAGGGGAGAAGGGAAGGGGAAAGTGTTGCAGGCAGGGGAACAGCATTTATGAAGACCCAAAGACTTTGGGGGAAGGCAAAAGGAAAGCAGCTGCTTCTTGGTCACTCAACTAATATCTGTTGAGCAGTTTCTGAGAGGCAGGACCTGCCCTCCTAGGCTTTCCCATCAAGCGGGAGGCAGGAGTCAATAGACGATGATAGCACATAGTGTTGGGGGGCTGTGGGAGGCCCAAGGAGGCACCCAAAACCCACCTGATGGTCCGGGAGTCTCCCTGGAGAAAGTGTAGGTCGCTGTGAGCCTTGGAAGGTGAGGAGGAGTCCGCAGTGCTTGAGGCCCACAACCCAGGGGAGAGAATCTGAGCTGGGCCCCCCAGGAAGCTCTCAGTCTCCCTGGAGAGACAAGATGCGTACACACAGAAAGAGAACAGTACAGAGGAGTCTTTCTGCCAGGTGCGGAGGGAGGGGTGCTCTGGGAATTCAGAGGCAGGGGGCCGGGTGTGCATGGCATGGGCTAGAGGGTCAGGATTGGGATCACAGATAGAGCAGGTGAAGGAGAGCAGGGGCCACACAGGGCACTGTCTTCCCCTGAAGTTTTCTTTTTCTTTCTTTTTTTTTTTTTTTAAAGATTTTATTTATTTATTCGACAGAGATAGAGACAGCCAGCGAGAGAGGGAACACAAGCAGGGGGAGTGGGAGAGGAAGAAGCAGGCTCCCAGCGGAAGAGCCTGATGCAGGGCTCAATCCCGTAACGCCAGGATCATGCCCTGAGCCAAAGGCAGACGCCTAACCACTGTGCCACCCAGGCGCCCCTGACGTTTTCTTTTTCTATTTAGAAGGAATTTCAAACTTTCAGAAGAGTTCCAAAAAGAACATAGTACAAAGAATATCCACATACTTCTTACCAGCCTCACCCGTTAACGTTATACCCCATTCGCTTTGTCATTTGCTCTCTCTCCTTATGCACATCTACGTGTGCATATGTGTATGTATACACACTCACACGCACACACTCACACACACACACGCACACGCACAGAACACTGGTGATTTTCCACTGAATCCTTTGAGCTTAAGTTACATGCATTATGGCCCTTAACCCTTAAATACTTCAGTGTGTGCTTCCTAAGATTAGGGGTATTTTGTTCCTGAAGCCACATGATAATAATCCATTTCATACATTTATGCTGCTCCAATATTTTAAGCTATTTTCCAGTTTGATCAGTTGACCCAGTAATGTTGTTTATAGCACGTTTTCGCCCCTCACATAAGATCCAGACTAGAATCAGGTATTGCATTTAGTTGTCCAGCCTCCTTCGGTCTGGAACATTGAGACCCGTTTTCTTTTCAAGGCGATTCATTAGCTGGTTTCACCGCATTTTAAAAAAGACAAAGAAGGAAAGAGTGCTTAAGAGACTTGGAATCAGTTAGCTCTGAATGCGAATCCCAGTTACACCACTATTACTCTTATTACTCGTTATCACTATATGATTTTTCTGGCAAAGTGGCACAAGTTATTAGATGCATACAAGTAGCAGGCACCGGGAGCTTGTCCTGGAGATACAGAAATAAAAGATGGGGAAGACAGAAAAGCAGCTCTTTTTTAAAAAGCCCTTTTTTTTTTTTTTTAAGATTTTATTTATTTATTCGACAGAGATAGAGACAGCCAGCGAGAGAGGCAACACAAGTAGGGGGAGTGGGAGAGGAAGAAGCAGGCTCATAGCGGAGGAGCCCGATGTGGGGCTCGATCCCATAACGCCAGGATCACGCCCTGAGCCGAAGGCAGACGCCCAACCGCTGTGCCACCCAGGCGCCCCTAAAAAAGCCCTTTTAAAACAGCCCTGGGAGGGGCACCTGGCTGGCTCAGTTGGAGGAGCGTGTGACTCTTGATCTTGGGGTCATGAGTTCGAGCCCTACGTTGAGTGTGGAGATTACTTAAAATAAATAAATAAAATTTAAAAACCTGGGATAAGTTCAGATAGTGATCACTGGTGCTGTGGGGAAGTTGATAAATATTGTAACTGATGGGAGGGAGGACTCTTGTGGAATGACCTCCCCAAGGAGGTGACATTTGAGCTGAGACTTGTACAATGGCAAGGACACAGTCATGAGAAAACCTGGCAGGGAGAGTGTTCCAGGCAGAGGAAACAGCCTGTGCAAAGGCCCTGAGGTGGGAAGGAGCTTGGTGGCTTTGAGAAACAGCAGGGAGGCCAATGTGACTGGAGGAGAGTGTAGATGAGGACAGAAGGGAGGCAGGAGCCAGAGCATGAAGGGTCTTGGTAAAGGTTTGGACTGTTCTCAGCCAATGTATCACCTCTTTGAGCCTCAGTTTCCCCCATCTGTAAAATGGGGCTTTTAATAGTACCTGCCTGTTAGGATTCTTGTGAGGCTTAAGGAGAGAATGAAGTATGCAGTGGGCTTAGCCCAGGGCATGGCATGCAGAAGGTGTTTGGTAAAAGTGGCTGTTATCTGTGCTACAAGGTGGGGAGGGAGTGGCTCAGATCCTTCCCCACTGAGCAGGGTCTGAGCACTAAGTGAGGCATCTGACACTAGCATCCTTGCCCTGTCAGGTTACCCCGGTTTCCAGGCCACAACCTATGCCAGCCGGAGTTATACAGGCCTCGCCCCTGGCTACACCTACCAGTTCCCCGGTAAGTCCTGCTTGGTGTCCCTCTGCTACCAGCATGTCCCCGGTTCCTGGGCAGTGTGACTCCTTAGGGTGGTGTCTGGGGGTGCATGGCTGGGGGTGGGGGGTGGTCTGCCTGCTGGAGGCTTGGAAGGAAGGGCATGTCTGAGGAAGGAGAACCTCTCCCCACCCATCCCCTCCTCACTTCCTCCCCAGAAGCTGGGGACACCCCCCTCCCACCCCCGCGTGGTCCTGCATGGCACGGTCCTCTCTCAGGCTGATCTCTGCCTGCCTCCTGCCTTTCTCCCCTCCTCACGCCTTTCCGAGTTGCCACTTCCACCAAGGAAGGCATTAGACTTGTGGCGGAAGCGTCCCTGAGGGCCAATGCCAGCTGTGTCTTTATGGCCACACTTACAATGACCACGTGCTCCACCAAGCCATTTCAAGGCCCACAAGACCTTTCTCGGCCCTGAATGCTGAAAAGCAACCCAAAAGCCTGACGATCACTGCCCTCATTTGTGATTCAAAATAAAAACAACACTAGACCTTAGAATAAGTGGCAGGAAGCCCAACAAAATTCTGAATTTTGCCATGATGGCTCTTCAGTGTTATTTTCTTTGAAATATCAGACATCAAATTGTTGCATGCTTTTTTTTTTTTTGGCCTTATTTTTTTTTTTTAGAGTGTCCCTAAGCACTCGCAGCCTTTGCCTCTTGGGCTGTCCAGCTTGGAGCCCTTTCTCAACATTACGTTGTCTGACCCTGACAACACTCACGGGGGAGGATGGTCATGCTCATTTTGTAGGTGAGGAAATGGTCCAGAGAGCAAGGTGACCTGCTAAGATGACCCATCGTCTAGAAAGTGCTGGAACTGGGAACCCAGCCTGCGTCCAACCTGCTCTGGGGTCACTGTTTTTTTACCGGTGCTGCGTCGCCAGCATCTCCCCCCACACAAACACTCACGCAGGAAAAGAGGAAGAGTCTGGGAGGTGTTTTGGTACCATCTCAAATCTTTTAAGAAACACCAGGAGGGTCAGCCCGCGCCCGGGGTGTACGTGGCACTCTGCCTGCTCTTTGTCTCCCTGTCTGTCCTCTGCCTGTGTCTTCTCCCCCTTTGCCTGTTGGGCACCGTGCTCTCCCCATCCCAGCTCTTGGGTCCTGTGCATGGCCTGTCCCCCTACCCAGTGTCCCTGTGGGTGCATCTGTTCTCCCTGGGCCGTGCCCCAGGGGCCTCCCCTGTATCTTCCTAAGCTGTTTTACGTTTCATTTTAGAATTCCGTGTAGAGCGGACCCCTCTCCCGAGCGCCCCAGTCCTCCCCGAGCTTACAGGTCAGTCGCTCGGATTTCCTACACCTCACAGGCCACACGGGGAGAAAGAGAAGGACCCAGGGGTCTTCCCCGGGGACAGCTAGTGGGACCCTTTTCTCCTGCCTACCAGCCCTCTGGCTGTGGGGACACAACAGACTCTGCCCAGGCCCTGGCCAGTCTGTGTAGCTACATGGCCCTGAAGGGTGGGGCATGGGGCCAAGCCCAGCAGATGGAGGAGAAATCACTCATTCATTTATTTGGCAAATATTTATCTAGCGCCTCCCATGTGCCAGGCACCGAGTAGACTCTGGGATCCAGCAGTGAAGACGCCAGGGTCTCAAACTCAGACTAGAGTGGGCCAGGTGGGGTCTTTGACAGACTGGAGCGCGCGTGCCTCCGCTCTGTGCCAGCCGACCCTTGCCGGGAGGGGACGCACACCTAGTGCTTTGAGATCTCAGTTTCCGAGGGAATCCAGAAACCTGGCTTTGGCTTCTGAATGGATTTGTCGATCGTTCTCAAATGTTGGCAACAAATTACGAACTGTTAAACCATTGCAGGCCAAATGAAACCTATTTGAGGGCCAAATCCAGCCCTCAGGCTGCCCATTTGCAGCTTCCGAGCAAGCGGGATGAAGGTTCTTGGCCGTGTGGGGAGCCATCTCTCCAGCTGCAGCCTTCGCTTGGGCCCCGTCAGCTCTGCTCCGGAGCTGGGGGCGCGGCCAAGTCCGAGGGGAGGGGAGGGGCATGTGCAGATGAGGTGGGCTGCAAGGGGTGTCTCTGTTCAACCCGCTTCTCCCCCCACCCCATCCCAGACTCTCCCCCTCAACCTGGCCGTGTGTGAAGGACGTGAGCATGGATGCTGCTTTGGATGAGACCTTCCTTCCAAGGGGTGCTCAGGGGTCCCCCGAAATGGGGGAAGGGGAAGAAAACCAGGGGGTGAGGAAAGGGGAGGGAGTAAAGAGTCCTGTAGGTGGGGAGTGGTAGAGGCCCCTGCCTGAGCAGAGTTGGGTTTGACCCGCCATGGGGGTGTTGGAAGGGGGGTTCTTTTCTCCTCATTTAAGAACTTTGTGCTGAGGACCTACTGTGGGGGGCACTCTGCCAGGCCCCTGGGGGCAGAGCAGGGACAAGACAAGGCGAGGCCCTGCTCTCACAGGACTTGCAGTCTAGAGAGGAAAACAAATACTTATTATATAAATGAGTAATCCTTCACAGTTGTGAAGGGTTGGCTGCGCTGACTTTGCTTTGTGGAAATGCCTACCCAGACCAAGACCCAGACCTCAGAGCCCAGCCCCTGCCCTTAAAAGAATTGAGAGAAGACATGTCCTCTCAGCAGCTGGCTTGGTGCAAGGGAGGAGGTTTTCCCTGGAGGTCTGGAGTCTGAACTTTTCTCTTGCCTTCAGGAGATCTGGGAGTTTCCTTCAGGCATTCAGTAGACATTTATCATGTCGGATGCTGTTCCAGGTGGGGATACAGCAGTGAATGAGAGGGACAAGGTCCCTGCATCCTGGCGCTGATATTTCAGTGGAGAGAGACAGCAGCAAACAAGTAGACAAATGAATAAAGTAATTGCAGAGGGTGAGAAGTTCCACAGGGAAAATAAAACAGGCAGATGTTCTAAGGCCTTAGGGCCAGGGGCAGGGGGCTGCCTTAGCGAGGGCGGTCGAGGAAGTGGACATCGGGGTGAGGAACCAGCTGTATGGCTCTTAGGCAAGGCTCCTCCACAGTGTGGGAATCATGCTGTCCCCAGACTTTAATCCCCCAGACCAAAGGCCTTACCAAGAATTTTTAGGGGCCATTTCCGGAGTCCCTAGCCCCAAGTGCAGTACAGTTCAGGATCAAGGTCACCAAAACAGCCCCACAGGGTGCATTTTGGGATGGGAGACTGGTATTCCTGAGGGCAAATGCCAACCCAGAAGACTGGCTCTGGGTGGGGTTGTAGCCTCAGGGGCTGCAGTGGCAGAGCCAAGCAGTAGGGGGCGCTCATCCCACTACCCCAGCCCAGGGGAGCTCAGGTCCCTGCCAAACACTTATTTAAGAGGTTACCGTTAGGAGGGCCTGGCTGGCTCAGTCCCTAAAGCGTACAACTCTTGACCTTGGGGTTGTGAGTTCAAGCCCCACATTAGGTGTAAAGATTACTTAAAAATAAAATCTTGGGGAAAAAAGAAGAGGTTCCTTTCACTCCTTCAGCAGACATTTCTTAAATACCTACTGTGTATAAGGCAGGGTGCTGGGCACCGTGGAAGTAGACAGCAAACAAGGGAATAGCAGTAGCTCTGTGTCTGAAGGGGGGATCAGAGAAAAGGAGCTGGGGGAGTTTGGGGGAGATAGTGGGCATTTCCGGTTGGGTGAAGTCAAGAGAACCCCGAGGCGGGGAATGGGGTGCACACAATTTACTGAGGGCGTGGCCTCGGGAGAAGGACAGTGAGAGAAACAGGACAGGCGAAAGGTTTGAAGCTGAACTGTGGCCGGGACTGGAGTCTGGCTTCCGCTCGATCCCACAGGGAGCTCTGGGACACGCACTGCACCTCCGAGTTGGTCCCACCTTGAGGCAACAGGCCTGGCTTCTTGTACCCCATGTCAGTCAGTCCCTGGCTGCAGTCGCCTGGGGTTAGGATGAGGGCCGTAACCCCCTGGGGACCTCAGGGCTAGGTGGTCCCATCCAGCGAAGGGTACTCTCTAGAGAAGGGGGCGTTGCTCAGAGCAGCTCAGGGTGGGGTGCCCCACGTGCCCACCATGAGTTTTGTGTTGTTCAAATGTGTCCCTTGAGTCCAGGGAGGGGAAACTGAGGGTGAGTCCGTTGCTAGGAAGCCGTCCACTCTCCGACCTTTCTCCATCCATTTTGTGGGTCAGGGGACAGCTGGTGGCCCAAGGGAGTGCTTTCTGCCTCGATGCTGGCACTGCACCGACCCTCTGAGGTGGGGCAAGGCTGGAGAGACTCTGCCCCGAGGGGGCCTCCGTTGTCCGCCTCCGTCCCCTCACCCACCACACTGAAGTGCCCATACCTTTCCTTCCAGCCATTCCTCTCACCGCTTACGGACCAATGGCAGCGGCAGCGGCGGCAGCGGCTGTGGTTCGAGGGACAGGTGAGGCCTTCTGGGGTGCAGGAAGCAGAGGAGGGGTGTAGGGGGTAGAGAAGTCTAGACGGGAGAGGAGGAGCCACTGCCACCCTTTTTCGGAGGGACTTATTCATTTGCTCCGCAAGTATTAATGGAGCCCTTGGCGCGCCCGCTGGGAGGAAGGGCACTCCCTGTCCTCCAGAGCTTACAGGCTGTTGGGGGCGGCAGGGGTGACAGAGGCAGTCATTCTGAAGGACGAACCAGCTCTGCCGGGGGGAGTCAGGTACCAGAGGAGCTCACAGCTGGAGCCTCTCAGGAAGGCTTCCAGGAGGACGGGCCCCTCAACTTCCGATTTGAAGGCAAAGAGGAAGAAAAATGTCCCAAGCAGAGGCCAGTTAGCACGGGGGGAGTACAGGAATGGGGAGTGGGGAGGACGAGGCAGGAGGAACCAGGTCCTGGGGGAGCACTGAACACCAAAGCAGTGGAGCGATGTCGATTTTATGGGGAAAAATTTGCAGGGGCTGGAGGGGAGGCCTGGCGGTCAGTGAGGAGGCGATGAAGTGGACAGACGAGCTGGTGGTGGTGGGTGGACTTGGGGAGACCTCCAGGGAATGGACCCACGGGCCCTGCTGAGATGTAGGGGTGAGGGAGAGGGAAAGCTCAAGGTCACGGTGGGTGGAACAGGTTTGAGGGGGGTGTCGTGGGGCAGCAGTGGGCACCGGGGCTATCACCGTCTTCTTTCTGGGTTGCCAGGCTCTCACCCCTGGACGATGGCTCCCCCTCCAGGTTCAACTCCCAGCCGCACAGGGGGCTTCCTGGGGACCACAAGCCCCGGCCCCATGGCCGAGCTCTATGGGGCAGCCAACCAGGACTCGGGGGTCAGCAGTTACATCAGCGCTGCCAGCCCCGCCCCCAGCACCGGCTTCGGCCACAGTCTTGGGGTGAGTGGCTAGTCCTGGCAGACTCAGAAGTTGGAGGAGGGAGAGGTCTTGCCTGTCTGCAGGGGCAGAAGGGGGCCGAGGGAGGATGGATGGAAAAAGAAGGTCACCAATGATGAGTGGGGCTCATCATTCAATCTGTGTGCCAGGCATTAGGTGGGCTCTGGGGCTATCACACAGACTCACCGTCTCTGGCCATATGGAGGCTAGAGTCTAGCGCAGGGGTGCCAGCATTTTAACCGGGGTACTGGTAACATGCAGATTCCAAGCCCTACTCCAGAGCATCTTCTAGTGCATCTGCAGTGGGGAGGGGGGGCGATATGGGCAGGGCTAGACAAGAGTCTGTGCCTCACCCTCGGTGTTCCTCAGAAGAAAGGAGCCCCTGGGCCTTCTCTGCGTCCCTAGGAATCTAGGAGTCCAATTCTTTTCTCCCCAGGGCCCTTTGATTGCCACAGCTTTCACCAATGGGTACCACTGAAGCAGGAAACAGGTGGCAGGAGGTGAGGAGGTGGGCTGGGGCCTTGGGCGGGGGTGGGACTGGGGAGGCTGGCACTGGGCAGCCCCGTCTGGGCCACAGGCCTTGTCCCTGCCTTCATGGAGCCCACAGTCCAGGGAGGAGACAGAACTTTCATAACAGCAGTGGTCAATGGACCTGAAAACCTGCTCAACCTGCTACGTCAAAAATATAAATGAAAACCACCATAAGGCAGTCCATGCCCCCCGTCAGACAAAGATTTTTTTTTTTTTAAGATTGCTAATGCCCAACATTGATGAGGGCGTAGGGGAAGCAACATGTAAATTGTCTCAGGGTTTCCAAAGGGCAGACGGGCACTGTTTATCCAGGTTTTAAACATTCATGCCCTTGACCCAACAATTCCACTTCTAGGCATTTATTTAAAAAATTGCAAAACACCAGGGCACCCAGATGGCTCAGTCGGAAGAGGGTGTGATTCTTGATCTCAGGGTCCTGAGTTCGAGCCTTCGAGATTACTTAAATAAAAAAAAAATAAAAATAAATAAAAACTCCAAAGCACCGAAATGCCCATCAAGGTCACGGTGGGGGTGGGGGGTACTGTGTGAACCTGGGACTTTTCCTTCCTTCTTCCTTCCTTCCTTCCTTCCTTCCTTCCTTCCTTCCTTCCTTCCTTCCTCCTCCCTCCCTTCCTTCCTTCCTTCATTTATTCCAATGACTATTAATTGAGCACTGTTTCAGCAAAGAGGGAGGTAGGAGATAGACAGGGCCCCTCTCTCATTCTACAGACAAAAATCTAGTGGACAAATGAGGAACTTCCAAATTATGTGTGAAGAGGCTACTTCAGGTTAGAGGTTCAGAGAAGGTGCCTCCGAGAAGGTATCACTTGAATAAATCCAGTCATGCAAAAATCCAGGGAAAGATCACTCCAAACAGGGAACAGAGCCTGCGAAGTGTGTGAACAGAGAGAGCTCTGCTAGGAGAGGCTGCCTGTGTTCTGGGAGCCCCAGGGGGAGGCGGGAGGGAGGCAGGTTCCCGCAGGGCCTCCCGGTAACCTCC
>NW_024425897.1:14377218-14433739 GCF_017311325.1 Ursus maritimus
AGCCCCCTGTTTGTCCCCTCTCAGGTCTGTGCCTCTCCCTCCCTGCCGCGCCCCCATAGGACCCTCCCCCCAGAAGGCTTTTGTATTTGTGCATAGCTAGAGTGAGGGCGGAGGGGGTCTGCTACAGGCCGCAAGCCCTATGCTTGTTTTTTATTCGGATTTCCCCCCTCCTTTTCTCTTTCCTTTTTTTTTTTTTTTTAAAGAAACCGTTTTTTAAACTATTTCTAGGTTTGTGAATGTGAAGCCCCAGGCCGCAGGGGGCAAGGGGCCAGGTGCCCCCCACCAGCTGAGAACAAAATGTCTATATGGGTGTGGGCCCCTGGCCACCTCCCTCCAGCCCTGGAAAGGAGGACAGGGTTGCGTAGGCCAGGCCAAGCCCCTGGAACCATCCCGTCCTGTATCATATGTAAATACTGTGAGGTGAAGCCCCTACCCCTCTCTAAGACCCCTTGGGGGTGAGGGCATCGCCTCACCCCACCTGGCAAAGGTCTCCCCCTGTGTTTCTGTCTCCTCCTCAGACACCGTTACTGTAAGCTTGCAGGCCTCAACTGTGGCCAAGGCAAGCCCGCTCACTCAGGCCCTAGGGGTCAAGGCCTTGGGCCTGCTCACCCCAAAAACCCAGCGTGGGGGCAAGGGGTGAGGAAAGAGAAGGGCTCGCCCGGAGCCACTGCTGGAAAGGAATTAACTCTCCAAAGGTCTCCCCCTGCCCCCTACCTAGGTCAGGCCTTCATGGTTTCTGCTCTGAGCACCCCCATGAGCGGGCATCAAGGGGGTACTTTGGGAAGGGGTGGACCCCAGGGGAAAGCAAAGGGCTTCTCAGGGAACCCCCACATTCTCTCACTGAAGTTTCCCACCAGGATGGTCCCATGGCCAGAGCCCCTTGGCAGCCCCGAGCCCCCAAACCCCGCTCAAAGTAAAAAGAGGCTCAGGGTCTGACTTCCTGAACAGTGAGTGACCTGGCAGGCATGGCAGGGCTGAGGCCCACCTACCTGTTGTCGCCCCCCTCTCTGTGTCCCTCTCCCCCAGGTCTGAGCCTGGGGACCTAAGCTCTCTTCCCCATCATAGTTTCCATCCCTGAAAACCCCCTTTGGAGAGTTAATTGTCTGTGTGAGGTGCTTAACCTATTAGCCCTGAGAACACAAAGCAATAATCTTTGTTACTGAGATGCGCGGCTGTTCGTGGTTTTGGTTTTTTTTTTTTTTTTTTTTTTTTTTTTTTTAATGTTTCCTAATAAAAGAGAAGCTGCATTTTATTGGTTTTTATTTTTAATTTTCTACACGTTTGAGCTGAGTCATGAGAGACTCAGCTTCCTTCTCCTCCCCTTCTTGTGACCCCATCCCACCCCCACTGGGCCCACCCATGGGCTCAGGGCCCTGGAATTCCGTTTTCTGATTTGTTTGGGGAATTTTTTTAAAAAGATGTTACACGGTGTTTTGAAGCCAGCAAGTTACCACCCTCCGGTGTCTCTTCTCTCCACATCTGTAACTTCTTTTTCCAGGTTTTATTTTCAGTTTTAAATTCCTAATAAATTATTTGAAAACGGTGCTGGCTTTGTGAGTCTTTTCCATCTCTGTGTACATTCAGGTCTAAGTACCCCAATGACACCCTGTTTTCTCCACCATCCCTTCTTCTCCTGAAAGTCTACACTTCCCATTGGATCCAGCTTCCACTTACAACTTCTTGACCAGCCTCACAGCTTAGCGTTGATGACATACCACTTCACACCTATTAGGATGGCCATTGTTTAAAAAAAAAAAGGGGGGGGATAACAAGCGTTGGTGCATTCCTGGTGGAAAGGTAAAATGGTGCATCTACGATGAGAAACAATCTGGTGGTTCCTCAAAAAGCTAAACATTGAATTACCATATGATCCAACAATTCCACTCCTACGTATATACCCCAAGGAATTGAAAGCAGCGACTCAGATCCTTACACACCAATGTTCGTGACAGCATTACCCACCATAGCCAAAGGTGGACACGATCCAGGGATCCATCCACAGATGAATGGATAAACAAAAATCTATCCATACAGTGGAATATTATTAAAAAGGAATGAAGGTGGGGCGCCTGGGTGGCTCAGTTGTTAAGCGTCTCCCTTCGGCTCAGGGCGTGATCCTGGCGTTCTGGGATCGAGGCCCGCGTCAGGCTCCTCCTCTGGGAGCCTGCTTCTCCCTCTCCCACTCCCCCTGCTTGTGTTCCCTCTCTCACTGGCTGTCTCTATCTCTGTCAAATGAATAAATAAAAAATCTTTAAAAAAAAAAAAAAAGGAATGAAGGGCTCATTCGTGCTGCTACATGGACAAGCCTTAAAGACGTTACACTAGGGGCGCCTGGGTGGCACAGCGGTTAAGCATCTGCCTTCGGCTCAGGGCCGCTAGGAGCCTGCTTCTTCCTCCCCCACTCCCCCTGCTTGCGTTCTTTCTCTCGCTCACTGTCTCTATCTCTGTCAAATAAATAAATAAAATCTTAAAAAAAAAAAAAAGACATTACACTAAATGAGGGGCACCTGGCTGGCTCAGTAGGCAGAGCACGCGACTCTTAATCTTGGGGTTGTAGGTTCAAGCCCCACATTGGGTATAGAGATTACTTAAAACTAAAATATATGTTTTTAAAAGGTTTTATTTATTTATTTGACAGAGAGACACAGCCAGAGAGAGAGGGAACTCAAGCAGGCAGAGTGGAAGAGGAAGAAGCAGGCTCCCAGCGGAGGAGCCCGATGTGGGGCTCGATCCCAGGACTCCGGGATCACGCCCTGAGCCGAAGGCAGACGCTCAACAACTGAGCCACCCAGGCGCCCCTAAAATATATTTTTAAGAAGACATTACATTAAATGACAGAAGCCAGACACAAAAGGACAAATACTGTGTGATTCCACTTACATGAGATCCTCGAATAGGCGAATTCACCGGGACAGAATGTAGAACAGAGGGTACCAGGAGCTGGGGAAGAGGGAATCCCTAGTTATTTGAGTGGTGACAGTTTTCTTTGGAGTAATGAGAAAAATTTGGAAATAAATAGTGGTAATGGTTGCACAACATTGTGAATATAATTAAAGCCACTGAATTGTACACTCAAAATGGTAAAAATAGTAAATTTCATTATGTATATTCTACCACAATTTTAAAAAAATAACTGGGACGCCTGGCTGGCTCAGTCGGAAGAGCCTGTGACTCTTGACCTCAAGGTTATGGATTCAAGCCCCACATTGGGTGTAAAGATTGTTTAAAAAACAAACAGGGGCACCTGGGTGCCTCAGTCGGTTAAGCGTCTGCCTTTGGCTCAGGTCATGGTCCCAGGGTCCCGGGATCGAGTCCCTCATCAGGCTCCCTGCTCAGTGGGGAGCCTGCTTCTCCCTCTGCCTGCGGCTCGCCCTGCTTGTGCTCTCTCTCTCTCTCTCTCTCTGACAAATAAATAAAATCTTTTTAAAAATTAATAAAAAATATAAATATTAGTTATTTATTGCAATAGTGCAATAGTCCAATATTTAAAACAAACAAACAAAAACTTAGCATTGGAACCTTTGTTCTGGTTTGCCTTGAACTCAGAGAATCTTAACCGGGTAAGGCAGGGAAACTGGCTGAAATCGGGGTATGGGTGTAGCCAAATGGTCAGTTGTGGGGATTCCAACACCCAGCTCTTCCCCTTCTTAGCTGAAGGACTTTGAACAGGTTCCCCAACCTCCCTGAGCCTTAATTTTCTCATGTGTCAAGGGAGAAGGATAAAGAGGCCGGACTTATATAAAAGGCCACATATTCCATTTATATGAAATATCCAGAAGAGGTGAATCCACAGAGACAGAAAACGGATTGGGAGGGGTGGGAGGGGAGGGGGGAATGGGGAGTAACTGCTTCATGATTAAAGGCTGGCCTCTGAGGTCATAAACGTGTTTTGGAACTAGAGGCGATGGTGGCACAACATTGGCAATGTACTAAATGCCACTGAATTGTTCACTTTAAAATGGTTAATTTGATGTTACGGGAATTTCACCTCAATAAAAAGAGAGTGCTAGCCATAACTTGGGTGACTGAGAAATAAATGGGAGGGGCGAACACAGAGGACTCAACACCAGGCAAGGCACAGAGTAAACGCTTGGTGAATAGTAATTTCTAGTAACGTGGGGCTGCCCCAGATGCCTGGAAATGTGCGATCAGAGCTCAGCAGTGGCTGCCCCCTCCTGAATGGGGCCAACAGCTGTGGTTCACACATTCACTCAACAAATATTCCCTTAGCATCCACTGTGAAGACCATGTGTTAGGCACTAATAGGGTGACCAACTCATCCCGCTTTGCCAGGGACTTTCCAGGTTTGCAAACAGGAAGTTCCAAGTCCCAAGAACCCTTCATCCCTGGAAAACCAGGACAACTGGTCACCTTAGAGCATTGATTTAGTATGGGTGTGTGTTGGGGGGGGGGTCAAGGTAAACTGAGATCTGAAAGAAGAGTAAGGGGCACCTGGATAGCTCATTTGGTAGAAGATTCAACTCTTGATCTTGGACTCTTGATCTTGGGGTCCTGAGTTCAAGCCCCATGTTGGACGAAGAGATTACGAGAAGAAAAGGGAAGGGGGAAGGGGAAGGAAGCGGGAGGGAAGGGAAGGGAGAAGGAAGGGGAGGGAAGGAGGAAGGGAAGGGGGAAGGGAAGCGAAAGGAGAAGGAAGAGTAATTAGGCAGTGCAGTGGGAGGAGCATACCGGGAGGAGAGACCAGCAGGTGCAAAAGCCTTGAAATGGGGAGAAGCATGAAGCCTTTAATCACGAGCTCAAAGAAGGCCTATTGGGGCTGGAGCAGAAGGTATCCCACCCGCTCCATGTTGACAGGTGGGGAGGGGCAGATGAGTCTCCAGGTTGGTTTTGTTTCTTTTCTTTTAAGATTTTATTTATTTACTTGAGCGAGAGAGAGCAAAAGCAGAGGGAAGAGGCAGAGGGAGAAGCCCAATGTGGGACGCCATCCCAGGACCCTGGGATCATGACCTGAGCCGAAGGCAGATGCTTAACCGACTGAGCCACCCAGGTGGCTCTGGTTTTGTTTCTTATATGAGAGCCGCTGGGAAGGTGTGGAGGGCGTTAGGCAGTGGGGTGGCAGAGCGATGAATCAGGTTGGCCTTGGAAATACAATGGGGAACAGATCCGAGGGAGTCATTTGTGGAGGGGAGCAGGGAGACATCGAGGAGGCTGCTGTGAGCACGGAGGCAAGAGGTGCTGGAGAAGCACCAGGATGTTTTAGGTTGAAAGAAGGGTATGTCTCATGATGGGGCTGGATGGAGAAGGGGGTGAGGGGAGGGGGTTTTTTGGAGGAGCTCCCGGATTCCTGAAGGTGTGGGCTTTGAGGAAGATCAGCTTCCTTGGTGGTTGTACTCGGTTTGAGAAAGAGTCTCAGCTGAGCTCAGATGCCACTGGAGACATGGTTTGGTAAGAGGACGGATGGGAATCAGCACCTTAGGGAGACCACGGCTAAGTTAAACCCAGCCCAGTGTTACCTAAGGCCTTTTGGACCTCCAAACAGCCACACAAGGGACTCAGTGCTGTCTGGGCTAATCACACTAATCCCCCCAGCTCTTGCATCCGACACGGGGTTGGGGGGGAAGCAGAAGCTCAGAGATGTGAAGTATCTCACCTAGAGTCACACAGCTGCTGAGTGGCAAGGTGGGACTTCAAAACCGATGCTTCTGATCCCGTAGTTGTTTTGTTTTTCTTTTTCTCCTTTCATACAATATTTGATTCATGCGTAAAAATAGGTGTAATTTATTTGGATATAATTTGGAAAAACGAAGTGTAAAAAGACATTTTGAGACACTCAAAGGTCTCCGAAAATGGTCTGAGTATTAGATAACACTAAAAATTGTTATTTTTATTAAGTATGATCATGGCATTATAGTTACGTTTTAAAAATTTTATACTGAGGGACGCCTGGCTGGTTCAGTGCGTGGAGCACGCAACTCTTGATCTCCAGATTGTGAGTTCAAGTCCCACGTTGGGTGTAGAAATTGCTTAAAAATAAAATCTTAAGGGGTGCCTGGGTGGTTTAGTTGGTTAGGCGTCCGACTCTTGATCTCAGCTTGGGTCTTGATCTGGGGGTCGTGAGTTCAAGCCCAGCATGTAGCAAAATAAAATCTTCAAAAGAATTCCTACTGAAAGCTTTTCCTCTCAAATTAGGAGCAAGGCAAGGATGTCCACTCTGGCTTCTTCTGTTCAACATAGTATTGGAAGTCCTAGCCAGAACAATGAGGCAAGAAGAAGAAATAAAAGCCATCCAAATTGGAAGGTAAGAAGTAAAATTATCTCTGTTCATAGATGACATGATCTTATATGTAGAAAACCCTAAAGAGGGGCACCTGGGAGGCTCAGTCAGTTAAGCATCTGACTCTTTGATTTCAGCTCAGGTTGTGATCTCAGGGTCGTGGGACTGAGCCCCGTGTCAGGCTCTGCCCTCAGCAGACAGTCTGCTTAGATTCTCTCCCTCTCCCTCTGCCCCTCTGCCTGCTCTCTCTCTCTGTCTCTAAAATAAAATAAATAAATATTTTTTTAAAAAGAAAACCCTAAAGAGTCCACCAAAAAACTGTTAGAATGAATAAACAAATTCAGTAAAGTTGTTGGTTATAAAATCGCACTCAAAAATCAAGTATGTTTCTTTACACTAACAATGAACAATTGGAAAAGGAAATTAAGCAAACATTGCCAATTACAGTAGCATTGAAAATAGTAAAACACTGGGGCACCTGGGTGGCTCCATTGGTTAAGCGTCTGCCTTTGGCTCAGGTCAGGATCCTGGGGTCCTGGGATCGAGTCCCGCATCGGGCTCCCTGCTCAGCAGGGAGCCTGCTTCTCCCTCTCCCTCTGCCCCTCCCCCAGCTTGTGCTCGCTCTCTCAAATAAATAAATAAAATCTTTTAAAAAAATAGTGAAACACTGGGGCGCCTGGCAGGCTTAGTATGTGGAGCATGTGACTCTTGATCTCGGGGTTTTAGTTTCGAGTCCCACGTTGTATGTAGAGATTACCCAAAAATAAAATCTTTACAGGGATGCCTGGGTGGCTCAGTCGGTTAAGTGTCTGCCTTCGGCTCAGGTCATGATCCAGGGATCCTGGGATCGAGTCCTGCATCAGGTTCCCTGCTCAGCGGAGACCCTGCTTCTCCCCCCAACTTGTGCTCTCTCTCTTTGACAATAAATAAATAAAATCTTTAAAAAAAGAAAGAAAAAGTTGGAGGATTCATACTTCCTGATTTCAAAACATATTACAAAGTAAAAGAAACAAAAACATATGACAAACTACAGTAGTCAAAACACTGGGGTACTGGCACACAGACAGACATAGACCCGTGGAATAGAATAGAGAGCCCAGAAACAAACCCTCACTTACGTGGGCAAATGATCTCCGACAAGGGTGCCAAGGCCATTCAGTGTGGAAAGGACAATGTCTTCAACAAATGGTGCTGGAAAAATTAGATATCCACACGCGAAAGAATGAAGTTGGACCCTTATCATCTGCCATCTAAAAAAATGAGCTCAGGGGCACCTGACTGGCTCAGTCGGGAGAGATGGTGACTCTTATTATTATTATTTTTTTTAATTTAAGTGATCTCTACACCCAACATGGGGCCTGAACTCAGGACCGCCCCCCCCACCCGTACCAAGATCAAGAGTCACATGCTCTACTGACTGAGCCAGCCACATGCCCCTAGAGCATGTGACTCTTGACCTTGGGGTCATGAATTCAAGCCCCACATTGGGATTAGAGTTAACTAAAAAAAAAAAAAAGTTCAAAATGTATTAAAAACCTAAATGTAAGACCCAAAACTATAAAACTCCTAGAAGAAAGCATAGAGGAAAAGCTTCGTGGCATTGGAATTGGCAACGATTTCTTGGATATGACACCAAAAGCACAGGCCACAAAAGCAAAAACAGACAAATAGGACTACACCAAACTGAGAAATGTTTGTGCTTAAAAGCACACAACAGGGGGGTGCCTGGGTGGCACAGCGGTTGGGCGTCTGCCTTCGGCTCAGGGCGTGATCCCAGCTTTCTGGGATCGAGCCCCACATCAGGCTCCTATGCTGGGAGCCTGCTTCTTCCTCTCCCACTCCCCCTGCTTGTGTTCCCTCTCTCGCTGGCTGTCTCTATCTCTTTGCCCCAACAAAGTGAAAAGTGACCTAAAATGGGAGAAGATATTTGCAAATGATCTATCTGATAAGAAGTTACCATCCAGAATGCGTGAAGAACTCCTTCGCTGGCTGGTTTGGGTGTGGGGGAAAAGGTCTGGATACTTTGATATACGGCCTCCGTGCGCTCATCTGTGCCAGCACGCGATCACAGGGTCGCACGTGTAGAGCTCAAGGAGTGTTTGCTGCTGTTGCTGTCTTGTCGGAGAGGGCTCTAGACTAAGAGGCAGCATGCACAGGTTCCAGTCCCAGCCCCACCACTTTCTAGCTGTGTGGCTTTGGAGCCCGTGACTTAAGCTCTCTGAACCTGTGTCACCATCTGTAAAAAGGCAAAGATGGTGACAACAATCATAACTATGTCAGAAGATTGTTGCTAGGCCGGAAAGCAATGGTGGTGAAGCTCTCAGCACAGTGCCGAGCAAACAGAAGTGCTCAGCACGTGGTAGCCGGTAGCTGCTTTGAAGCATTTCCTGAAAGCAAGAGCCTTGTTCTTCAGGGGCGGGGCAGGTGCGACCTTGCTGGAGTGTGGGTACACTGTCACCTGAAGGAGCCAAGAAGTTATCCTTCGCTGTTCTTTCCACTGGAGAGTGTGTTTTCCCAGGCTGGGAGAAGCTGTGTGGTACACACCTGTGCATGCGTCTGGGGCAGCCTAAGGTCATGGTACAAAGAGTGTAGGGGCCCTTCTAGATGGATTTCTTCTATTATTGGCCCTGGTGCACGCCCAAGGGAAAAGTAGAGAGAGCTGGAATCCTGGAGTGCTTAAGCAGAGACCACAGGGTTAGGATTAGGCCACCGGACTCTGTACTGACTCAGACATAGCGTAAGGATGCCTGGGTGGAGGGAAAGGGTTCAGTGGGAAGAGGCAGGTATGGGTTCAAGTCCAGGTGTGCCCACTTCCTGCTCTACCTCAGGCTGAGCCTCAGTGTCCTCCTCCGGGAAGTGGCCAAGATGCATCCCAGGACAAGAGATGATTAAATATAATATGGCCTCATGATGAAAATGGCACTTTACCCCTGTGATCTTCCTCCCCCAAACCTATACCCAACCCCTACTGTAATCACGAGAAAAACAGACAAATTCTAACAGAGGGGCATCCTAACGATATGCCTGGCTGCAAACCTCACAGCTGTCAAGGTCATCAACAATAAGTGAGTCCGAGAAACGATTATAGCCAAGAGGGGCCCACGGAGACATGACAGCTTAATGTAATGTGCTATCTTGGATGGAATCCTGGAACAGAAACAGGACATTTGGAGAGAACTAAGAACATCTGAAGGACCTATGAGCTTGAGTTTGTTACTATTATTTCCGATAGTAATCCTGTATCAATGTTGGCTCACTAATTGTAACAAATGTACCATTTACTACTGCTGGTATGTTACTGGTGTAAGATATTAATAACAGGGGAAACTATGGGACAGGGCAGGGCGGCGGGGGAGGGTAAGTGGGAAGTCTGTGCTCAGGAAAGATAAGTAAATGAGTAGATAAATACATAAAATAAAAATAAGAGGACCTCGGGGCGCCTGGGTGGCTCCATCGGTTAAGTGTCTGCCTTCGGCTCAGGTCGTGATCCCAGGGTCCTGGAATGGAGCCCCTGTTGTCAGGGTCCCTGCTCAGCGGGAAGCCTGCTTCTCCTTCTCCCTCTGCCCCTCCCCCCAACCGCGTGCCAGTGCACACTCTGTCTCTCTCAAATAAATACACAAAATATTTAAAAATAATTAAAAAATAAGAGGACCACATCAGTAGTCAAGAGGAGAGCCCCAATTACAAAATAGAATATCTTATGTGAAATGTCCAGCATAGGTCAATCTATAGAGACAGAAAGCAGATTAGTGGTTGTCAGGGGCTGGGGAAAGTGATAATGGGCAGGGGGTTGCCTTTGCAGGGGGCGGGGAATGAAAACGTTCTGGAACTGGAGATGGTGGTTGCACAGCAGTGAATGTAATAAATGCCCTTGAATTGTTCACTTTACTTTTTTTTTTTGTAAGTTTTCATTTCGTTTCGTTTCGTTTTTTTAGTAATCTCTATATCCAATGTGGAGTTTGAATTCACAATCCTGAGATTAAGAGGCATATGCTCTTTCAACGGAGCCAGCCAGGTGTCCCTGAATTGTTCATCTTAAAAATAAAATGATTAATTTTATGCTATGTGAATCTCCCCTAAAAAAAAACGTTATACAAACATTTGATAAGATCCTTTTTTTTTTTTTCCCTACAAGTCAGATCCAAGCCTTTGGAACTCCAAAGCCCAGGGTTTCCTTACAAACCCACACCGGGGAATGGGGGAGGGGTGTTTTTAACATGGTGGGGAAAAATAAAATATGTGCCTTAGAATCAGACATGCCTAAGTTTGGGCCCCTGCTCTGCCATTTGCTGGCTGTGTGACCTCAGGAAAATTACTTCACCTCTCTGAACGTGTTTACTCATCTGCCAAATGCATGATTGGTAGGGACTGTTCACTGAGACTCACAGCTGAGACCCAGGCCCATGAGAAGACAGGGAGGCAATGATAGAATGAGGTTGAGTGCAAGGGGGTGGGGTGAGGGTCAAGGTTCCAAGCTGTGCAAACTCCAGAAATAATCCCTTCCATTAAAAGGTGCTAATGATAATACATACACTGTTTCCAACAATCCCTTGCTGACAGGGTTTGCCTGTTGGTAAAGGTCACTCCTGCAACAGAGATTCAAGGCCAACTCAAAGCAGGTTCGGAGCAAAGCAAACACTACAGCCTTATCTTGGGGACATAGAGTGGGTATAAAGAGGGAAGCCATAAGTGACTTTAGTCCTTTCTTTTGTTCAGCAACTTGACAACAAAATGAAATTTCTTGTACTGGCTGCTCTCCTCACAGGTAAGCAAGTCTCCCCAGTCCCAGCTCTTCAGGGCTAAGATCTCACTCCTCGGGCTTGGGGGCCACAGCTCACAGGGCTGGCTAGACCTGGAAACTTTACTCGGGGCTCTCTATCGGGCTTAATAGCTCCCATACTGGGGTTCCCTCAAATCCCCCCCCCAGCTGGTACCTTTTCAACCTTTAGGTCCGAACTCAGATGACCCCTTTCAGAAGGGCCTACCTGCCCCCCTGAGCAAAGAAAGACCCCTCTCCTTTCTCTCTACCATACGGCCTTGGTACGGGGTCTTCCCAGCATCTACCTTTGCCTGCAATTTGTATCTTGTTTCTTGTTGATTCATTTCCTTTTTTAAAAGCTTTAATTAAATTAATTAATTAGTTAATTAATTAATTTTAAGTAAACTCTGCCCCCAGTGTGGGGCTTGAACTTAAGACCCTGAGATCAAGGGCTGCGTGCTCTACAAACTGAGCCAGCCAGGTGCCTCAATTCCTTTGCTTTTTATTCTCCACCCCCATGGAAGCATGGGCTCCATGAGAGTAGGGATAGAGCTGTTTGCTCCATTTATTGAATGAATGAATGGAATCAGATACATTGGGGTTCAGATCCCACCACATTCATCCATGATTCTTTCATTCATTCAACACTGATGTATCAGAGGCTCCAAGGTATCAGACTCTGGGTTGGGACTGAGGACTCACTGGTGAACAAGCCATGCTCCCTGTCTACGGAACAGACACACACACGCACACACACGCACACACACATGCACACATACACAGGTGCACACATGAGAAGTAGCTTTGTGCCGGTTTGGCCTGTGCAAAGAGCAGAGCTGGCTGGGTCAGAGACAGAGAAAACAGGGAGGCAGGAGGGAGGTCTGGAGATGGGCCAAGGTGGCCAGGCCACTCCTGTCTGTCTGCTGCCAGTGTGGAGGCTGCTCATAGGGGAGAGGGACCAGCTGCCACCCTTCCTTTGCCCTGGGGTTTAACTTTTTTAGATTTATTTATTTGAGGGGGGAGGGGCAGAAGGAGAGAGAAACTTAAGCAGACTCCACCCTGAGCACGGGACCCTGAGATTATGACCTGAGCTGAAACCAAGAGTCAGACGCTTAACCAACTGAGCCGCCCAGGCGCCCCCGCCCTGGGGTTTAAACATGTGGAGCAGCTCCAGGGTGCACAGCAGACCAAGGGAAGAAAGGGCAAGGCATGGGGCAAAGAGACGATACGGGTGGCGGACTGAAGAGGACCCAAAGCATATAGTGTCCTCTTTTCTTTAGGGCACCAAATCTCACAGGGTATAGCTCTGAAAATGAGGTGAAGGGGTCCTGCTTCCTGAGTCTGCTGTCCCAAACCTTGTGCCGTAAATGGACTTCTTAAAAACTTATTTATTAGATATTTATTGAACACCTACTATGTGCCAGGTACTTTCTTTAATTGTTGTGTTGATTATTTCATTCATATAACTCATCATACACTTACTGAGTGCCTACTATGTGTCAGGCCCTGGGGAATAAAAGCCCTAAGGTCTTGAGTTTATGGCCTGGTGAGAGGGAAGCATTAAATAAATAGATGGATACAGACTGTTAGAGGTACAAGGAAGCAACAAACATAAAGAAAAGTGATAGCAGAGGAGCGACCCGGTGCTGGTCAAGAAAGCTGGTGGCATTTATCTTTTTTTTAAGATTTATTTATTTATTTGAAAGAGACCGAGCGAGCAGGGGGAGGGGCAGAGGGAAATGGAGAGAGAATCCCAGACTCCACGCCCAGTGTGGAGCCCGCTACGGGGCTCGATCCCATGACCCTGAGACTGGGACCTGAGCTGAAACCAAGTGTCGGGCTCTTAACCAACTTTGCCACCCAGGGGCCCTTAGGAGGTGGCATTTAAATCAAGATCCTCCCGCTTTTTGACAAGTGAGATGACAAGTGTGTCAGGCAGAGGAAACAACAGGTACACAGGCCTTGGGGGAGAAAAGAGCTTGTCTTGTTGAGGATGGTAGGACACCTAGGCCTCCTGACTATTCCTTACACTCCTGCCCCATCTCAGCCCCGCCATTCCCCACCTAAACCATTTTAGATTCCCCTTTCCATGTTCCAATTTTTCCACCCTCTAACACAATATCCAATTTCCTTATTGATTTCATTTATTGCTTATTGTTTTTCTCCCCCACTAGGACGTAAGCTCAATGAGGTTATAGATCTTTTATTTGCTTGTTGATATATCTCCTGTTCCTAGGGCAGTGACTGGGCCCATAGTAGGTGCTCAATGAATATTTGTTGGATAAATAATGGAGACCCCACTGAAAACATACATTCACACAAAAACTAGGATGCAACTGTTAATAGCAGCACTATTCATCAGAGACAAAAAGTATAAACCCAGATGTCCATCATGTGATGGATGGATAAAATGTCGTCTATCCATACAGTGGACGACTACTCAGTTATAAAGAGGAATGAAGTACTGTTAAATGGTATAATGTGGATGAACCTCAAAGACATTATGCTAAGTGAAAGAAGCCAATCATAAAAGGCCACATGTTGTATGATTCCATTTACATGAAGTGTTCAGAATAGGCAAAGCCATAGAGACAGAAAGCAGTTTGGTGGTAATGCGCACAGGGTGTTTTTTTGGGGGGTGATGAAACTGCTTGGGAATCCACAACTCTGAATATACTAAAAACACTGAAACGTACATTTTAGGTGGTTAAATGGTGAATTTTATGTTATGTGAATTTTATCGCAATAACAAATTATTTTTTTTAAGTTTTACGAAAAGAAAAAAAGTCGCTACTCACATGACCAGGTTCCTGCATCCAGTTCTCTTCCAAGGAGGCAGCTGGCGGGTCCGGGGAGGCAGCGGCAAAGCTAATCAGGACCTATTTAAAGCCCAGCTGTGTGGTCTTGCAGTGGCCGCTGCCGATGGGGGCATCAGCCCGCGGGCAGTGTGGCAGTTCCGCAGCATGATCAAGTGCACTATCCCCGGGAGTGATCCCCTGAAGGACTACAACAACTACGGCTGCTACTGTGGCCTGGGTGGATCCGGCACCCCTGTGGATGAACTGGACAAGTGAGTGATTCGTCGGCAGGGAGAGCGGAGTGCTCGTGGGGTGGGGGGAGGGCACAAGCCAAGGATCCCACGATGAGGCACAGAAAGGGATTTGCATATTTGCTAAAGATAACATATTTTCACCTCTTGTCGTATAAACAAACATGCTCCAAGAGGACCCTGAATCCAATGCTCTATCAGGAGGAAAAGCCAAAGGTTGGAGATGTGAAGTAGTAGCGGGTGCTGCTGCCCTCCAGTGGCAGAAGAGAACATCGCAATACAAGACACCGCAGCGACGATTCAATTGTCTTCTTCCAGCAGTAAAGACTCTCACCGCATCTTCAGAATATGATTGTACTATATGCCTGCGACCATTTTTAAATCGCCTTCAATAAATATGATCAAAGGACTTAAGTTTTTTCAAGTCACAGGACCAATATCTTCCGGAGCATGTCAGCTAAATCATCCCTACCTGTTCCCGAGGCTGACCTGCTTCCCTGCCCCTGCTTCAGCTCTGTCCTTCCCCCTCTCCAGGTGTTGCCAGACCCACGACAACTGCTACTCAGAAGCCAAGAAACTGGACAGCTGTAAATTCCTCCTGGATAACCCCTACACCAATACCTACTCATACTCGTGCTCTGGCTCTGAGATCACCTGCAGCGGTAGGTTCAGTCTCTTGTTGGCTTGTTGGCCCTCAGTAGACAGGGGAGGAAATAATAGTAATGATACCCACCATTTATCAATCACTTCATTGGTGCCAGGCTGTGTCTCCTTAAATCCTGGCAACAACCTAGGCAATCGGTATTATTATTATACCCATTTTACAGATGACAAAACTGAGGCTCAGAAGGCTGAGCCAATGGCCATGGGGCACACAGCTCATAAATGGTGGTGTTTAGTTTTGAACACAGGTCTATGTGACTCCAAAGTCTCTGCTATTAGCTGCCATGCTATACAGCTTCATTATTTCATAAAAAGAGCTTAGAACTACCATTTATGAGTTTCTTTTTACATACCAGGGACTAGGCTAAGCATATTTTTGAGAGAGGTTTTAATAACCCCATTTTACAGGAGAGGAAGCTGAGACTCAAAATAGCTACCTGCCCCAAACCATGCAGCTTCTAAGTGGTAGGGGCAGCATTTGAACTCGGTTGTTTCTGATTTCAAAGGTTCTGATCTTAACCACTAAGTTATGCAGAGCTCATAATGAGGTATGTCCCTCCAGGGAGGTAGTTGTGAAGAGCAGACATTTCAGAGAGGTGAAGGGTATTATCATGCTAGACCAGCATTCTGGATTTGCACTACTTTCTACTCTGCACCCACAGACGGGTCCCTCTTTTCAAAACTGTACATACAACGTTGGAATAACCACAATTCAAATCCAGGAGGCCAAGAAAAAAATTACCAGGAGTCCCACTGTCCCGAGGCATAAACGATTTCATAGCTCTGTAGCCATATGTGCTTGTCCGTGGAGTACGGTTTATACCGTTGTAATCATAGCTATGTGCCAGCCTCAAGTCCTGTGTTCCTTCTGCCTGAAACACTTCCCGCCCGAAGTCTCCATGCAGGACTTTAAATATCACTTTCTCAGTGCTGTCTCCCCTTCTAAGTCATTCTTTTAAAACATGCACACGCATCCTCCATCTTTCCAGCATCCTCTATCTTGTCTGCTGTATTTTCTCCACAGAATTTCTCAACAGCTGATACGTTCATGTTATTTCTTTATTTTCTATCTCTCCACTAGAAAGTAGGATTGTTGTCTGTTTTCTTCACTGCTATATGCCCAGAAGCTAGAGCAGTGCCTGGCATAGCCTAGGTGCTCAAAAAATATTTGTTGAAGCCATAGTTTAGATAAAGTCTTGCTCTCTGCTTTTTCTCACTTATCACCGTGCTCTGCTTATTCTTCCGTGTTGCCTCATGGCCTTCCTTGTTACTCCTTTAACCACGGCAAGACACGGCTTCATTTGCTTCCATAGTCCCCTGGTCACAGGTATTTTGGTTGTGCTCCAATTTAGAAAGCCAGATATAATGGGAACTCATATTTTTGCACGACAACATGATCAGCAAGTGTTCCTTTCCATGGTTTCTAGATTTCTTCACGAATCTGATGAAAGCTATAGGCCCTCTCCCCAGAGAAAACACACACACATGCACACGCACACGCACAGTTTGTAAGTAATTCATTAATGCAGCTGCCCCCCAAATGCAGGTTAAGAAGCCTGTATCAAAGGACATTTATTCATATGAATTAACAATAACTCAACAGACAAATATCTCACTGTACATGCCTTATAATCTAATTAAGTGCTAATTATGTTTCAGTGGACTGGACAAGAAAAATATCTGGGTTTTTTTTAAGATTTTATTTTTGAGTAATTTCTACACCCATCATGGGGCTCAAACTCACAACCCCAAGATCAAGAGTCACATGTTCCATAGACTGAGCCAGCCAGGGAGCCCACATTTGTTATTTTTGAAAGGATCAGAGAGAAGCAAAACTTTAATAAGATTATTGAATGGAGGGGTGCCTGGGTGGCTTAGTGGTTTTAAGCGTCTGCCTTCGGCTCAGGTCATGATCCTGGGGTCCTGGGTTTGAGCCCGACATTGGGCTCCCTGCTCAGCTGGGAGCCTGCTTCTCCCCCTGCTTGTGCTCTCTCTCTCTCTGTCAAATAAATAAATAAAATATTTTTTAAAAAGATTATTGAATGTAAGCAGAGGTACATAATTAAATTATGGATAACAAAATTAAAATTCATTTTAAAAGTTATCATTGGTGTTTCTTTTGGTTAAAAAAGTAAACAAGGCCAAAGTAATGTAATTTCAATCTCTTCAGAAATGTATCACAGAAAGGAGAAGGTGCCTATAATCCTACCTCCCAAAGTAATCAGTTGGATATATTGCCCTTCATTTTCCTTTAATAAAATATCTTGGAAACATTTCCACATATAGATGTATTTAATTATTTTAAATATCTCTAGAATATTCTACTGTAAGAATGTTCTGTAATTTTTAAAATATGTGATATAAAGTAGAGAAATTGCCTTGCTAAACTGCACTAAGGTAAAATGTACAATACTTCGCTGCCTTGAGTATATGTTTCAGTGTTTTCCATATTGCTTAAAAATTGCTTGCCTACATTATCAGAGATCTATAGCTATATGAGTTTTAAGAGCTCATTTTAAGACAGGACTTACCAAAAGGCACCCATCACGCCTAGGACTGCCAGATCAAACACACATTGCCCAATTCAATTTGGCTTTCAGATAGACAATGAACATTTTTTTATTCTACATTCCAAACATTGCATTTATTGTTTTTCTGATATTCTGGTATTTTTATTTGCTGCATCTGTCAACGCTAAATTTGTATCAATGGAATGGCCACCAGATTATTCCAATTAATTCTTCCTGCACCCAGATTGGACAAAGCAGGATCTACCTTGGGTCAGTCCTCTTGTCTTGCTCTTTTCCAGAAAAAAACAAAGCCTGTGAGGCTTTCGTCTGCAACTGTGACCGCAGTGCTGCCATCTGCTTTTCAAAGGCCCCATATAACAAGGAGAACAAGAATCTTGACACCAAGAAGTACTGTAAGGATTGAGTATCCTCTCTGGAGAGCATCGTCCTACATGCCTCATGGCAGTCACCTTAGCCTGTGTCCTCTAATAAAGCACTTTGTTGAAAGGCCTCACGTTTGGAAACTGTTTTATTCTCCATCTGTGTCTCTAAGTCTCTTCCTACTTCTTTGTAAGCATCATTCCTTCTAGCCTTGGAATTGCTTTCGAGGGATATTTCTAAGAAGTGAACACCATAGACCTGAATACTGATTAACCAACACTGATTACTCTGTGCCAGATTGAACTACATGTTATATCCTCCGAGGTAATATATCCTACCTCTTTTTTCATTATCCCCAGGGCTGGGAGAGAGAGAAAACAAATTCCTTTAACAATCTTTTTTTTTTTTAATTTAAAGATTTTATTAATTCATCTGACAGAGGGTGAGAGAAAGCAGAAGCAGGAGGAACAGCAGGGGGAGAGGGAGAAGCAGGCTCCCCACCGAGCAGAGAGCCAGACATGGGGCTCCATGCCAAGACCCCAGGATCATGACCCCAGCCAGAGGCAGATGCTCAACCGACTGAGCCACCCAGGCGCCCCTCTTTAACAATCTTTCAATGAGCATCTGCTGGGTGCTCATTAAAGGAAATGGAATATGGGAAACACTAGTACAGCGGCTGAGATTTAAATGAATAAATAAACTGAATTGTGCGTATTCTGAACTAGCGATTATATCCCAGCAGCCACAGTATCTTCGCAGTGCTTAGCACATCGCACACGCTCATTAAATAATTGTTCAAGGAAGGTACATCTTGGCGCCAAGTTTTGCCGCAGTCGAGGAAAAACCACGTGGCTGTATTTACCTTTTCAGATCACGTGATCCTGAGCCCAACCCAGTTATTTCCTCGGCCCGCAGGGATTTCAGAGTAGGCAATGTGATTGGGTATCTTTTGGACACGTGGTCCCCGGTTCTTTTCTTTTTTTCTTTTCTTTTTTTTTTTTTTGTTTAAACTGGCGAAAAGCGGCCCAGGACCCTGCCGACCTCCACACCGCCCAGGCTCTGGCCCCGCCCCCTCACGCGTCGGCCCGAGCTGGCGCAGGCGCAGGCGCAGTGTTTGATAACGGTAGCTCCCGCTGGCGTCAGGGTAAGGTGACGGCGACCGCTCCGTGCGCGGCTTCCTGGGTCCTCGGTGCGTGGTTCTCCAGGGTCAGAATTCGGCGGGAAGGGAAGAGTGGGCGGGCCGAGTGTGAAAGAGGAGCGAGCTCACGTGGGTATGACGTTGGGGCCCACCTTCCTGCGGTGCGCGTGCCTGTCTGGGTGTCTGGGCTTCCCACAAGCCCCTCCGCCCGCAGCCGCCAGCCAGTTTCCGGTTGGTGGCTCCTCCAGGGCTCCCATCCCGGAAAGGGACGAGGGAGCCGGGAAGCTGGGGTGCAGGGAGCCAAACTGGCGCCAGGAGAGAGGCGAGTGGATGTTGGGCGAGCCAAGGGCTCCTGCGCCCCAAGTCCTCACTTTAAAAGAGGGGAAACAAAGGTGGAGGGATTTGCAGCTCTGACCTCCGGTTGGAATGCTCTCCCTTTTTCCGCCTGGTGCTTGCCTGTTCATCCCTCAGGACCTAGTTGGGGTCACCTCAAGAAGTTTCTTGAGTCTTGCCCTTCTTCCTTCCTAAAGTGCAATTGCGCAGTTACCCCACCGGGCTTCTATAGATCATTAAAGAAAGGGAGTTCAGAACTGGATGGACTGGCTTTGATTACTGGCCTGGTCACCCCAGGTGACCTTGGGCTAGTTAAATAAAATCTCCAAGCTTCAGGATCCTCATCTTTCAAAAGAAATAATAGTGTGCAGATCATAGGGTTGTGGGAATTAGGTGAGCCAACGCCTTGTAAAATGCTTCCTACAGTGCTTGTTGAATAGTAAGTGTTCCATAAATACTGTTTTCCCAAGGGGAAGGAAAGGGAAAGATACTCTTTTATTTTCTTTAGAAAGTCTTTATTATACCAAGCAAGACTTGGCTTTTGTAATCTTTTAAAAGAAAAGACAGGTGCACAAAAAGGAAATGTAACTCTGGAGAAGATCCATGCGAGTCTAGTTAAAGGAGTACTCAGCGGAGGACAAAGGTTTAGGCTAGTGATGATGGCTGACATTTGCTTACTGTGTGCCAGGCACTGTGTTAGGAGCTTTAGATGCATCACTATCTTTCTTAATCTTCCCTAAACCCAATGAGGTAGCTACTAGTATCCTCATCTATAAAGAGATTGAAGATTAACCACTTGCCCAAACATAACTAATAAGTAGCAAGATAGGGATGGAAATCCAGGTCTGTCTATATCCTAAGAGTTTTGATTCCATGCTATATTTCTTTTCTAATAAATTGAGGGGGGAAAAAAAACTCTCCTTTCTTGGACGAGATTAACTTTTTTTTTTTCCTTCACGAAGTGGAATTTATCTGTTTTATGACAGAAAGATTAAATAAAAAATCTGGATCTGAGTACCATCTTGAATCTCAAGAAGGATAATGTATCTGGAATTAACTATTTCAGATTAACTATTCCAATCAACTATTATACACTGTTCCTAGGAGCAGGGAACCAATTCATCCTGGTTTTAGCACTGAAAGTCCTGCAACCCAGGAACCCCCCGCAGTACTGGGCAATCTGGGACAGTTGGTCACCCTACCTAGGAGTGTTGAATTTCCTATTTTGGTCCTTAAATGGATCCTCTCAGGAAAAGTTTGGCATTCACTGAAGACTGACCCTTATGTGTGGCCGAGCATTTTTTCTGGGGTTAACTCATTAAATGAGCTAATAATGTGTTGTAAAATACTCTGCATTGTGTTTGGGATATAGTGTGCTCAGTAAATGCCATTATTTAAGGGAGAGGTGAGAGACAGATACTCAATTTATGACAATGTAAAAGAAAGAATATGAGTTAGTGGGAATTGGTTTTGAGTGTTATGTACTTGTTTGCCTTTGTGACTTCTACTTTCTAAAACTGTGACAGCAGAGCAGCGTCATGGAAGCAGTTGAGGAAAGTCATGCCCAAAGCTGGGCTTATGCAGTTAGAAGCCTGTAACCCGGGCAATGACAAACTAATAGCACCCACTAGTCGGTTTGTTATTCCAACAGAGGGCACTTATAGTGGGTTAGGAACTGCCATATTGGTAAAAAGCAAAAATGTAAAGTGAGGAGACAGGAGAATTTTGCAGAGTTCCTTTTGGGACAAATTTTTGGGAAGGAATTCTACCTCAGGAGGAACTATGAACAAAATGAATATTCCTGAGGTCCTGAAGACGTGGTTTCATGAATCGTGCCAGCATTAGGTGATAGAAAGAACTTGCCTCCCTCCCTGGCAACCTAACCTGTTCTCCATTGCCTGCTGCCTCTTAACCATTCCTGGTCTCCTTGGCCAGTTGTAGTGCTGGCTTCTACCTCAGGCTTCTTTCTAAGCATAAGCCTCAGACAAATAGGAAGAAGTTGTTTAAAAAGAAAAGAACTGGGAGGAAAGTCTTAAGAGTCTAGTGCCGGCTCTGAAACTATGTTGTATGGCCTTCAGTAAGTCTGTGTTGTTGTTGTTGTTTTAATTTTTAATTTTATTTTTTTTTAAGATTTTATTTATTTATTTGACAGAGACAGCAAGAGAGGGAACACAAGCAAGGGGAGTGTGAGAGGGAGATGCAGGCTTCCCGCCAAGCAGGGAGCTCGATGCAGGGCTCGATCCCAGGACCCTGGGATCATGACCTGAGCCGAAGGCAGACACTTAACGGCTGAGCCACCCAGGCGCCGCTGGCCTTCAGTAAGTCTGGATCTTAGTTTCCTCCAAAATAAAATGAGGGGGGATGCGTTTAATTTGCTCTCATTCTGTCATTCTGTGCAGGAATCTGTGACATTTTCTGGTAGAGAATAGGATGGGGAGATAGCACGTTCTCTGTGAGCCACTTAAAGCCAAGAGGTTGTATCTTTCTAGCCTTAGTACCTTAATACAGTGTCTGTCAGTAACCAGTGATGCAATTTGTGGATGAGAATAGCTTGAGATCCAAAAGACCCAGATTTGAATACAATTTACTGGTACTGACTTTTGGTAACTGAGCAAATATGATTCAAAGCACCTTAGGATCCTCCTCTGGAAAAAAGCTGGAATGGGATTTACAACAACCTTACACTTCTTCAGAATTAATGACTACGGGAAAACATAGAGTTGTGCAGATGAAAAGAACTCTGTTGGTTTCAAGATCCTGGATTATCCCAGTTTAACTGAAATTTACTTCCTAGGCAGGTGCAGGATGAACATGTATTGCTTGCCCTAATTTTGGACAAAAGACTATCAAGAATAGGCTGTCATTCTTTCATCCGCTTTACTTTTTGATGAGATTGTGCTGAAAGCTTTAGCCTGGTACAATGATTCTTTCTGGCTAACACAGTAATCAAACAGGTCTTGCTGCCTTACTTGGCAGAAACAAATCAGTTTAAGAGCCCACTTACTTCCTCTCTACAGACCAGGTTCAAGGCAAGTGTCTCATTCTGGCAGCTGAAATCCAGCAGAAATCCTTAGAGAACCATATCATAAAGCTCATTCTCTTTTAGCCGATTTAAAAAAGAATATAAATGTACAGCCCTCATACCTAGTGTACTATTAAAAATATGATTCCTTTATTCCTTAGTTAATAAAAAATTCATTCATACCATTACTCATCTTTAAAAAATATATATACCAAAATGTTTCAGTTAGAGACATTTAACCATTTATAATTATAAATTAAGTCATTTTCTTCTCCCCTCACCCCCCACATTAGTGAGATTCCTGGGTTAGCACTCCAGAGACCGTTCTGGCCTACATATTTCCCAAGCTGTTTCTTCTGCCTGGTGAGATAAAAAAGCAAGTGAAGGCAGTTTTCCCTATCATCAAGAGCAGCCGCTGCTTTGAACAAGTCTTTTCTTCAGGGTCAAATCTCATCAGCCACATGAGGGGCCGGGAGAAAGATGTTGGTTTGCTGCCCTCTGCAGGCTGCACTCGGTGAGCTTCGATTAGTTGGAGGAAGAAGGGAGGAATCCTTAAGGATCTGAAAAGAAATGAAACAAGTTAATGCTGAATAAGCCGAGAGTGGGTGGGGGTAATGATTGTGAACATCGGCCTTCCATTCAAAAAACCACAGCATTTAGGGCACGTAAAGACGGCCAACATATCTTCGTTAAGTGAAAACAGGATGTGATAAAATGTGCACAGTTTGATTCGATTTTTGTAAAAACAGATTTAGTTATACAAGAATGTTAAACCTTGGTTATCTTGGTGGTGGGATAATGGGTAATTTGCGTTATATTCTTTTTACTTATCTGTACCATCTTAACGTTCTACAATAAATATGTGTTATTCTAGTAATAACCTAGTTTAAAAAGTATATTAAAAAGTGGGGGGGGGGCGCCTGGGTGGCTCGGATGGTTAAGCAACTCCCTTAGACTCAGGTCACAATCTCCACATCCTGGGATCGAGCCCCACGTTGGGCTCCCAGCTCAGCAGGGAATCTGCTTCCTCTGCCTCTCCCCCTGCTTGTGCTCTGTCTCTCTCCCTCTCAAATGAATAAATTAAATCTTAAAAAAAAAAAAAAGTATGTGTGTTGGGGCTCCTGGGTGGCTCAGTCGGTGGAGCCTCCAACTGTTGATCTCGGCTCAGGTCTTGATCTCAAGGTTGTGGGTTCAAGCCCCATGTCGGGCTCCACGCTGGGCATGGAGCCTGCTACTTAAGTGCGTGTGCCAAGGGGGCTTCTTTGGTGCTAGTAATATTCTATTCCTTGATCTGGATGCTATGTGTTCATCAAGCTGTCTATTTATAATACATGCTCTTCTCTGTATGTATAGTATACTTCAGTTAGTTTTTAGAAAGTGCTTATACAGGAGCTCTCATTCAGTGCTGGGAATGCAAAACGGTGCAGCCACTCAGGAAGGCAGTTTGGCAGTTGCATACAAAACTAAACATACTTGTATCATACGGTTCGGCCACCTTGCTCCTTGGTATTTACCCCAATGAGTTGAAAACTTATGCCCACACAAAAACCTCCACACACTTACAGCAACTTAATTCATAATTGCCAAACACTTGGAAACAACCAAGATGTCGGTAGGTGAATGATAAATACTGTGTGAGCGCACAGGACAAAGGGGCATATGGGACACTGTACTTTCCGCTCAATTTGGCTGTGAACCTAAAACTACTCTAAAAATTAAAGTCTTTCTTTTTAAACATTGTATTTATTTGTGGGAGAGAGCAAGAGAGCGAGCGAGCAGGGGGAGCGGCAGGCAGAGGGAGAAGCAGGCTCCTGCTGAGCAAGGAACCCAACGAGGGACTCCATCCCAGGACCCTGGGATCATGACCTGAGCTGAAGGCAGACGCTTCACTCAAGTCTTTTTTTTTAAGTGGCTGTACTTCTCTAGGAATATACTAAAAACTATTGAACTGTATATATTAAATGAGTAAACTGTATAGTTTGTGAACTGTATCTCAATAAAGCTTTTTAAGTGGTTGTATTCATAGATTAAAATGGATATAAAGTACCAACACATGCTACAATATGGATAAGCCTGAAACGACTATGCCAAGTGAAAAGGCCAGACACAAAAGGCCACAGATTGTATGCTATGTCTAGAATAGGCAGAAATAGATTACTGTTGCCAGGGACTGGGGAATGGTGGGGGGGGTTGGGGAGTGACTGCTAATGGGTACAAGGTTTCTTCTTGGGATGATGAAAATATTCTGGAATTAGACAGTGGTGAGTAATGTACAACTCTGTGAGTGTACTGTAAGACAACTTAATTGGATACTTTGGAAGGGTGAACTTTATGGTATGTGAATTATGTCTCAATAAAGCTGTTCTCTTTTTAAAACGGGAAAAAAGCAATGGCAGATTTTGAAAAATTATCTTAAATAGCATGTGCCAGGGTGCCTGGGTGGCTCTGTCAGTTACGCATCCAACTCTTGATTTCAGCTCAGGTCATGATCTCAGGGCTGTGAGACTGAGCCCCGCCTCAGCTCCCGCTGGGCATGGAGCCTGCTTAAGATTCTCCCCCTCCCTCTCAAATTAATTAATTAATTAATTAATTAATTAAAACTGATTTTTAAATGTGCATTAAGCTATAGTGTTTGAAAGACTATGATGTTCCATTTCTAGACATGTGCTATTTGTTTATTTGTTTAAGGGGAACTGGAAACTTATCTAAAAAGCATTTACCTTTAATAGTAGGACTACAGTGAAAGTCCCAGTTTCTGGCTCAGGACATCAGGCTGCGGTCAGCGTGGGTCTATCAAAGGCAGCAGTTCCCCGCAAGGAGAATCCAGTTTCAGGCACGCCAACTCGTCGGACCGCGTGGGCCCAATGTTCAGTATTGCGATTGGGAGCTGCTTCTCTCGGGCAGTGAGGATAAACCTGTAGCCGGAGTACACCTTACAAGAAGAAGACACAGGTGAGGACTCTCGATGCAGGAAGAGAGAAACCAAGCAGGGAGCCCCCCGGGGGCTCTCCATCCCACGAAAGGGGCAGTCACCACCCTGACCAAGTTCGATACCTGCAAGGACGATCCCACTACCAACAGGGAGTCAGCTTCTTTTACACGCCTGCGCACAAAGTCAACCTTGTCCGCGTTCACTGTGTCCCCGAAGAAAACGACGTCTGGTTTCAGGGGGCCTCCACATCGAGCGCAGGACGGGACCTGAAAGCTCTGTACCTGCTCCTCTGTGAGAAAGACGTCGCCATCAGGCGCCAGGCCATGGGCCTCGGCACTCCAGGTGGGGTTCAGGGCTTCAAAACGCTCTTGCAGTGCCCTGCGGGGAATCTGGTCACCACAGTCCACGCAAAGGACCCTGAAACCAAGAGGCTGACTGAATGGCTGGTCCCCAGGAGCCACAAAGCTGCCTCATCCCCAACCATTTTTAACTCCTCCAACGGTGCTTGCCATTCCTAACACCCAGTCTTTCTCCCATGTTAGGAATACCTTCTCGTGACCTCTTTAACTACCACCATTTCTCACCTCCCTTTACTGCCAACCTGTAGAACAAGGAGTGTACGTCTGTTTTCCTTGCTCGCACCCCCTGCTTACCCTGTCGGCTCATTTTTACCCGTAGCACAACTGCACATGACCTCCGTAGTGTCCAAACCCGTGCTTTCCCCTCCCTCCCTCCCTCCTTCTCCTCCTCCGGGGTGATGGTCACTGTCCATCACCATCGTCTCTAAAACGCTCTTCCCCCTGGTGTCCTTACCCAGTGTCTTCTGTTCGTCTTCTTACCTCTCTAATCATGAGCTCCATGAGAGCAAGGACTTTGAGTCCTTTGACCACTGTGCTATGCCCACCACCTAGAACAGCGCCTAGAGACAGCGTTCTCTAAATAGCAGCTAAAAGAAAGAACTAAAGGTGGTTTAGTTGGTTTCTTCTCTACTCCTCAATCTTCCAGCCAGTTTTCTTTCTACCTTCACCCTGGCGACTCTGTTTTCACTGCCACAATGCTTCTATGCTAATGGTTCCCTCCTCTGTGCTCTCTCCCAAACTCCAAGTCATCTTGACTGTCCTGTCCAGCTTACCTCTGTCTTCACCCGCCACTCCCCAACTTCTCCATCACCATCCTTTCTCCAGTTACTTGGGTAGGAACCCTTGCAAAAACTTGTTACTCGATTTGCTCCTTTTTATCTAGCCACCCATCAGATTATGTTGATTATTTTACTTAAAAGGCCCCATAGGAGGGTACCTGGCTGGCTCAGTTGGTGGTGCATGTGACTCTTGGTCTCAGGGTTCTCAGTTTGAGCCCCATGCTGGATATAGAGATTACTTAAAAAAATAAAATCTTAAAAAAGGAGGGGGTCTGTGTGGCGCAGTCAGTTTAGCATCGGACTCCCAGTTGCAGCTCAGGTCATGATCTCAGGGTCGTGATATCAAGCACCATGTTGGGCTCTGTGGGAAGTCTGTTTCAGATTCTCCCTCTCCCTCTGCCTGCACTCATGTGCACACTCTCAAATAAATAAATAAATCTTTAAAAAACAAAGGCCCCCTATGAAATGCTAAGTCTTGGATTTGTTTTAAAACATTTTAAGAGACAGGGAGAGAGAGAGAGTAAAGTAGACATG
Organism: Ursus maritimus; assembly: GCF_017311325.1. Lineage (NCBI taxonomy): Eukaryota > Metazoa > Chordata > Mammalia > Carnivora > Ursidae > Ursus > Ursus maritimus. Next base: position 14,403,913 of record NW_024425897.1, read on the forward strand.
CTAAAATCTTTGTATCTGAGTGATGGTACATGGGAGTTCATTATACTACTTTCCTTTTAGGGACATGTGAAATTATCATCATGAAAAGAAAGTTTTAATGGACATAGGGTCATCATTAGCTCTCGAACTGCCCTGATACCACCTGGGTCTAGGTCCTTCAGGCTGACCTCCCCGAGTCATTCTTTCTAATCCTGTGTGGCTTTCCTCAAATGCTATTTTTATCATATTGCTTTCGTGCTCAGAAACCACTAATATTCCCCTTTGGTCTCTCACAACAGACCCAAATTGCACTGCACTATTTTCAGACACACCCATGATTAGGGTCTAGCCTTCCCAGACAATCTGATTTCATAGTAACTCTCCACAGGGGCCAGGCCAGGCTCCTCTGGGCTCTACAAGTCCTCTTCATTTTGAAAGCCCTCTCCCTTCTTTTGCCTAGTCGGACTGGAGCTAGGCTTAAGCCCCACTTTTCCCATAAAAGCTTAACCAATTACTCCAAGCTTTACCAAATCTGTTTTTCTGAACTTGCAAAACATGTCTATCAAGGACCACATAATTTAACAATTGTGTGGAGTTGTTTGTTAAACATATTTTTGGATCCCTCCCCCACCCCAAAGATAACAAAGTTCTCACATACAAAGTAGACCATGTTTTATACTTTGGTTTTGACCCCTCCACACCACCAAGTAGCACACCGCATGTTGTAGAGACCCAATATTTAATGATTGGCAGGAGGATCTCTGGGGCTTAAAAATAAGGAAATGGTCTCCAATTAGCTTCAAGTTACTGCCAGGGCTACATGTGTTCATCCCATCAATATTTACTGGGTTCTGACTATATGCTGGGCTGTACTGTGTTCTACATGTCTAGGCATCAGAGATCTTCCAGCTTCTAGCCTATGCTGTTGGCGCTTTGCTCATAGTCCCCTCAAGACATCCTACAGGCTACTTGCACATAGTTTTCTTATAAGCAATTTCCTGCATCTCTCTTAGTGTGTTCACTGGCCAAGGAAGCCTTCTCCAGAGTTGCAGAGTCAGTGCTAGGGACTGAATTCCCCTAGACTGACCCTCAACCAATGAGGGATGGGACATGATGGACAAATGCCCCAGCTTCCTCGACTTTCAGTGAGACGATTCTGAAGCATGCTCTAGATAGTCAGAGGGCCCCTCAAAGGATTGAGCCTCAGCTCCCCAAAGCGGCAACCCATTCATTACTTTACCCTTTTCTTGGCTTTTCTTCCCTACCCTGTTTCATTTCCCCACTGAGTTTGTTCCTCAGTGAATTTGCTGGGATTGACTCCAAAAATAAACAACTTGCTCCAAATCCTTTTCTCAAGGTCTAATGAAAACAACAGTGATCAAGAAAGCCAAAGTCTCTGCTCTTATGGAGACACATTTCTGCATTCAAATTATTTAGACCTTCCTGCACCTGTGCATGCATCCATGGAGTTCTGTGAGGCGCTGACTTCCTGCTTTCGTGTGCAAGGCATCCACATTTTGGGTCACCAACCAGTACAGCTTTCCGAGTCTCTCCCAGTTGCTCAAAGCCCAATGTGCAGGGTTAGGCTGGAGGGAGGAGAACCGAGGCCAGCCTACAAAGTTTCTTGCCCAGTACCGCTGGCGGACTGGAGCACTCCGCAGAAAATCCCCATGCTGAATGGGTTTCCGGTCAGTGCGGGCATAGAGTCCCACCTTTTCTGACCTGTAGTCTGGGATCCCCGACTCGGTGGAGATTCCTGCCCCAGTCATCACTAGGAGTCTCTTGGAAAGAGTGACGAAGCGCTGTAACTCTTTGACCTTCTCAGGGTCCAGAGGAGGACTTGGTGGCACAAATAACCCAATGGATCCACGTGAGCACTGTCGGCTGCTCTTCACCATCCAGCGGCCTTTTGCTGCCCTGAAAGTCAACCCAAAATTCATCCTCGTTCTAGAGAGAGAGAAACCTGATGTAAGAAACTGGGTTTAAAAACTAAAGCAGCAACAACAACAAAAACTAAAGCAAACAAAAAAACCCAAACAAGAAGAACAAAACTGAGGCAAAAAATAATAAAAAAATTAAAAAAACTGAGGCAACCATCAACCAATGAATGAATAAACAAAATGGGGCCTGTCCATACAATGAAGTGTTATTTACTTATAAGCATGAAGTTTTTTGTTTTTGTTTTTAGAATTATATTTATTTATTTGACAGGGAGAGAGAGAGCACAAGCAGGGGGAGTGGCAGGCAGAGGGAGAGGGAGAAGCAGGCTCCTGCTGAGCATGGAGCCTGATGTGGGATTTGATCCCAGGACCCTGGGATCATGACCTGAGCCAAAGGCAAATGCTTAACCGACTGAGCCACCCAGGCGCCCCAAGCATGAAGTTCTGATATATGCTACAATATGGATATGGATAAAGTGTAAGAAGTCAGTCACGAAAGGACAAATACCTTACAATTTTACTTACATAAGTTGTCCAAAATACACAAATATATAGAGACAGAAAGTAAATTAGTAGTTGCTAGGACTGGAAGGAAGAATGTATCTGAACTTATTCTTTTTTTTTTTTTAAAGATTTTATTTATTTGACAGAGACAGCCAGCGAGAGAGGGAACACAAGCAGGGGAAGTGGGAGAGGAAGAAGCAGGCTCCCAGCGGAGGAGCCTGATGTGGGGCTCGATCCCAGAACGCTGGGATCACGCCCTGAGCCGAAGGCAGACGCTTAAGGACTGCGCCACCCAGGCGCCCCAGAACTTAATTCTTTTTTTTTTAAGTCTTTCCCTTTAGACTTTTTTTTTAATTCAAGGATAATTAACAATGTTATAGTAGTTTCAGATGTACAGTATGATTCAACAATTCTATACTCATTGCTCATCACTGTAAGTGTTCTTTTTTTTATATATATACATTTATTTCTTTATTTGAAAGAGAGCACAAGCAGGGGGAGGGACAGGGGAGAGGGAGAAGCAGACTCCCCACTGAGCAGGGAGCCAGAGGCTTAACCAACTGAGGCACCCAGGTGCCCCTATAAGTGTCCTCTTAATCTCCTGCACCTACTTCACCCATCTCCTCACCCCTCCTCCTCTCTGGCAACCACCAGTTTGTCCTCTCTATTTAAGAGTGTTTTTTTTTTTTTTTTTAAGATTTTATTTATTTATTTATTTATTTGACAGAGATAGAGACAGCCAGTGAGGAGGGAACACAAGCAGAGGGAGTGGGAGAGGAAGAAGCAGGCTCATAGCGGAGGAGCCTGATGTGGGGCTCGATCCCATAACGCCGGGATCACGCCCTGAGCCGAAGGCAGACGCTTAACCGCTGTGCCACCCAGGCGCCCCTAAGAGTGGTTTTTTGTCTCTTTTTTCTTTCTTCATTTATTTTGTCTCTTAAATTCCACACGAGTGAAATCATGTATTTGTCTTCTTCTGACTTGTTTCACTTAGCATTGTACCTTCTAGATCGATCCATGTTATTGCAAATAGCAAGATTTCCTTCTTTTTTTGGCTAATATTCCTCTGTGTGTGTGTGCGTATTGACATCGTCTTTATCCATTCATCTATGGATGGACACTTGGGCTGCTTCCATATCTTGGCTATTGTAAATAATGCTGCAGTAAACATAGACGTGCATGTATCTTTTCAAATCAGTGTTTTTGTTTTCTTTGGGTAAATACCCAATAGTGGAATTACTGGATCATATAGTAATTTTTTAATTTTTTGAGGAGCCTCCATACTGTTTTCCACAGTAGCTGCAGCAGCTTGAATTCCCACAAACAGTCCACGAGGGTTCGTTTTTCTCCATATCCTCGCCCATACTAGTTATTTCCTATGTCTTTGATTTTAGCCTTTCTGGGAGGTGTGAGTTGATACCTCATTTATAACTGAAAAGCAAAGGAAGCATCTAGGCATTAAGCATCAACAGCTTCCTCCACTTTCAACATTACAGAAAAAGAGAGTCTGGATCTCCCTATTGGCACTAATGGCAGCTAATCTTTTTTGCTCCCATCTATATTGAGAGTATATATATGTATTTTTAGTAGGCTATGGAGCCCAACTCGGGCCTCGATCTCACAACCCTGAGATCATGACCTGAGCTGAAACAAGAATCAGAGGCTTAAGCGACTAAGCCGACACCTAGGAGCCCCTGGAGTTGTTAATTTTTGAAGCTGGGTGATGGGTCTGTGGATGGGGTTCATTATATCATTCTATCTCCACAACGGAAAAAAATTTTTTTAAGGGAATTTATTTATTTATTTATTTGTTTTTTTTTTATTTGAGAGAGAGCACAGAGAGAGAGAGAAAAAGTGGGGGAGGAGCAGAGGGAGAAGCAGACTCCCCGCTGAGCTGGGATCATGACCTGAGCCAAAGGCAGACGCTTAACTGCCTGAGCCACCCAGGTACCCCCATAATAAAAAATTGTTTTATTTTTGTTATGTTTTAAGTAGGCTCCACACCTAATGTGGGGCTTGAACTCACGACTCCTGAGATCGAGTCACATGCTCTATGGACTGAGCCAGCTAGGTGCCTCCACAATAAAAAATTAAGAAAAAATAATTCTTTAGAGGGATGTCTGGATTGCAGATGTCCTACTGTGCCCAGGACATCGGAAGTGCTGAAATGCCAAAAGCCATGAGATGAAGGAAAATGCTTATATCTTTTGAATATTTTAAAGGCTTAAGAGATACGATCAGAAAAGTGAGGGGGGAGAAAAGAATGGACCAGTTTGAAGAGAAGCTAAAATGTGGAATGTTTCACCTTAAAGGTAGATATTTCAGACCATACTACTTCCGGTGGCAGACTGCATGCTTATATGAACAACCTGATAATGAATTAATCAGTGACTTCAGTGTCTTGAAGGACAACGCCCAAATAAGAGTATCTTTCATTGGAAAGGTATAGCCTCTCCCCCCCACCAACATACACCCAGAGTATATTTATAATTTTACTTTGTAACTGAAATCAATCTTTTGTAGAATTTGGAAGGCTGTGAGCTAGCTCAGGATCTGAGAACTCAATGATGTACTGAACACTGGGGCTCCAGGCTTATAGAGAAAACTGAACCTTGCCAGGGGTGTGCTGGTAAACTACCTTCTCCCCCACTGTCCCCCCCCCCAAAATAAAGATACAAGAAAATAATGCCATCATGACCAGTTTCAGGCTAACAATGGCTTAACGACCAGCTAGCAAGTCCCTGAATACTTAACAGTTGGCCCTCACCGGTAAAAACTAATTCCAGCACACCTTCCTGAGTCCCATGATGTCCTGTCCAAAACAACAAGGCTACCTTTTTATTATCTTTTTAATAATTTGTTTTGGTCAAGAATTTCTAATACCTTTCAGAAAATAAAATCTTGTCTCCACACTGGACTATTTCATAACAGCCCAAACCAATCTTGTCCTTTTGACCTCTCAACCTACAACCAGAGCTCTGCTATACTGTAGCCATCAGATGGAAATTAACTTAAAATCGTTGCTGAATCTGCCAAGGATTTTTGCATCCAAGAGAAATTGTACATTTGCCTTATAAAAAATGGTGCAAGGGACTCTTAAATGTTTTTAAATTTTTAAAAAGGAGTGGGGGTGACTCGGTGGTGCTGTCAGATAGGCGACCCACTCTTGGTTTCAGCTCAGGTCTGATCTCCAGGTGGTGAGACTGAGCGCCAAGTCGGGCTCTGCACAGGGTGTGGAGCCTGCTAAAGATTCTCCCTCTTCCTCTGTCCCTCCCCGCCCTGCACACGAACTCTCTTTCTCCCTCTCAAAAAAATAAATAATAATAGTAATAATAAAAAGGAAGTGTAAAACACAAATTGGTAAAGCAGGATTCTAGCATAACATGAGTCCTGTTCTGCTTGTCCCAGTAAAACCTGGCTGGTCAGAAATAAATTTCTTATAGGGGGCACCTGGGTGGCTCAGTTAGTTAAGCGTTTGCCTTTGGCTCAGGTCATGATCCCAGTGTCCTGGGATCCACCCCATGTTGGACTCCCTGTTCAGCAGGGGAGTCCACTTCTCCCTCTCCCTCTGCTTGTGTGCTCTCTCTCGCTCACTCTCCCTCCCAAATAAATAAAAATCTTTTAAAAAATTTCTTACACACTTCAAAATATTAATGGCCTATTCCCAACATCTCTTAAATCTCTTAATAAGTTATTGTTATTCCATCTGTGAGTACATCTGAGGACGTCTCCATTGGAGGACTGCCTTTATAGTTTTAATTACTACCATCCCTTGGGATACCGTGTGTTCCATAAACCTACTTCCCATTTTATAAATCAGAAGTATTTCTTAACTAAAGAGCACATTTGAATTCTAGTATGCCAGGTGTTGATGAAATCGTTGCTCAGACATTTCGGACTTATAATTTTTATGGCTTTTTATTTATTAATGTAACTAAGCACATGCACATCTTTTATTCTGTCTTTATCATATTCTTTTTTAGTTTACCCTCAATCACAAACACTGCTACTTAGACACAGAATAGTGAGTCCTGGCACGACATTCTGCCCCAGCTTTTAGCTGTAAAAATAAGGATTTGACATATTACTTAACATAATGCAGAAATTCTCTAGTGATAAGCACCCGTATGTAAATATTATCTTACGCTTGGCTTTCCAGATCTAGGTTTAGGCCCCGATTTCTCTGTGTTCCACAGCAACACGTGAACCGCTAACAAATACAGCCTGGATACCTGAGACCAAAGGACTCGGGAAACCCCGCTGAAAACACGCTCTATTGGAACAGCAACTCTCTGCCAAGTACCACCGAAGGGCAAAGAGTTACTACGGTATCCCTTACAACAAATCCACAACTTCTAGAAACCCGCAGCCCGCAGAGAACACACTCACCTTTCACAGCTTAAACGACACTTCACGACTGACAATGCAACTGACTGGCTACTTTTGCATTTTGGGAAATGTAGTTCACGAGGCGGAAATGATGCATGAAAAACTACAAGTCCCACAATCCTCTGGGCTTCACAGTTGAGGGGCCCAGATTGTCTAGTAGCGCCACCTGTCTGCGTTTTATGGTCAGAGGTTTTGAACGTTGATTGGAGATGGGCTGCTGTCTTCTAAGTTCACACGCAGTGTCCCTTTGAGAGAAGTGGTTAGAGTTTCAACATCAGAGTGCTCAGTGCAAAATAATACATCCAAACAGCACTATGTTAGGAATTAATTGTTAAGATAGAAGCTTTAATAATGGATCTGGATTAGACTCATACTCAACTTCAGTGATTATGATCCTTTGCACTCACCATGAGGAAATCAAGTTCCCACCTTGCAGTGGGTTGTGAACAAACATCTGAAAAATTGATATTTTTGGAGTTTATATGAACAACTAACGCCACATATAATATATGGGGAATACTGTGTTTGCCTACTTGGCTTCTCCAATTTTATTTCTCCTTTTGTGTTTTTATTAAGTTAACCAACACTATGACTAGGTCTCACTTCCGTATATTCTGACTTAATTGGTCTGGGGAGATGCCTGGGCATCAAGTCGATTTACAAACTTCCCAGTTGTTTCTAGTATGTAGCCAAAGAGAACCTTTGCTCTCGAGCCTCGCCTAAATAAGATATCAATCAATTTGTGTTCAGAACATAATCAAAGGCCAGCTAATCCGGACCTTGAAGACCATCTATGGAACCACTTCCCCCACTTTAAGATAAACTGAAGCCCAGAAGGGTATTACAGAAGCTGGAGAAAAAGTTTGATTCCTGGTCCTCCCATTGAATGTGTGGAGGTAAATATTGGTAAAGTCACCCAGTTTAGTGTTTGCGGGTAGGACCTCTAGCAACAGCTCAGGTAGGTCACCCTGCTGGGATAATCACCTGACATTACAGCCTTTTGTGCCCTCGTTAACCTGACCACACTGGCTGAAAGAAACGACCAAAATGTAGACTGAAAATTTTTACTAAGTCAAAAAAATTGTAATCAGGAACATTTTCTGCACTTACGGGTATTTGAGCAAAACCTATTGAAACAGCCAAATTTATTATGAAAAATTTCCAACCCATATTGTTTTCTAGTTTGCCAAGTGGACTGAACATCATTAATTGAGAGACTGCCTAATACAGGGCTATTGTGCTTTTAGGCCCCAAAGAATCTCATGTTCCAGGGAGAAGTTAGCTGACTTTTCAATTTTTCTTAGCGCTGGAAAGTCATCCGTAGTGGATGAAGTCATCCAAGGCAGCTGGTGAAACACACAATTTCACCACACCAGGAATTAATGACTAAGTCTTTGGATCAAAGTAAAATAATCTAAAATTAATCAAGTTGCTAACCTTTTTCTCCACTAATTTTTCCTACCCTGTGAAAAAAAAATTAGCTACATATCAGCATCAAACAGGACTTTTAAAGATGTCATTTTTGCATCTGGATGATGACTATACAAATGTTCACTGAGCAACACTTTGAACATTTCATGGTTGAAATTTTTTTTTTAAAGATTTTATTTTTAGGTGTGCCTGGGTGGCTCAGTCGGTTAAGCAGTCAACTCTTCTTTTTTTTTTTTTTTTAAGATTTTATTTATTTATGTGCCAGAGAGACAGCCAGCGAGAGAGGGAACACAGCAGGGGAGTAGGAGAGGAAGAAGCAGGCTCCCAGCGGAGGAGCCCGATGTGGGACTCATTCCTGGAACGCCAGGATCACTCCCTGAGCCAAAGGCAGACGCTTAATGACTGCGCTACCCAGGCGCCCCAAGCAGTCAACTCTTGATCTCAGCTCAGGTCTTGATCTCAGGGTTGTGAGTTCAAGTCCTGTGTTGGGCTCCATGCTGGGCATGGAGCCTACTTAAAAAAAAAAGAGAAAAAAAAAGATTGTATTTTTAAGTAACCTCTACACCCAAAGTGGGGCTCAAACTTACAACCCCGAGATCAAGAGTCTCATGCTGTAGTGACTGACCCAGCCTCTCATGTTTGGAATTTTTTATAATAAAATGTTGGGGAGCACCTGGGTGGCTCAGTCAGTTAAGCATCTGCCTTCGGCTGGGGTCATGATATCAGGGTCCTGGGATCAAGCCCCAAGTCTTCGAGTCAGGCTCCCTGCTCAGCTAGGAGTCTGCTTCTCCCTCTCCCTCTCTTCCCCTCCCCTCGTCATGCTCTCAATCTCTCTCAAATAAATAAATAAAATCTTTAAAAATAAATAAATAAAATTTTAAAAATATAATAAAATGTTGGGGAAAATGTCACTTTCTTGGAGATTGCTGTTTACATCTTAATGGGTAGCAAAAACTAAAAGTATGTTGGAGAATATAGTTCCAGGAGGAAAGAAATCCAAGTATAAGTTTCTGACTGCTTTCCACTTGCCAAGGGAAAACAGGCAGTGGGAGCGAAAGTTACTTCAAACTTTGTGAACTGTGGACTTTTCTATGAAAATAGCATTTTCAGCCTCTCTTCTCTGAATTAAGGTGTCCAACAGAAAACCCTTTGGGATTAAAAAAGAATTGCCAAAAAAAAAAAAAAAATTACCATATGACCCAGAATTTCCACTTCCAACTATACACAGAAAAGAGTTGAAAACAAGAACTTAGGGGCGCCTGGGTGGCACAGCGGTTAAAGCGTCTGCCTTCGGCTCAGGGCGTGATCCCGGCGTTCCGGGTTCGAGCCCCACGTCAGGCTCCTCCTCTATGAGCCTGCTTCTTCCTCTCTCACTCCCCCTGCTTGTGTTCCCTCTCTCGCTGGCTGTCTCTATCTCTGTCAAATAAATAAATAAAAAATCTTTAAAAAAAAAAAAAAAGAAAACAAGAACTTAAACAGATATGAATATGCCACTGTTTATAGAAGGATTATTCACGATAGCCAAAAGGTGGAAGCGATGCAGATTCATAGAATAATGGATGGATAATAAAATTCCATACAATAGAATATTAGTCAGCCATAAAGAGGAATGAAATTATGATAGATAACTACAATGTAGATAGACCTTAAAACATTATGCTGTGAAATAAGCCAGACAGGCCCCAGTCTGCCTCCGTGGGAAGAGCATGCAACTCTTGAACGTGAGGTCATGAGTTCGAGCCCCACATTGGGTGTAGAGATTACTGAAATAAATAAACTTAAAAAAAAAAAAAAGGAAGGGCCACCTGGGTCGCTCAGTGGGTTAAGTGTCTGCCTTCGGCTCAGGTCATGATCCTGGGGTCCTGAGATGGAGCCCCAAATCCGGCTCCCTACTCAGCCAGGAGCCTGCTTCTCCTCTCTCTTGCCCCCCAACCCCCATCTTGTACTCTTTAGAACCCTCTAGAGAGGGTCTCTCTCTCTCTCTGCTCTCTCTCTCAAATGAATAAATAAAATCTTTAAAAAAAAAAAAAAAGCCAGACACAAAAAATAAAATATTGTATGATTCTGCTTAGAGGAGTCAAATGCGTGGAGACAGAAAGTAGAATAGAAGTTGCCAGGGGCTGGGAGAGGAAGGAATGGGAAGGGGAGTTAGTGTTTAATGGGTACAGAGTTTCAATTTGGGATGACGAAAAAGTTTTGGAGAGGTAGAGTGATGATGGTTGTAAAGAATAAATGTACGCAACGTTACTGAACTGTATACCTAAAAATGGTTAAAATGGTAAATTTTATGTTATATACAGTTTATCTCAATTTAAAGAAAAAAGACTATTTTGGAGATAATAGTTACGCTGTGAATCGGTAGCCAAGTGAACAGCATGCTGACACAGCCCATTTTTCATCTGCCCCAATTCACTCTATGAATGAAGCTATTAGCATGTTCCCTCCCATAATGCTTTGCTTCATTCTCCATCAAAACTTAATTAAGTGAAATCAAGAAAAAATCCTTAGAAATAGCTTATGCATTTTCAAGAGCTCTTTATTCGGTTGTATAATTTTCAACCAAACAATAATTGATGGTTTGTCCATACGACTCAAACTCGCCTTTCTGTAATAGGAACCTTGCCTATTGGGGATCATGAGTAGGGGGCGTTGTTCTTTAGCTTTGCGCAGTGGCAGTATCGTAGCCAATGAGGTTTATCCGAGGCGCGATTATTGCTAATTGAAAACTTTTCCCAATACCCCGCCGTGACGACTTGAAATATAGTCGGCATTGGCAATTTTTGACAGTCTCTACGGAGACTGATTTGTTTCTGTCTAATAGAAGCTCCCGCTGTACTTTAATTTTTTTTTTGTTAGAGTAATTCGTGTTCGGTTAGTTAACAGCCTTATTCTGTGCTGCGTTTTCTTTTACCTCTCGGTAATGTTCGAGTTGATAACAAGTACGTGGTGTGATTTTTATCCGCATGGACTTATGCACTTTCACCGGCAGCAACTCGGTTTTTCTTCGGTTGGTCCATTCGATTTCCCCGTTTTCCTGCGGTTCAGGTTTTTTACTCAAAATTCAAGTCTAACCTGGTCGTCTCTGTGATGTCATGAAGATTTGCATAAGATTACCCAGCATCCTCAGCGAATGCACGCTCATTTCCAAAATCTGAATGTTCGACCCGAGATGATCCAACAACAAGAAGCCTCCTGTGCAGACGGACCTTAAATATAATTGCTGGAAGCAGAACGCATCATATCCACGAACTCGCTGGCAGTCGCTCACCCTCAGTGAAAAGGTAGTTGTCATCCGTGGGGGAGCAGGGTGCGTGCGCACGTTCTCTAGCTTTGCGCAGTGGCAGTATCGTAGCCAATGAGGTTTATCCGAGGCGCGATTATTGCTAATTGAAAACTTTTCCCAATACCCCGCCATGACGACTTGAAATATAGTCGGCATTGGCAATTTTTGACAGTCTCTACGGAGACTGAATTTTATTTGTGCTGAAATAGTAGTTTTAAGTAGCAATTAGGATGGTTGCTTGCTTTTATCTTCGTTGTTGTTTGCATTGTGGTAGTATATACAGAGCGCTAACTTATGTGGGAGTCTGCAAGAAATCCGTTGCGGAGGTCCTATTAAAGCAGAAAAGAGGAGTTAAGTCTATCTTTTTCCGCTAGCCGTATTGTGAAAGTCACAGATTTGCAAAAAGCGGGACAGAATGCGCAGTTCGTTTATCCAAATATTTTTTAAAACAATCAGGAGGCAAACGGACACAGTACACTTAGTTACTGAGGTCTCATTGTGGAGTTGTAGGCTGAGCTGTGCATGAAACCAAGTGCCCTTACCCCTGGGTGTGCTGGATTCCACTACACCGGCTGCCTCCAGTCTCGTCCTGTTAGGAAAGCCGGGGGTGTCCCCGGACGGAAGCCTTCAGGAGTCCTACCCTTGCGCATGGCAGATCCAGCGGGACATGCGTGGGCCACCACCCATCAAACACTTCTCTGGTCTGTAAAAAGGATGTGGTTATTCAGGGCGAAGTTGGTGAACCGGCATCTATTGCTTCAAGGCGGCCCCGGGGAAAACCTCCCCAGCGGTAAATTAGACCCAGTCCCTGCTTCAGGGAGCTCACAGTTTTGAGACAGACCACAAATAAGTAAACGAAGATAAACTCGAAACTTACAGATTATTTCAGTGCTATGAAGAAAATAAGCAGGGAGATGTGGTGAAGCCATCCAGAAGACCAGCTAAGTTCCGACAGCAGCTATTGAGCACTTACTGTGTACCGGACCACACAAAAAGTACGTAATATGCTTCATTTCATTTAGTTAACAGCTCTATTGAGTTACAATTGACATTCACTAAAACACACGTATTCAAAGCACACAATTTTACAAGTTTTGAGACACGTACCCCCATGACACCATTACTGCAAGCCAGATAGTGAATACGTTCATCGCTCCCCCCCCCCCCAAATTTCTGGTGTTCCTTTGTAATCCATACCCACCTCCTATCTCTTCCCACTCCCTGGTGTCACTATAATTTGCATTTTCCAGAGGTCTATGTAAATGGAATCATAGGGTATGTGATTTGTTGAGATTGACTTTTTCACCAAACAATGTCCTTGAGGTCCATCCAGGTTGTTGCGTGTATTGATAGTTCATTCCTTTCTCTTGCTGAGTAGTATTCTGTTTATGGAAGTAGCAGAGTTTGCTCAACCATTCACCCGTTGAAGGACATGTGGGTTGCTGTCACCAGTAAAGCTCCTAAGAACATTCCTGTACAAGTTTTGGTGAGCAAGGGCCCCTGGCTGGCTCAGTCACTATAGCATGTGACTCTGGATCTTGGGGTCATTAGCTCAAGCCCCAAGTTGGGCACAAAGCTTCCTAAAGAAGAAGAAGAAGGAAAAACAACAACTCCCAAGTTCTGTGTGAGCATAAATTTTTAAGTCTCTGGGCCATATGGGAAATTACATGTTTAGTTTTGTAACAAATTGCCAGATTGTTTTCCAGAGTGGCTGCATCACCTTACTTTCCATGCGCAGTTTGACAAGCCTCCCTGCCTTTTCTCTTTCCCTCATGACATTGATTTTTTTTTGAAGAGCCCAAGACAGGCATCTTGTAGAAGTTCCACATTCTGACTTCATCTCATTGTGTCCCGAGGAGGTGTTGACAAACATATTCCTTTGTCACTCTATATTTCCTGTAACCAGGACTTCCCAGCTTGTTAGATTCAAGTGAAGTTCAAGGGCGGCTCTGTGACCTCTGTACTGCATCTTCTGCTGTCAGTGATGCTGAATTTAAGCGCCTGGTTAAGGCAGTAAACTGCTCTGTCTCTACTGTAAAAGTAATCTGTAATCTGTGGAATGAACACTTGCCATAGGAACCATTTGAGACTAAAAGCCCTTTGCTTTCCATGACCACCCTCTTAAACAACTTCCGGATCAGTCGTCAAATCTGGCGGAGTAAGATAAATTAATGCCACTCCTTCTCTGGAAGCCTGGATAGGTTTCCTGGGACTGGGGGATGCCCTGCATTCAGGACCTGTGGTCCTAGGAAGTCAAGAAGAGTCCCCTGATAAGCCAGTGGACCAGAACTGAGCAAACATGATGGAAAGAAGAGGTCGGTGAACATTCCTCAAAGGGGCATTCTGGGAAGAAAAAGCGGGGGCGGGGGGGGGGCGCTTGGGTGGCTCAGTGGGATAAGCGTTTGCCCTCGGCTCAGGTCATGATCCCAGTGGCATTGGGAAGAGCGAGAAACATGCTTCTCCCTCTCCCTCTGCCTGCTGCTCCCCTGCTTGTGCCCTCTCCCTCTCTCTCTCTGTCAGATAAATAAATAAAATCTTTTAAAAATGTACATACAATCTAAATTTAAAAAATACTTAAGGGGCACCTGGGTGGCTCAGTCGCTGTCTCTCTCTGTCTCAAATTTTAAAAAATATATATTTAATAAATAAATAATACTTAAAAAAAAAGAAAAAGGGGGAGTATCCTGAAGATCCCACGTTGATTAAGAACTTCAACGGGAGCCAGGAGTGCTACCCAGAGGCTGGAATGTCAATATCCTTGATGGTGTGGTCTGGAAAATGCACCCCAACCATTTCTCTCCACCTTAGCTGGTTGCCAAGATGCCTAATCAGGGTATTGAACCATGTCTGGAGGAAATAGAAGATGGTGCTCCCATTTTGTATTGATCAGAACGTCAGCTGACACTCTGGCAAACACTGACCCGTGTGATGTGTGTGTGTGTGTGTGTGTGTGTGTGTGTGTGTGTGTGAGATTATCTTAGAATTTCTAATAGCAAGTAAGTAAAATAATGACTAATTCATGGGCAAACACAAGAAAGAAAACCATGGAAAAATCACTGAAAAGATGAACAAATAGCTTAAGGAGAACAAAATAATGTTTTTATTTTAAAAAAGGAGAAAGTTATAGAACATCCGTGTGATATTTTGCTCTCAGCTTTACTGGAATCTTCTTTTGGCTGGGTAATTTGAGTTGCAATAACTTTTTTTTTTTAATTGCAGCAAAATTCACATAACATAAAATTAGCTGTTTGATAGTGAGTCCATGTGATTTTAACATATTGTTTTGTTTCACCACCTAATTTTTTCTGATTACAAAATTACTGCATGTAATTTTGCATATAAAATCCAAGCATTATATATATGAAGAGACAGTTGAAGATCCCCCCACCATAAGCCTACTTGTATCACTAGAGGAGAAAGCCACAGGTAGGTGGGACTATTATTCCAAATTGTTCTATTCCTATGTCAATATTATTATTAACAAATATTGGATTATACTCTACTTACAGTTCTACTCTTTCCTTTTTCTTTCTGCTAAATAATATAATGTGGGCATATTACCCATGTCAGTACATGGCTTCCCTCTTCCTGCACGGATATAACTCACTTCAGCTAACCAATCCCCTGTGGATGGACATTTGAGATATTTTCAGCTTTTCCTGATTATAAGCAATGCCCGGATGAGCATCCTTGGATGTGGGGTATTTCTAGGAAAATTTCTGTAGGTCTGATTGCCTCCACAAAGGCCGTGCTTATTTGGAATTTGAGAGGTTCCCCCAAGTCGGCACCCCCCCCCCAAGCCTCTTCCAGTGTATTTGTCCACAAAGCCACGTCGGGAGAGCACCTGGAGAATGTTTGTATATGTTTGGACATGCTCTGCAGCTTTCACAGGGCTCTACTGTGGTTAGGGAAGGAAGGAGGGAGGGGCGCGAATTCACATCCAGTTCCACACTTGTTTGTTCTCCAGCTTCTTTCCAGACAGAGAGCAAGAAGAGGCTGGGTTGGGGTGAAGTAATCCTGACCCTCTCCCCCTCCACCATGTAGGGAAATGTCTTTGGAAACATCAACTCCCCATGGAATAGTCACCCCACCCTCCCACTCTGTTGCCCCAGCCAACCTGGACCCCTACCTCCAGGAGACAGAGAGCCCGAGGACTATCTCAGCAAGGAAATGACCCACCAGCCCCCAAACAATCTTCTTAGTGTTCAAGTCACTTTAGGTTGTCTGCAAGAATCCCTGGCTTCTCGAGATTAAAAATATCCCATGCCAGAGGGGCTTTCAGTGCCTGTCTCAGTGTCTCTCAGAAGAGAGCTGGCTCTCTGTTGCTGGGGAAAGTAACTACGACCAATTGACTTTTTTTTTTTTTTTTTCTGTGAAGCTTTGAAGCCAGACTTTCTGGGTTAAAATCCTTGCCCCACGATTCACTAGCTATGTGACCCTATGCCACTTCCTTAACTTCTCTGTGCCTCAGTTTCTCTGGCTGTAAAAGGAATGTCAGGATCACATCTACCTCAGAGGCCAGTGGGTCTCCACTCTGGCTGCACAGAAGAATCGGCTGGGAGCTTTAAAAAATCCTGATGCCCAGGTCACATTCTAAGCCAATTAAATCGGAATTTCTGAGGGTTAGTTCTGGGCAAAAAAAAATTTTTTTTAATAAATAAAATAAAAATTAATAATATAAATAAAATAATAAATAAAATAAAAAATAAAATAAAAATAAGAATATATGTATATATTTTTTAAGTTTCCCAAATGATTCTGATGTGCCACCAAAGATGAGACTCATTGCCATAGAGATGTTGTGAGTATTAAATGATATAAGAAAAGTGCTTCTGATGGTGCCTGACACGGAGTTAAATGTTTTGGTAGTAGGGGTTTTGGGACCGATTATCCAAGCCTGGGTGGTGGTCAGGGAAGCTTCCTGGAGGAGGGGGTAGCTGAGCTGTGAACTAAAAGAGAGCAGTTAACCAGGACAGGGAGGAAAGGATGAACTTTTGCAGGGGCTGTTCCCCTGCAGGGGTCTGGAGCCAGAGAAATTGAAAGTCATCCCCTGTGACTGGAGCTGAGAAGGGAGAAAGTAGCCACACTGGGTCTTCTAATGAGGTTAGAGGTCATGGAAAAACCACTGGGTTTTATTCTGGTGTCCTGAAGGATTTCAGCAGGACGGTGGGAGACTCAGACCATGCTTTCCCTCCCAATTCAGAGGCAGCAAGGCCTTCCTAAGGCCCTGTGTCCAAGCCAGCTGGGGAGCTCCCACTTGCCAAGAAGAAGCAACACGACCCCCATGTGCCTGTTCGTGAGCTGGCCCGTGGACTCTCAAGTCAGACAGTCCTGGCTTTGAATCCTGACTTCACCACTTTGTACCTGTGTGGCCTCCAGCCGGTAACTTTGTTCATGAGCCTCAGTTTCCTGGCCTATAAAATAGGCATGAAACCCCCCTTGGATTTTCAAAAGGATTAAATGAGATAATGTAGAAGGCTTAACATGGTGCATCCCACACTTCGAACAATAAATTTTCCCAATCATAATTATTATTCTACTATCATAATGATTATATAATGATGATAACTATTAATGTGATTAATAATAGTCACGATCTTGATTCTGCAACACTTTGGTGACTGGATAGATCCCTAAACCTGTCTTGTTCTCTCCCAGCCCTTAAGTCCCACTCTGGTCCTCCCATGATAATTAGAGCTTCGATTTCTCAGCCCTTTTCCTGCATTTTTCGTGTTGTTGAATCCACATAACAGCCCTGGGAGGCATATGTTTCATTATCCAGATTTTGCAGTTATGGCAACAGAGGCTCAGAGTGGTTAAGCCACTTGCCCCAAACCACCCAGCTAAGTATCAGACCTGCAACCTCACACACATTCACTGATAAGGAAACTGAGGCTCAGAAAACGAGGTATCTTGCCCAAGGCTGTACAGTTGGCAGGTGGCAGGGCTGGGGTTTAAACCCTTGTCTATCCTGCGACTCCTGGCCCCTAAGTGTTTCCCCCAGAGGGCTGACATGCCTGCTAGGATCCACCCTTTGAATCATCTGGGGAGATAAGCAGGAGAGGCTGGAAGCTTTCATTCTTGCTGCCCTTACTCTGGGATTCTCATATACTTGAACACCATTATTTATTTATTTGCTAGAGAGAGAGAGAGAGCACGAGCAGGGGGGGAAGCAGGCAGAGGGAGAAGCAGGCTCCCCACAAAGCAAGGACCCTGGGATCATGACCTGAGCCAAAGGCAGACACTCAAGCAGCTGAGCCACCCAGGCGCCCTGCGATGTCGTTTTTACAATGTAATTGTATTTTATTTTAAAAGTATCAATTCATTATGGGAATAGGTAAAATCGCATATGTGGTTTAAAGTTCAAAAGATTCAAAGGGGTATTTAGTGAAATCGCCTTCCCACTCCTGACCCCTAGCCACTTTGCTCCCACCCCCACCCCCACCCCTTCCCAGTTAACACCAGTGTTTATGTATCCTTCCAGATCTCTCCAGCATCTAGGAACATCTTATAAACAAATATATTGCTTTCCACACAAATGATACACATGTTACACACACTGTTCAGTTTTATTTTTTTTTTTAAGATCTTGGAGACTGTTTCGTATTAGTACATAATGATCTTCTTGGATCTCTTCTGTGGCTACACAGTTTTCCGTTGTAGGACGGACCGTATGTAGTTTATTTCACCATTCCCCTGTCCATGGACATTTGGGTTGTTTCCAGTTTTTTTTTGCTTTTAAACACAGCACTGCAGGGGCGTCTGGCTGGCTCAGTCGGGGGAGCATGTGACTCTTGATCTCGGGGTCATGAGTTTGAGCTCCATGTGGGGTGTAAAAAGTACTTAAAATCTTAAAGCAAAACAAAACAAAACAGCACTGCAGCTAAGGCCCCTATACTTGAGACTTCGTTGTCAGTCCTGGGAAACTCCGTGAATGGTCTGTGATGGAGGAGAGAGGCTGGGGCTGGGGTTCTCATGCCGATCACGCAACTAACCCCACAGCCCAGGCAACATATCTCTTTATGCCTCAGTGTCCCTCCCAGCCTTTCCTTCTTTCAAATAATATTTACCGAACACCTGTCATTCTAGACACTGGTGGAGAAGATAAGCCCAACCCCTCTTCTCATAGTGCTGACATTTTAATGGGGGAGGGAAGGAGAGACAAATAATCAACAGGTAAACAAATAAATGCAAAACATAATGTCAAAAGGTGAAAGTAAATAAAATAAACCGGCATAAAGGGATATAGGGTCTGATGAAGGGGTTAGGAGGTTGTGGCTCACATGTCCAGGATCTGCAGAGGTGACTCGTGAAGGGAGATCTCAAAGATGAGCAGGAACAGCCATGCCAAGATCTGGGAAGAACATTCCAGAAGGAGGGTTGCAGCTGCGAGGGCTCCAAAGTCAGAGCTAGTTTGCTGTGTTCGAGGGACATAATGGAGGACAATGTGGCTGGAGTGAAAAGAATCAGGGGAGACTGGAAGACAACGAGACCCGGGGTGCAGCCTTGGAGATCCTCGTGAGGATTTTGGATTTATTCTCAGTGCAACAGGAAACCACTGAAGTGGTGAAGTGGGGGAATGATAATGGGACAACGTACATCTTTTAGACATTACTTTGTGACCCAGCCATTGCACTCCTAGGTATTTACCTAAGAGAGATGTCTCTTAGGTAAATGTGCATATGTCCGCACAAAGACTTCTCTGTGAATATTCACAGCAGCTTTATTCACAGAGGCCAAAACTGGAGAAACAACCCAAATACCCATCAACAGGACAGTGGAGGACCACGGGTACATCCAGACACAGGAGTGCTACTCAGCAATAAAAAGGAGGAAACTCTTAATACACACGACGCAGATGAATCTCGTGAACATGCTGGGGCCAAGAAGCCAGATGTCCCCACACCCTGCAAAAGAGAGAGAGGGGGGCACCTGGGTGGCTCAGTCGTTAAGTGTCTGCCTTCAGCTCAGGGTGTGATCCCAGCGTTCTGGGATCAAGCCCCACATCAGGCTCCTCCGCTGGGAGCCTGCTTCTTCCTCTCCCACTCCCCCTGCCTGTGTTCCCTCTTTCGCTGGCTGTCTCTATCTCTGTCAAATAAATAAATAAAATCTTTAAAAAAGAGAGAGAGAGAGAGAGAGAGAATACATAGTATATGATTCCACTTATATAAATGCATTATAAAGAAAATGCAGGGTCGCCTGGGTGGCTCAGTCGGTTAAGCGTCTGCCTTGAGCTCAGGTCATGATCCCAGGGGCTCCCTGCTCAGCCAGGATTCTGCTTCTCCCTCTGCCCCTCTGTACTCCCCCCCACCACTTGTGATCTCTCTCGTTCACACTTTCTCTCAAACAAATAAAATTAAAAAAAAAAAAGAAAGAAAATGCAAAGTAATCTATAGTCACAGAAACCAAGTCAGTGGTTACCCGGGCCAGCAGTCAGGGGACAGGGAATCAAAAGCAAGGGGCAGGAAGGAGCGATGGAATGTTCTGTATCTTGAGGTGGTGGTTACATGGGTGTATCCATCTGTCAAAACCCATTGAACTTTATTTTAAGATTTTATTTATTTGAGAGAGAGAGAGAGCGCGCCCACATGAGCAGGGGAGGGATAGAGGGAGAGAGAAAGAATCTCGAGCAGACTTCCTGCTGAACAGGGAGCCTGACACAGGACTCGATCCTAGGACCCCGAGATCATGAATTGAGTCGAAGGCAGAAGCTTAACCAACTGAGCCACTCAGGTGCCCCTAGTACGCTTGATATTGGTGTGTCTTATTAGGTATAAAGAAGGACAGAGAGTACTGGGGATGAATTTCCAGTGTGCACATGTCAACATGTGGGCCCAGAGCTGACATTGGGACACTAAGATGGGGCGGCTTTGAAGGGAAACCCAGTCCCCTTCACCCACAGAAGGACCAGACAGTCTCTTGAGATCCCTTCTCAAGAATTGCCCCTGCAATTCTGGGTGTAAAATTCCTCCCTCCCAAGGCAGGTATGTTGTATCAGTTATCAAGACGAATCCTCACCATTGCCATTTTATGGACGAGACTCGTTAACAGGAACGTTGGGATTCCAGCTAAGGTCTCACTTTCTGTTTCATTGTCCAGTTTTTCCTGAGTGCTTCTCTGCCCCAGCTCAACTTCTTCAATGACACAGTGCCCTTGAGGAGTGACTGGGCATCAGGAAGTGTCCCAAACTCCATCACGAGTTTTTTTTTTCTTTAAAGATTTTATTTATTTGACACAGAGAGAGAGCACAAGCAGGGGGAGCGGCAGGCAGAGGGAGAGGGAGAAGCAGATTCCCAGCTGAGCAGAGAGCCCGATATGGGGCTCAATCCCAGGACCCTGGGACCATGACCCGAGCCGAAGGCAGACGCTTAGCCGACCGAGCCACCCAGGAGCCCCACCATCACCAGTTTTGCTATCACTGAGAACGCACGGTGCTGTAACTTACTACATACTTCCCTGTAAATGACCCACTTTTTAATTTAACTTTTCCTCATCCTAAATTATAAAATCATAATTTATTGAAAAACATCCACCTATCCGTGGACCTGCACACTTCAAACCTGTGTTGTTCAAGGGTCAACTGTATTGGTTTTATGGGCTAATTAGGTATTTTTCTAACACACGTGAATACATTAACTATTAAAATAAGGGATCTCTGCCTGTGTACCATTTATACATCTCTCATTCCACTAGTGGTACTTGTACCACATCTGGGGGGGATTTCTTCATGGAATCATGCTAAAGTGTTGTGTGCAAGTCGGTGCTCATGAAATATCAGTTATCCATTAATCTGGACACAGATGGTGTTGAGAGAGGTCTTTGTCAACACCATGCAAGAGAACTGACAACAGTGCACTTAACCTCTAATATAGCACTTCCACCCCTAGGAACTGATCTTCAGGAAATAATTAAGGGTGCACTCCAGGGATGCCCGGGTTGCTCAGTCGGCTAAGCAACTGCCTTCAGCTCAGGTCATGATGTCAGGGTCCTGGACTGGAGCCCTGTGTCTAGGGCTCCCGGCTCAGCAGGGAGTCTGCTTCTCCCTCTCCATCTGCCTACCCCACGGCCCTGCTAATGCTCTCCCTCAAATAAATAAGTAAAATCTTAAAAAAAAAAAAAAAAGGCACTCCAAGATTTTTTTTTTATGGACACTTGCTTTTACTCTTTTAGTTCATCTGGTTTTTTCCCTAAATTTCTTCCTACAGTGAGCAGCTGCTATAAAGAAAACTTCTACATCTATATTGGAATTTACTCTTCAAAATGTTTTTTCCCCCTTCATCCCTTCTTTCTTCCCAATGTCAGTCAATGCACTGTGAAGACATGGTCTCTGCCTTCCTGAAGTCTAGAGTCTAGCAGGATACAGAGAGCTGCAAACGAGCACACAGGAACTGTTTAATTATAATTGTCAGGAGTGCCTTCCAGGGTGCTAAAAAAAGATCTTAATAACAGGGGCCCTGCAGGTCAGGGCATGGTTTTCTAAGGAAATGGCTTTTAGGTTGAAATCCCCAAAAACAGTGATGCCGGCTCACATTTAAAGCTGCACTGTCCCATAGGGTAGCCACTGGCCACATGTGGCTGCTGAGCAGTTGAAATGTGGCTAGTCAAACTGAGATGTGTTCTAAGTGTAAACTACATGTTGGATTTCGCAGACCTCATACAGAAAAAAAAGTAAGAAATTTCTGATACTTCTCATACTGATCAAAAGTTGAAATGGTAGGAATGCCTGGGTGACACAGTTGGTTAGGCTTCCGACTCTTGGTTTCGGCTCAGGTCATGATTTCAGGGTCAGGATCTCAAGGTCATGTGGGCTCCACGCTCTGCGCTGCGCCTGTTCAACACTCTCTCTCCCTCTGTCCCTCCCCTTGCGCAGTCTCTCTCTCTTTAAGATTAGTAAGTAAGTAAATAAATAAATAAAATGAAGTTGAAATGAGAACTTTAGGCTATGTTGGATTAGATCAAATATATTAAGATTCATTTTACCTGTTGTTTTCTACCTTTTATTTATTTATTTATTTATTTTAAAAAATTTTATTTATTAGAGAGAGCACGCACTGAGGGAAGAGCAGAGGGAGAGGGACAAGCAGACTCTGCGTTGAGAGTGGAGCCCGATGGGGGGCTCGATCCCACAACCCTGAGATCATGACTGGAGCGGAAATCAAGAGTCTGAGGCTTAACTGATTGAGCCACCCAGGCGTCCCTTCTACCCTTTTATATGTGGCTACTAGAAAGTCTTAAATTACTTATGTGGCTTGCATTTTGTTTCTAGTGGGTAGGGCTGAGCCAGAGAGTGCTTATTGATAGCAAGGATCATTCTGAGTATTAAATGTGTAGTATCTCGTTTAATCCTACAATGACTCTGAGAGGTGGTTAGTATTCATCTTTCTGCAGAGGTGGAAATCTGAGGTGCAGAGAGTAAAAGCCAGAGATTCACCACCAGCAAGGAGCATAGCGGGGGGCGGGGGGGGGTTTGCACCTGGGTGGAATTCCCCTGCCTAACCAATGTGCACTTAACCTCTACCCCACAGTACTGAGTACGGGCGCTGCTGTGCTGGGACATCCATAGTCATCAGGGCGGAGGGAGCAGCACGGAGATGTTCCAGAGACTAGATGGGCTTCTGTGCATTTGGCCATGGAGTGACCCCACCAGAGGATCTGCTTTTTCAGTGGCTGTTTCCTTACCCTGGGGACTCTGAATTCAGTTCTAGCAGGGCTGTTTGTCTGCCTTGTCAATGCAAGTTAATCTTTAGGAAGCATGCTTATAACGGTCCACTAAGCACTCTCTAACCCAGTCCTATCCACTAGAAACAAAATGCAAGCCATGTGTGTAATTTACAATTTTCTAGTAGCCATATTTAAAAAAAAGGTAAAAAGAGGGGTGCTTGGGTGGCTCAGTTGGTTGGGCATCTGCCTTCAGCTCAAGTCATGATCCCAGGGTCCTGGGATCGAATCCTGCTCCTCCCTCTCCCTCTGCTGCTTGTGCTCTCTTGCTCTTCCTGTCAAATAAATAAATAAAATATTTTTTAAAAATATTAAATAAAATAAAATTTTAAAAAAGGTAAAAAGAAACAAGTAAAATTAATGTTTTATCTACTCCAATATATCCTATATGTTACTGTAACAACCTGTAATCAATATAAAAAAGTATGGCCTTGCTGATCCTTTTGTTTCCCCGTTTTCACTCCCCACCTCATATTTCGTGCTGCAAATTCCTTCCAGTCCTTCCAGTGCACCATGGCCTCTGCCTTACGCATAGGCCTTTGCATATGCTGTTCTAGGCAGCTGGGAATGGTGTGAGGGTATTCATTCTTCATATAGGCCTATTTGCTCTTCTGCCTGCCTTTCTAGACTGTAACCCCAAAGAAGGCAGACCCCATCTCCATTTTATTCATACCTGTATCTCTAGCCTGAACACAGCTCTTGGTACGGCACAGGCACTGTTAAATATCTCACCACTGGGTGAATTAATGAGTGACTTCACTACTTATCTTGTGTGTCTTCAATTAAACCATGAACTTTCTGAGGAAAGGGACTATGGTTTGCTTCGTTCCGAGTGTCAGGCATAATGCCCACCAGTCATTCAGCAAATATATACTGAGCAGGACCTCCTATATACTGCACCCCTAGGAATGGACATGGTTCCTGCCCTCACGTGCTTTTCGTCTAATAGCATGAAGGACATTTATCAAAGAAACCCACCACTACATGTAAATTGCAGGAGTGAGAAGTGCCTGCAAAACAGAGGTATATTAAAGGCATTGGGAGGGCATGAGATAGCGTGACTGCCTGGTTGGGGAGCAGTCTTGGCTCTTGAGTTTTAATGTAGGAGGAAGTGGCAGCCAAAGGTGAGCTACCTGGTTCTGCCTTCAAAGAAGAGCTTGTGCTCCAGATTGAGGAGTGGCAGCTTCCAGATGCAGGGTTTTCAGGGCAAGGCTAAGCTCTTCCAAGGCATCCCCAGCCAGTGGTTGAACATGGCCGGGCAACTGGGCCCGGAACACTTCTGCCCAATGGGGCTCCTCCAACAAGTTTTTGTTCCGGCACTCCCTGTTAGGTTATTTATCTTTGTCAGATCTGAGTCCTTGCCCGATCCTGCTTCTTCCCCTTTCCTTTCACAAGCCTTACCCACCACCCCCCCTGCCCTAACTCCATCTCAACATCTGCTTCCTGGAGGACCTGACTTGACCTAGAGGGTCTTGGGGTCTGGATTCTGGTGGGCAGGGGACCTCGAAGTTGTGCTTACAGGACATTTTTATAT
The DNA here is from genome assembly GCF_017311325.1 of Ursus maritimus. Lineage (NCBI taxonomy): Eukaryota > Metazoa > Chordata > Mammalia > Carnivora > Ursidae > Ursus > Ursus maritimus. Next base: position 14,428,691 of record NW_024425897.1, read on the forward strand.
AGAATCGACGAATTACCCTTGCCCTTTGCAAAGAGTGGAGAAGGGCTGATAGTCACAGGAGCCTCTATGAGAATTAACTTCAATAGTAGCTGTGTAGTGTCTGGCACTCGATGAATGGCCTCTGTTACTATTACCTGGTTTCTACTCATCTCCTCTGGGCTCTGGGGTGGTAGTGGGTGTTTCAGGAAACTATGCCTGGCACTGAGTGTAATCTCCTTGAAGTTTTTCCTTTAGTGTCCAAGGTGGGGTCCCCTCTGGTCCCTGCAGAGTTTTGGAAAAGTCTCCCTCTAAGGGAGGGTGGACATGTGGAAGATTAGGGGATATATACCCTCGGAAGTATTGAGTCTGGCCTCAAAGTGCCGATTGCGAGCTGCGCTGCCATCGGTCCACAGGGCGACCCAAGAAAGGTCCTCCAAAGCTTCCCTGCTTTGCCTGGTACTGATTTAGGGTCCTCCTGGGAGATGACCTACTGGGAGACAGACAGATAGACTGGTGGACAAATCTGACTCTCCAGCTGATGGACATGTGATGAGTGAGTGACTGATGGATGCACAGACACAGGTCAGACCGTGAGATGTCAACACAAGAGATGGATCTGTCAGACAGACGGTCAGACATGTGACTTTGAGACGGGCAGAGACTGACCGCAGGGCCTGAAGGCCTGGGAGTCTCCCGCCTGCTGGCTTGGCCGCGAGGGGGCGCCGCCGCCCCACCCGGCGTGGCCCACTGAAGGCTCGGCGCGCGCTCGCGGGCCGGCGGCGGGGCGGGGGTAGCGTGCTCACGGGGCGGGGCCTGCTTGCTCCCGGGGGCGACCGCGGGCGGGGGCGGGGCGCACGGCGGGCGCGGGCGCGCGCGGCGGCGGCGCGTACCGGTCCGGGCCGAGGCTCGCGACGGAAAAGTTGCTGGGCGGAGAGGAGCGGCCCCGGGACGGGCAGAGAGCGGGACGCCGACCCGGCTCCTGGTGCCCGCGGTCCCACCATGGACGACCTCGGTGAGTGAGCGGGAGGCCGAGGGAGGAGGCTGCGAGGGGCGCGCGGCCCCGGGTTGGGCGGGCGCGAGCGAGCGGCGGGGGCCGCGGGATCCCGCCCCCGGCGGTCCGCGTCCCGACTCTGCTCGCTGAATACCGGGGTTCCGCGGGGCCGGGATCCCCAGCTGGGCCTGAGTCCCGGGCCAGGCCGGCCTCGCGGCGGTCCTTATAGCCGCCAGCCCCCTCCTCGGGGACGGCCCCACCTCCGGACCCCGGACCTCGGGGACCCACCCCCATCTCCCAGACCAGCCGTAGGGGCCAGCTTGCACTTCAGGGACCCGCCCCGTCCGCCTCAGGGACGGACCCCCACTGCCTGCACCACATCGCTTCCCCCGCTGTGGGACCCTCCCTTCACAGACGGCTCCCCCACCCCCACCTCACTGATCGGCTGCCCAGCTCAGGGAACAACAGCTGCCGAAACTCGGTTGGTCCCTCATTTCCAGGACCTGCTCCCACCCCTTTGAGGACCCCCACTTCAGGGAGAGCCCCCTACAAGGCCACCCCTTTCATTTCACAAGTTAGAGATGAACCTCCAATGACCACACCCCCACAAAGACAAGTTTCTCATCCTGTGCCCACTAACTCCCCCCAAGTCCAGCTCTGGGCACCCTGTTTCGTGGGCTGGTCACTCCATTTCCCGACTGCCCTGTCCACTCTATGGACCTGCCCCTCCCCTTTCCTATCAGAGATCAGCCGAATCCTAGAAGAATAAGCTGGGGAGACATGATTCTTCCCCTGCTCCCAGATTCTGGTGCAGTGCCAGGGGAATGAGGTGGGAAGTGGGCCCCAAGGTAAGGCCATCTCTGGACTTGTCCGGGCTGGCAGAGTTCCTCCCATCCCCCAGCATCCAGCCTTGCTGGAGGCCACACAGGTAAGGAGGACAGGATGCCCAGAACAGAGTTTTACTGTTTTCATGTTATCAGAGCTCCCAGACTACTCTTTTCAGTCCAGTCTTGATCTGGTGTTAGGACAGGGAAAAGTATCTCCTGGAACCTGACACTAAACCCAAGGGGGTTGATGCCAGGGTTCTAGGAATGCCTTGAGTGGCCTAAACCCTAGAGTGAGAGGATTCACTCTTCATTCTCTTCCTCCCCTTCATGCCTGTAGCCAGAGGGCCTCGGAGCTGAGGAGGTAAGGGGGGGAAAGTTTCTTCTCTGTAGGAGCCTTGTCTTCCCTCTCTGCACTGTGGGTGGCTTGTGTGACCACTGATGCTTTCTCTGTCCCAGGCTCTGAGGAGTAGATTCATCAGACAGCCCTGACTAGATGCCCCCAAGCGCACAGGGCATTAAGTTAAGACTGGCTATTTGTAGGCGCTGGACTTCCAAGGGGACAGGGAGGAGGACCGCCAGCTTCCTTTTGAAAAAGATCACGGCGCCGCCGAGAGATCCTGGTGCCGGGGATGGTGTATAGTCCTGCCTGTTTTGCAGAGCGTGATGGCTGCCAAGCATAGTTCTGCCTTTGGGTCAGGCTTGGCACCCATTTTTCCAACACACTCAAGGTTGGCATGGCTTGCAGGCAGGTATTTTTTTCACATAAAAAATAAGCTGAAAGGAGATTAGGGGATATTTTTTGAATCAGGATCTGAAAGTCTCGATGCTTTTCCAGCAGGAACTGGGGAGCAGAGTTGCAGTTTCTAAAACGCTGATGTGTTTCTGTTGCTTTTCTACAGCCCCTTCCACACAGTACTGTTCGAAGGTCTGAGAGAGTTTTGTAGAGTTTGCTGTTGGAGTCCAGAATTCCTGTCCTCTGACAGTCTTCCATTTAGGGCCAGAAAACTGAGTGAGTCTTGAGGAAAGAGTATACTGGCAGAGGGGACTGCAGGAATTGAAATTTGCTGTTTATGGGGTGCTTCCCCATACCTCCACTTGTCCTGTCCTCCTTCGCAGCAACCCTTTATAAGAGCCCCTTACTTAGGGCCACTGCCGTCATTATTACTTGCCTTTTACAAACAGAGAAAACAGACTGAGAGAGGTTGATTCAGTTGCCCAAGGCTGCACCGCCATGGAATGACCAAACCAAACCAGTCCTTAGCTCCTAGATCTGCAGCTCTTGTGTACCAAGACGCCCCTCTTCCTGAGGGGGGGTGAGCAGCACGTGAAAGAGGGGCTGCAGGGGGTGACGGCTGCCACCTGTAACTTCTGCTGCCTTTCAGCACAGACTCCCCAGTTGTTCTGGGCTGCCTGACCTCCTTGGCCTAAGCTCCCAGGAGGCCAGCCACGCCTGGCTGCCCCGGAGCCCCGGGTGGGAGCAGTGGGGCGAGCAGGAGAGGAGAGGAATTTGCCTCTGTCCTCAGGCCCCATCAGCTGTCTGGATCGCTGCTCAACACACTGCCTGTCAGCTGTTTTCCTTAGTTAGGGTGGACACAAAGGCCAGGCCTCTTGTTTTTATTTTTTCCTGAGAGTGCTCTCAGCTGTGAGCCTCCTGGTCCCTGAAACGGGAGAGTTTATGGTCCGTCCTGTGGCAAGGCTAGAGGGGGCAGAGTCTCTGCTGTGACTTTTTTTTTTTTTCTGGTCTTAAAAATTGGGGAACTCTTTCCTCCCCATAGCGGCCAGTGACAGACTCACCATGTGCTGTTTAATAAGTTACAAATTTATAGCTCTTTGGGCAGAAAAACATAAACACTGCCCTTCCCTGTGTGTTCTCTCCTCTTTGTGCTGCGGGGTGGCTGCTGGTGGCTTTTCCCATTACAGTTTAGATGCTGGTTTGGCCCGGAGTTCGCTCTGTTGAGTTCTGGCTGGAGTTTCCTGGACAGAGTTCCCACAACACTGAGATGTACTCGGATTACGGTTTCGGACCCAACTCCTCACTCTCCCCTCGTTCATGTTCCTAGTCCTTCTGGGGGCCTGTGACCACAGCTGCGGTCCAGTAATGGTCACGTGTGCTTGATGGGAGACAGGCGTCGGACTCAGCGCGGGTTATGATCACTGGCATTCAGAGAGGGAGGTGTTTATCTCCGCTTTACAGATTGGGAAAGGAGCTCTGGGAGGTTTACTGGGGGAAGTTGGGATTGGAACCCAGACAGATCCAATTCCAGATCTGGTCATCTAAATCATAATCAGGTTAAGTGCTGGGTGAGGTGACTAACTGGGGGGTGAGCCATGGGCCTGCTGACTAATTGCTAGTTACCTTCAAATTTTGTGCCCTGGGGGCCATCGTGAATAAACGGCCTTTGTGGCAAAGGGTGGGGCCAGTTCAGACCTTGATAGCTTTGCCTTTCCATTTCTTCCAGGGGCAACAGCCAGCTGTTGGCAATGCCCAGTTGCTGCTAGAATCTGGACATGTCTTCTTTCAGCTTCTCAGCAGTCTTGACCCTCTGAAAAACAGTGCCTCATTGTCCTTGGGGGGAGTGCTAGGGGGACAGGGGAGTTGCCTGGGGCATTCCGGGCTACGGAGCCTCCCTGTTTCCATGGAAAGTCTGGACTTTGGGCTTGCCTGTCTGTGGTGCCTCTGTGTGTTAGGCCAGGGTCAGGGCACCCAGCTGCTGGACCCGCGGCAGAGGCAGCCTGGGGAGCGATGGTGTGTTCCGCGTCAGCGCCGGATCTTCTGGGCTGTATGCTAGTGAGGTGCAGAGCTGGGCTCTGAACCCTGGTGTGTTTGATTCTTAAGCAAGTGCGCTTTCCGTTGTGCTAAGCTGTCTGCTGCCTGGGTAGCCCGCTCGGTGTGGAGAGGTTCGGGTTGCTGGGGCCATAGCCCTGCCGCTGTGGGTTGGAGGTCTTCCAAGGGAGCATCGCAATATTCTCTCCAGCTTCCCCAGTGACGGCCATGCATTGGGAGGCTGGGTGGGTACTTGGCTGGAGGGGCCCACAGAAGGCCAGAGTTACCGCCGGGGCACTGAGCAGCGCCTCTCCCCCGTAGAACTCATGTCGCATGGAGTGTGCTGACCCCCCAAAGCTTCCTTGGGCCTTTACCTTGTTCCAGGGCCAGAAAGTTGAAAAACTCCTCCCACCTTCACCTCATTGCAGCTCTTCCCTGGGTTGTCCCGGTCTCGGTGCCTTAATTAATAATAACGAACATCCGTAGAA
>NW_024425897.1:14433748-14483530 GCF_017311325.1 Ursus maritimus
TTCCCATAGTGTTTATTGAGCACTTAGTATGTACAGGCACTGTGCTGGGCACCACACACGCGTGTTTCACTGACCCATGTTGACCATAGGAGGCACAGTTTCTATTATTATTATTACTACTGTCCGTTTTACAGACGATGAAACTGAGGCACAGAGAGGGTTAGCCCCCTTACCCAAATTCTGTTAACTAGTGAGTGGCAGGGCTGGGGTTTAAATGAAGAGTTGGGCTTGTAACCATTTTTACACCTCTGTTCATGATACTGGATTGAATCTTGCTTACCTGTTGGTTTGGTTGTTTTCCATTTCTAGGATGCTAAAAATCTTTTCTGCCCCCTCCCCACAGCCCCCATTCTCTGTTCGGTCTCCCCCATCCATCCTCTTCCCTCTCCTTCGTTCTTTCTCGGGATGGGCTGCTGGGCACTTGTGATGGGGTCTGCTGCACAATGCCCCCCCCCCCCCCCCGGTCACTCCTGTGTAGTCACCTGTACCCCTCAGGACAGAAGCTAGTCCTCTGAGGTCCCTCTTCTACTCCTGGTTGGAATCAAGCCCTCTGTGCCCCTGGCCCATACAGACACGCTCCTGTCTTCATTCATGTGTTTGTACATTGCCGCCAGTTGGAGCCGGCCCATTTCCAGAAGAGGAAGTCAATGAAAACTTTTAAGATGGAGAATTGAGGGTGTCCTCTGGGAGGGAGAGAGGGAGAGAGAGAATTAGGGGGCTGAGGTTTCACAGAAACCTTGACAAAACTCCTGATTAAAAGGGGTGTCCAGGAGTTGTCTCCTCACCTGGGATAGGCCCAGAGCCTCCCCAGCCCCCAGGTTCATTTTGCCTCTTCAGTTGGGGGCCTGTTGGGAGTCTCACATCTGGCCTGAAGCGTGCATTCATGTCCTGATAAGTCTTCCAGCTAACGAATTGATTGCCTAACCAGTGGGACTCAGGGCTGGCCTCTCCGGGGAGGCCTTGGACGCTGGGCCAGTGGCAGGCAGAACGTGTGGTTGGCCAGGCCCAGCAGAGCCCCCGGTGGCCAAGTTTTCCCTTAAAGATGGCCTTTTAATGCTTATTTCTTGTGTGATTGTGGTATTGTGGTTTTATGGGTGAATATTGTCATTGTTAGGTGCATGCTAAAAGTATCTGGGAGTAAAAATGTCACGATGTCTGCAACTCAGTTTGAAATGATACAGTAAAAAAAAAGGGGTGTATATATACACACATAGGTATGTATAGAGGGAGAAAGCTTGCAAGCACATGTGCCTGTTTATACAAAATGACAAAGTGTTAATGACTGAATCTAGGTAGAGGGTATGTGGGTGCTCACTGAAATGGTCTTTCAGCTACTCTGTATGTTTAGACACTTTCATGATAAAAAGTTGGCAAAAAGTAAAACATGGGTTATTGCATAGCGGGCTCAGGGTTATTCAGCCAGGAGTGTACGTGTGTACGTCAGCGTCTCCCTGTGACCCTTGGCCTGCTGTGACGCTGCGCCCCTGGTGGAAAGACTGGGTGGGCCGACAGGAGCCAAGCAGGCCTGGGATGATCAGCCTGGTAACTCTCAGCTCGGGTGGGGGCACACAGTCACAGTGACCCACACAGTTAAAAGGACAGGGCCCGCCAGAGACAGTGAGCTTCCGCAGTGTGGAGGCAGCCTGTCCTCCGGGGGTTATTTTGGGTGTGGCGACATTAATCAGACCAGGGTCAGGGCGAGGGAGATGCTGGGCTCTGGTCAGATTTTGGAGAGGGTTGCCTGGGTGGGAAGCAGAGCAAGGCTTTGCAAAAGAATAGCCTCTGGGCAGCTGGAGCCTGGGGGAGGGGATGAAATGCCATTTGCCTCACATCATGAACCTCTTATCTGTGGCCAAAAGAACACCACTAGCCTGTGGGCAGCGTGGGCCAGAGTGGCCCCTGGGCTCTTGCTTTGCAGCTCAGGTTTGGTCATTCAGTTCTCCAGCCTTCAAGCTTCCTCTCCTGGAATCCCCACTCCCAGGTCCCTCTTGTCTTGTTTTGTGCTGACTCAAAGCTGGGCCACTTGGGCCTCCCGTCTGTTTGGGAGAAATAGCTGGATTCTGGCACCATGGCCCCCCCTTGGCTTTGAGGGCCTGGTGCCTACTAGGAACATTTTGGGCAGCCGGCAGGTTCTTTCTTGTAAGGCGAGCACTTCACTCGAGGGTCTCCTTTGAGACTCACGTCTGTCTGTCAGCGTGCAAGGACGCAGAGGCTGGCCACTTGGTAGGGATCAAGGGATCTTCCTAGTGAGAGGGTTCGGAGTGGTGTGTCATGGCCTTTCTCTGCCTGTTTGAAACGCAGCACGATGTGTTTTGGGGGGGAGGGGCGGTGCTGTGAGGAAGCTGTATGTAATTCTTGGCTGGGACTCAGGTAATTGTTTTAATGAAATGGAATGCAGCTTATTCAGAACTCACTTGGCAGAGACAGCCATGTTCTGTTCTGTTTTCTTGTTGGGGAGAGCAGGGCGCACATTTCCAGCTGTTTTGAATAGTAGAGCCCTGGGTGAGCGTGAAGGTGGGCGGAAGGCTCTGGGGAGCTCTCTTCGGTTTAGCTCATGGATCCTCAGGCTGCTTGAGACGCCTCTGGACAGCAGTCTGTGTATCCTTTTGAATAAGCCATGGAGACCTGGGCCTCGCTCTTGACAAGAGAAAAATCCTGTTGAAAGCAGACTGTAAAATGGGCCTACAGCCTGCCTCCTGTGTCATTGGGAGTCCACGGGAGACGAGGGGTGTGGGAGTGCCTGGCACACAGCAGATAGACCCTCCACGGCTGGCTGTTTGTTCACTCCCCCCACACATCTCTCCACCTCAGCACCTTTCATGAGCCCCTATACCCTTCCCCCCCCATATATCCCATCAGCGTAGACCTGACGTGGCCCTCCATGGGTCCCTTTTCCTTCTCGTTCCCTCTCTTTACCCATCTGCCCCTTCTGACTTCTTCATGACGTCTTTCCTTTGCTCCTTTTCTGTTTTTAACACAGCCTGGGCCATTCTTCCACGTTTTCTCTTTTGCTAAGAATGCATCCCACTCTTTAGCGGCCATATTTCCCCTCCCTCCCTTGAGATCTGCTTTTCCACAGATACCGCCCCCCCCCAAGCTTCCTTCCCTACTTCCTTCGAATCCCTTTGCGGGGGCCCACCTCTGTGTTATTCCAAAGGCTTCTGCTGGCCCCCTGTTTTGCTCCTAGTTACCTAGGTCAATTTATCTACTTGCGTGACCTCTTTTTTCACTTGTGTGCTGGCTACTCCTAAATTTGTATTTCCACCCCTGACGTGGGTTCTATTGTCCAGATTCTTCCGGCCTGCACGCCAGCAAAGACCCAGCTCATTTCCTCCTCACTCTCTCTTCGTGGCCTCAGGCATTGTCTGCCCTCTCTGTGATTGTCCCCTCTCTTCTCTTCGCCTGTGTGACATCGTGGGCCTTTGCTCAACGCTTTGAGATTTAGGCAATGTTTTCCTGTGCTTCATCATTGTTGATAGGATTCTGACCACAATTCTTTGGGGTGGGTGCTAGTTTTCCCCATTTTGCAAATGAGGAAGCTAAACTGCAGCTCCAGGGACTTAGGGACACACCCAGTGTCACCCAGATCCTGATGCAAGAGCTTGACCTGAGAGCATCACCTTATGTCCTCTGGCACCAAACCCATTCTCTTTTTGGTTCTTCATACAGGAACCACGGGTTGGATTTGGCCTGAAGACCCGTGTTGCTTGGCCTTCATAGTATTTAAAAATATTTCAAATTATAGTTTGATCCTTAAACAACATGGGTTTAAACTGTGTGGGTCCACTTATACGTGGTTTTTAAAAAAATAAATACAGTATGGTTCTATCAATGGATTTTCTCTTATGATTTCCCTAACATTTTCTTTTCTCTAGCTTACTCTATTGTAAGAGTATAGGATGTAGTATACAAAAAAATGTGCGTAAAATATAACATACATACAAAATATGTTTTCATCAACTGTTTATATTATCAGTAAGACATCCAGCCGACAGCAAGCTATTAGCAGCTACATTTTGGGGGACTTGAAAGTTATATGTGGATTATCATAACTGACTGACATAAGTCACTTATTAAAATGTTGATGTTATTAAAAAAAAGAAGTTATGTAGATTTTCAACTTCTCAGGGCATCGGTGCCCTTAACCCCCGTGTTGTTCAGTTGCCAACATTTAAAACATTAGGAGTTACACATAAAGATCCTTCTGTTGTCTCTTTTAAGACCGGATGCCCGGCCTCCAAGACACCACTGGGCTGGCCTGGTCCTCCCGTTGCCTGCAGTGGGCCTGCCTGGGGAGGCTCTGAGAATGTTCTCTTTCTGCCCCATGTTTATGGCAAATACATACTTGCTAAATATTAGGGGTTTCTTTTCGTTTCTTTTCTTTCCTTTTCTTCTCTTTTCTTTTTCATTTTTTAAAGATTTTTAAGATTTTATTTATTTATGAAAAAGTAATCTTTACACCCAGTGTGGGGCTTGAATTCACAACCCTAAGACCCAAGTGTCACATTCTCCACTGACTGAGCCAGCCAGGCGTCCCATCTAGGGGCTTTCCTAAGCTTCATTCTCTGCATGAGATATGACTTCTGACCACTCCAAGCACTTAGCTTCTCCTTGAGTCTGGATCTTTGTCCAGCTTGCAGAAAATTGCCTCCTTACCTGTCAGTTTCCCCTCCCCCTTACCTGTCTGTCTCCCCTCCCCCTCACTTGTCTGTCTCCCCTCCCCCTCCTCCTTTAAGATCTCTGCGCCGCTGCCTGGAGAAGGCTTTTTTTTCTGGTTCAAACCAGCCAACCTCTTGACCCTCCCACTTCAGTATAATGTAAATTGGACTTCTTTCCTTTTGTCTCCCCCTCTACCATGTAGGCAGGGTATCTTGAAGACAGGGATCTTGTCTGCCTTTCAGGCATCTCTCAGTGCCAAGTTCAGCTCGGTTCTCTGCAGTTGCTTAATAAATATTTGATGGTGGTTGATGATTAAATGGGTATGAACTGCAGACACCCACTGTGATGCCAGACCTGCAGCAAACCTCTTCCTCTGCTGGAGAATCCGAGCGAGCGACCCTCTACGTTCTAGGTTGCTGGGGAGGCAGCGTAGTGTGGAGAACGGAACACAGGCTCTGACATCAGCCAGTCTAGGTCTGTATCATTGCTGCCTGCATGACCTCGGCAGGTCGCCTTGCACCCTTAACGTCAGTGAAGCAGGCACACTTCTCAAAAAATGCTTTAAAGTGCTCAGTAAGGGGCGCCTGGGTGGCTCAGTCGGTCAAGTGTCTGACTTGATTTTGGCTCAGGTCATGATCTTGGGGTCATGAGATTGAGCCCTGCGTCAGGCTCTATGCTCAGTGGGGAGTCTGCTTGAGATTCTCCCTCCCCCCACTTTCTCTCTCTCTCTCAAATAAATAACTCAATCTTTAAAAAAAATAAAGTACCCAATAAATGGGATGGTTGTTATTATCATTCCTCCTTGGAATAATCCAGACATTGCTTTGGGGCCTTGGCTTTCTCTGTCACCTCTCCACTTCACCAGTCCGCTGCCTGTGTTTGCTGTGGCCTTGGCGGCAAACATTTATTTATTTTTAATTTTTAAATTTTTTTACTTTTTTCCAGTGTTAAATAGTAGTGGGTAGAGAGGACAGGTGGCAAATATTTAGTGCCCATGAGCCTGGTTGACCATTCAGCTGGGTCTGAGGGAAGAATCAGACTTGGGTTATCTCCTGGGAGGATGTGATTTGGGACCCTCAGGACCCTGTGGGGTAGAGAGCTTGGGGGTACAGCTCTCCAGGTGAAATGATTGTCCCCTTAGTGCTGGTGGTGTTAAATTTGGTTTTAGTTATAAGACCTTGCATTTCCCCAGAGCCTCTTTGGTGGCTTTGAGGAGGAAGTGGCTGGGGAAGGAGGTCGTTCCGTGGCTTGGTTTATACTAATTGCTCATCTAACACTTAACATTTGAGAGCTGCCACAGAGAGCAGCCCTGAGATCCCTTTCAGCGCTGGGCTTTTTCTAGAACCACAGGCCTTCCTATGGTCAAGGAAGGCCGTGAAGGGGGCTCCATGACATCTCTAAAGACTCACAGGATGGGTCTAGGCCACTGAGGCTCCCAGTAGCAGTAAAGAAAGGGAGAGTGTGGTTTTCTGGACCCTAAACCGAGGTTTTTGTCACTTGAGTGAGCCCAGCTAATAGCAAGAAGCTGGCCCAGTGGCTGGGCGGCCCTGCCTGCCTCTGTGCCTTTTTAGGGGCAGTGGATCTGTTAGGTCAAGCCTGAGCCCTGTGGGGAGGTAGAAGTGGCTCAGAGAGTCCTGGCCAGGCTTTTCCTCACTCGCTGTTTCCAGGAACATTCCTCTTCCTTAGGTGGAAATGGGAGTGTCCCATAGCCTGCACTCGGTTTCCTCTGGATTTGCCATCCCCCACCCTTGGACTCCTGGCCTGCTGACCCACTGGAGTGGTTTCTCATCACTGCTGAAGTCCAGGATAGCCAAGTCGGGCTGGCTTGAGTCTGGGGTGGGCTTGAAGGAGAGGCTGTGTCTCAAGAGACCCGACGTGGCTACCCTGCTGGGCTTGGTTGGTCACATGTTGCCTGTCTTGGCCCCGTGAGTGGATGTGTGGCTTCCTCACCCTTCCTTAGTAGAGGCAGCCTCGCCGCACCATTGGGGTGAGCTGCTGGGTAGCGGGGTGGCCTCATTTCCTCCCTGCCTTACCAGCTCAGATGGCCTCTTCCTCCGTGTCCTGAACTTTCCAAGAATTTCTGCCCCTTTTCTCTCTTTGGAGGTCAGTACTTGAAGTCTTTTTGCCTGCCTGAGGCAGCCACACCGGAAACAAGCTGGGTAAAGAAGAGAAGTGTCACCTGGAGGCGGTTGTCACAGCTTCCCGTGGTCACTTGTGGTCATCTGCTTCCAAACATCCTGTTTGTGCCCCGAGAGCAGCAGGAACGCTGACCTGGAGACAGCTGTTCTCTGCCTGACCTCGTTCAGAGGCACCAGGGGTGTCACAGTCCATCTGTCCCCCCGGGACCCTTGGTTTGCTGATCACTGGCTGTTGATGGTGTGGCTGGTGGCAGCTCCTTTTGGCATCTCTGGCTTGGACGTCATCTCTGCTCTGCCCGTCCTCTTCTCCCTTGCTTCTTCCGCCTGGGAGATTTGTCCTCTGAAATGTTCTGTTGGGTGTGATGAGTCAGCGCTCCCCTTTCTGTGGTTCTGGACCCATCCCGTCTTCCTTAGTTGCCTCCCTACACTGACAGAGCTGGAGGTCTTAGGATATCCCCTGCAGGTGTGGGTGGGGGGTCTCCAGCCCATCACCTTCCTCAGTCAGAGTGACGCACTTTTCATAAGTTTATATATTGAACTTTTATCAAAGACTGCAATTGCACAAGGAGTTTTGAGGCTTTTTAAAACATTGAAAATAACAGCGTAAAAACATTTGAAAATCACCAGGGTCAATCCACGCGTGTTCTAGTTGGACAGACTGAGGCCCTGTGAGGAGAAAGCACTTGCCCAGAACACTGAGTAGCAGAGCAATGCTTTTTCTTCTTTCTTACCCTTTTTAAAAAAAATATTTTATTTATTTATTTGACAGAGAGAGAGCGTGCACAAGCGGGGGGAGCAGCAGGCAGAGGGAGAGGGAGAAGCAGGCTCCCTGTTCAATCCCAAGACCCAGAGATCATGGCTCGAGCTGAAGGCAGACTCCCAACCGACTGAGCCACCCAGGCACCCCTTTCTTACCTTTTTTGAGGAATATGTAGGGTCCTGGTTTTCTTCATTTCTTGAACTACACACCTGCCACAGTGTAGCCTCAAGCTTCCTTTTCTCTAGGGACCTTTCTCATGTCATTTTGTATCTGATACTGTTTGTTACTTTTGTAAAAAGGTTTTAATGTCAAAAAGATACATGCTTATTACAAAAATTTTCAGGAGGCATAAGAGAGAAAAATCCTTTGTCCTTTCCCCACCAGGGGTAACTGGTAACTGTTGTTACAGTTCGGTGTGTATCTTTCCCAACCATTTTCTGTACATTTGCAAATATGTAAGCATCCAAATGATATAGATACTCTTCTTTCACTTTTTTTTTTTAACTAAAGTGAAATTCACATAACATACAATTGACCATTTTATTTTATTATTTTTTTTAATTAAAGATTTTATTTATTTGAGAGAGAGATAGAGCACAAGCAGGGGGTGTGGCAGAGGGAGAGGAGAAGCAGACTCCCCACTGAGTGTGGAGCCCGATGTGAGGCTTGAGCTCACGACTCTGAGCTCATGACCTGAGATCAAGAGTCGAATGCTTAACCCACTGAGCCACCCAGCGGCCCCTAGAACATTTTCATCACCGCCAGGGGACTCCCTGTACCCATTCAGCAGTCTTCCCCCCCCTTAGTACTTCCCCCAGCCCCCAGGCGATCACTAGTCCACTTTCTGTGGATTTGCCTATTCTGGGTGTTTCACGTAAGTGGAATCTTACGGCGTGTGGCCTTTTGTGATTTACGTCTTTCATTCAGCATACTGTTTTTGAAGTTCATCCATGTTGTAGCATGAATCAATACTTCATTCCTTTTTATGGCTGAGTAATATTACATTGTATGGGTGTACCGCATTTTGTTTATTCATTTGTCAGTGGATGGACATTTGGGTGGTTTCCACATTTTGGCTCTGGTGAATAGTGCTGCTATGACCGTTTGTGTTCAAGTTTTTATTTGCATACCTGTTTTCAGTTCTTTTTGGTTTATATCTCTTCACTGCTTTTAAAGTTTATTTTTCTGTATTGTTGTAAATGCCTAATAAAAGGACTAATCATATTCATGTTACTTTTTTATTTTTATTTTTTTGAGGGGAGGGAGAGAGAGAATCTTTTTTTTTTTTTTTTTTTAGGAGAGAGAGTGTGTGTGTGTGTTTGTGTGTGTTGGGGGGGTCAAAGGGACAGAAGGAGAGAGAGAATTTTAACAGTCTCCACACCCAGAGCAGAGCCCCACACAGGCTCAATCTTACCACCCTGAGATCATGACCTGAGAGGAAATCAGGGGTCGGCCACTTAACCGACTGAGCCACCCAGGCGCCCCATGTTACTTTTAATATTTAACTGTCTTTTTACTAATTATCAGTTATACATGTTCACTGTAAAAAATTTGAAAACTACAAAGGTGTCTGGCTGGCTCAGTCAGTAGAGCATATGACCCTTGATCTCAGGGTTGTAAGTTTGAGCCCCACGTTGGGTGTGGAGCCTTCTTAAAGAAAAAAAAAAAAAAAGCTGCCGAGATGCACAAAGAAGGAAGTGATGAAAACTCACAGAGATAATCAGAGAGAACTAAATATGCCTTACTTGCATATTTTCCCATCCCAACCACTCTATAATATGAAGTCAGTATTCTTGTAGATGCCAGGGCTCAAGCCCAGTGAGGGAAGGGATTGGCCTGAGGGGGATTGTTGGTAGTGGTGGAGCCAGGGCTGGAATCTAGAGACTCCTTTAGCCCACGGTGTCCCATCCAGCCCCTTTGACTAGACTCCGTTCTTTTTTTCTTTCTTTCTTTTTTTTTTTTTAGGTTTTATGTATATATGTATTTATGTATCTATGTATTTGTCAGAGAGAGAGCGCAGGCACAAGCAGGGGGAGCGGCAGGGGCAGAGGGAGAAGCAGGCTCCCTGCTGAGCAAGGACCCCCCCCCCGCCCCCATGTGGGTCTCGATCCCAGGACCCTGGGATCATGACCTGAGTTGAAGGCAGACGCTTAACCAACTGAGCCACCCAGACATCCCCTTTTTCCTTTCCATTCTGTCCATTTTTCCTTCATCTAGTTTGAAGCTCTGTTATCAGATGTGTATGCATTTGGGACTGTTAAATGTTCAGGATGAATTAACCTTTTATCGTTTTGAAATGTCTTTTTTTATCTCTGGTAACATTCTTGCTTGGACGTCTACCTTATCGGGTAATAACAAAACCAATCCAACTTTCTTGGTATTAGTGTGGTATACATTTCTCCATTGTTTTTTGCGAAGCAAACTGGTAAGAACTGTTTATCTGTGTCTTTGTAATTAAAGTGTTTCATATAGATAGCATCTATGAAATCTTGCATTTTTATCCAGTCATACAATCTCTACCTTTTAATTGAGGTAGAGATTTAATTGATTTAATTATGTAGATTTTTCTAACATTTATAGTAATTATCAATATGATTGGGTTTATTGTTTTTTGGTTTTTTAAAAATTTTTATTTATTTATTTATTTTTTGGTGGGCAACAAAGCAAAGTTTATTGAGCGATAGCAAAGTGATGGTACAAAGCTCCCAAGGAGGGAGGGGACCCGAGAGGGTTGCCCAGTATGATTGGATTTAAATCTACCATTTTGCCATGTTTTCTATTTATACCATCTGATTGATTGATTGATTGATTGATTTCAAGTAAGCTCTATGCCCAACATGGGGCTTGAACTTACAACCCCAAGATCAAGAGTCAGATGGTCTGCCTGCTGAGCCAGCCAGGTGCCCCTATACCGTCTGTTCTTTATTCTCCTTTTCCTGTTTTCTTTTGGATTCGTTGAGTATTTTTTTAGGATTCCATTGACTCTCCACTGTTGGCTTATTTAGCCATACTTTGTTGGTTTAACCTTTTTAGAGGTTGCTGTTTGGTATAACTCATCACAGTCTACCGTCAGGTCATGTAATATCATTTCACATACGATGTAAGACCTGACAACGGTATATTTCCATTTCCCTTCCTTGTCCTTTGTGTTACTGATGTCCTAAGTTTTATTTCTATATGTATTATAAAGCTCACACTATATTGTTAGGCAAATTTCCTTTCTGGTACTCTCTGTTCCTTGGTAAAAAGGGCTTTTTAAAATCGAAGGAAATTAATAAAGAAATGTTTGCAAAACATTTCTTCAAGCATTTCTTTTTTCCTCCTCCCTCTCCCTTTTCAAAAACGTGTCCTTCTCCAGCTAGTTTTCCCTGCCTGTGGAGCTTCCCTCGGCATCACTATCTGCTCGATACGCTTTGTGGTTCCGCTCCTCTGTGGCTCGGTCATGACGATCAGTGATGCTATCAGCCACTCCAGGCTCCAGAGCCCATAGCTGGTGTTGCTAACACGTTCCAGTGGCACCCGTTTCAGAAAACCCTCACATTCCAGCTTATGTCTCCTGCCTCCCCTGACCCATGGGGAGGGGTGTGACACGATCGGCCTCGTGCTGGGGCTGCCATTCTCCCTTTTCTTTCTTGCCCTGTGGCTTGCTAATGCCCCTCCTCCTCTTCCTCCAGCACCAAGTGAAAGTGTCCCCTCGTCCCAGGTCCTGACTCTGCCTGGTTTACACAGACTCCCTCCAGGTGCCTCCCTCCTGGGAGCCAGCCCCCTTACTGACTCGCCTTCCCCCACCTACGGAGGAAGCTAGACAGGCCACACAGTGAGTTTAAACCTTAAGTACCCACAAAGGGCTGCTGTGTCCGGCCACAAAATCTTGTGGAGTGTTCTTTTTTCTTTTTTTTCTTTAAGGGTGAGAATGGTGCTGTTTGGGGAGGTGGTGGTAACTAGATCACCGTAGAGGGAAATTTCCTGGGTTAGAAGAATAGAGTGGCTTGGGCCCTGTGCGCATGCGTCGCTCACCCTTCCCATGCTTTTCATGTAGTGAGTGCTCCTGGAGGGCCAGAAGCAGCACAGATTGAAGTGGTGAGGCAGATCTCTTCGTGTGGGCTTGGCAGGGTCATTCATTCGTTTAGCACTTGTCCGTGGAGCTCCTGTTATGGTCTAGGCTCTGCTCAACGTGAGGAGGTGAAAATGGGTAAAGACACACTTCTTGTCCTCGCTGAGCTCTCACAGGCTGGTGGGACATATACACTCAGGCAGATGTTCTTACCAGTTGGATACATGCTTTCATAGGGGAAGTGCATGGTGTTTTGGGAACTCAAAGGAGAGGGGCCTTGAACCCTGTGCAGGGAATGTGGTCGGGGAGGGCTTCCTGGAGGAAATGGTACCCTAAGCTTACTCTTTGTTGTGTGTTTATTTTAATTGGCGTGTTGACATTTATAAAAGGCCCGAACCTTCATCCTTTAAATAGATACCATTCCATAATAAGATTTGGGAATTTCTTATAAAAGGGCCCCATCATAAAAACCACACATTCCTTTTTGTTATGTAGGCAAAGCAGATCTTTTTTATCCTCGTGTTGTAGAAGAGGAAGCTGAAGTGTGATGAGTCTCAAGGGATACAAAAGGCTTGAGCGTGGTAAAGAAGATAGGAGGGTGGTCTAGGCTCAGGGAACAGCCGGTGCAGAGGGCTGGAGGAAGGAGGCTTTTGCGTGTGTGCTACGTTTATTGGCTATGATTTGGCACCCTGTACCCTCCCAGTTGATCTTACAGACTAATCGAACAGCCTGAGCTGCCAGGCCCAGAACAGTCACTAGCCTTTGCTTCCTCAGTGGGATGATCTTATGGGGTGGCCTTGGTATGACAGCTGAGGTGGGGCCATCTCTGAGACTTCTTTTATTCTCTGGGCAGATGTTGAGCTCTCTCTGTGCTGGGGCCTTGGGCCAGTTCGGAACGACATTTCCCCGAGAGTTTGGGGCCTGAGATTTCATCCTGGGCCCACTGGCCCCAGTGGTGAGCCCATGTGCTCACGTGGCAGGAAGGACCTGGTTCCTGTGATAGCGCGCTTGGCCTGGGCCCTCCTCCGGTAGGAGGCTGTTGGGGGATGGAGCTACCTTTGTATTTGGATTTCAGGGCGGACTTCACCAAAAAGAGTGGGCCAAGGAAGGGAGCCCATAGTTTTACTGGGCACTCTGAGGACCCTCAGAGCAGACTGCCTGTAGTTTACAGCGCCCGCTTGTTTTCAAAGGAAAAGCAAACTGGAGAGGCAATGCTGTATCATTTCCTAAATAGCTACCTTCTGGGCCCCTACGAGATTCGTGTGATGTGGCCAAGGGAAAAGAAAGTCCCAGGCCCCGTGTCCTGCCTGTCCTCGATTGCTGACCCTTCCATGCTTCTTCTTGGCCTCGCCCCGCTCTTGCTCCTCCTCCAGTCCGGCAGTCTCATCGGTTGGATGTTCTGTCCTCCCACAGGAAACAAACGTGGGATGCCTTTGTTCCTCCCTCTTTCGCCATAGCCACCCAGTTGCCAGGTCTCGTTGATTTTACCTACTTTTATCTAGAGCATTCCTCCAGTCAAGCCGCCCTCTCTCCCCCTTCTCTCTTGCACACACTGAGTGATCCAAACGCAAGCCTGGTCCTGCCTTCCCTGTTCTCTGCTGACGGTCTTGCGTGGCTTGCCCTTCTAAGTCCAGACTCTGTAACAGGCCCTGGGTCCTTGACTCCGCTTCCACCAAGCTGAGACTTGTACTCTGAGCTCCAGCCCCTTCTGTCTGCCAGGCTGTTTCTCACCTCTGCCTCTGCTCCTCCGTCTGCCTGGAAGGCGCCTCCTTCCTTCTCTCCCTGCTTGGATTATGATGGTCTCCCGCTAGTTAACGCTCCCTGGGGATAGACACTGTGTCTCCGTTTCTGCAGTGCTCAGCATGGCACCTGTGCATAGCACTTGTTCATGGACATTATTGGGGCCACCGCTGATAAAGATGAGGTGGCGCCCAGGGAGAGGGATGGAGGGACTGGAGGAGGCAGGTGGGACAGGGATGCAGAACTCACCCATTTTCAGTGTTAGCCTTGGATACCCAAGTGGGGCTTCCCCTGCCCATTTTGTGCCTTCTGACTGGTGGCATCTTTACTGGAGAGGAGCGTGTGTGCTGCCTG
Source organism: Ursus maritimus (assembly GCF_017311325.1). NCBI lineage: Eukaryota > Metazoa > Chordata > Mammalia > Carnivora > Ursidae > Ursus > Ursus maritimus. The sequence goes on from NW_024425897.1 coordinate 14,447,454, forward strand.
GGTCAGTGCCCAGCAAGGCCCCTTCGGGAAGAAATGCCGGTCATCTGGGATTGAAGGAGAGCTGAGGCTGCTTCAGCCCCAGGCAGTCAGACTTGTCTTCCAAGGACCTGACAGTGAGTTGCAGGTGCAGAGCGGCCACTGTCAGCCCTTGTTTCTTGCAGTGGTTTCACCTTTGTGGATTCCTGACCCCTTTGGACCATGACTATTATGAACCGTCTCCCAAGAGTAATGCTGTGGGGACGTGCACAAGACGTGTGTGTAATTTCACATGTTCTGCACATCCCTGAGAGGGTTATCCGTGGGTGTCAGGTTCAGACCTCCGGGGTAAGGTTAAGCTCCTTTGCTGTGGGGGCTCTCCACCTCTCTTGCCCTAGAAGGGGGAATGAGGAGTCCCTTTGCCCCATAAGTGGGGTGCTGAATGGCGTCAGCAGGAGGAGGGGGGATGCAGGCCAGTGCAGGCCGCATGGAACAGGCAAGCACTTGTCACGCCTGACACTCAGGCCCCTGGAGCAAGTCCAGGGCGGGCTTGTGTCGGTGCTTCTCCAAAGGCTGAGCTCTCTGGGCGAGTTAGAAGTTAGAGCCCTTAGATGGGCATGTGCAGCAGGGACTACCTCGGCCCATCCCAGGCCTCCTTCCTCAGAGCTTGGATTGTTAGGAACAGATGGCATCGTGGCGCTGGAAGGTTGGACTTTGGACCAAACTCCCAGGAGGACCAGCAGTGAGTACCTTCTTCCTGTTGGCTTTGTGCACGGAGCTCCCATGCCCTGAGCACAGGGCACTCCAGATGCTCCCACTTGGCAAGTCCTTGAACTCGGGGATGGCTCTGAAGCTAGGGAGAGAGATCACAGTTTTGGTTGGGTCCTGCACAAGCCTGTCAGCTTTTTAGCCAAGATCTCCTTGTTGTCAGAGACCAGTGATCGGTCCTGGTGTATTAACAGCTGGATCCCGGGGGTCTGTGTGGTGGAGTTGGGCTGCCCGCCTGACACCTTTCAGAGCACCTTCTCTGCGATCGCTCATGGCTTGTAGTGCTGGGTGCGGTCTCGCACCTGCTCAGGTGGGACAGTCAGGGATGTCAGCTTTGTGGGTGGGACAGCCCCTCGGCCCCTATCTGTCAGCAGCTATCACCTGGTGAGGTAGGCATGAAGGATATGTACGGATCGTGTGCTTGTGATATGCCAGATAGGCTTTCTGTTCATTATCTGAGTTCTTCCTCCAAGGTGCTCGAGTGAGGCTTGGGGATTCCACAGTCCCGAATGATGTAAGGGGGTGTTTTTACGCCCCTTCTGTAGATAAGGGAACTGGGCTCAAAGAGGTGCTGTGCTAGCAAGGGGCAGAGCTAGGACTTGAACTGAAGTTGTTCAGCTGCAAAACCCACACTATGTTGTGTTGCAAGCTCACATACCTGCTGAGGCCAGGCAGGTGCTGTGTGTGCATGAAGCCAAAGGAGGAAGCTGGATTTCATGCTGCAGCCAGTGCTGGCCCTGCAGGAGAGGAGACCAGTATTGCTTGCTCTTCTGACTGCTCCCAGAAAGCCAGAAATCCTGGCTTTCAAGTGAAATCTCTCGATTTCCTAAGACAAACTCGGATTTCTTAAAAAGCATAACCACATTCATCGGGGATTGGGGTTGCAGCCTGCAGGCCCTGGGCTGGTGGCCTTTGCTGTATTCTCTGTTGTCTCCCTGAGCCCCCCTTCCCCCTCATCCCAGAAGGAGAAGGATCAGAGTTCATTGCTGAAAGAGATCTTGGAAGATTTATTTGGGCCAACCCTTAGCCATTTATGATGCCTGTTTCACCAGAAAGATAGGGAGGTGTAGAAAGGGAAGGAACTGTGAAATCTGCATTCGAGAGCCCATGCTCGTGGGCCAGAGCAGTTCGGGCCTTGCCTACCAGATCCTGGGGTGCCTGTTTCCCACCTCTAGAGGCCACTGGCACTTCTTGTCTGCTATTCCACGCTGAGCTGCTCATGGCTCCAAGGGTGGCATGTCCCCTGAGATCTTCCCTCAGAGGACCTGGACACCAGGGGAGAGTGCTGTGGCCGCTGTGTGCCTGGGTTTTAAGATTGGTCCCTGTCACGTGGAAGCTGGAGTTATTGTTCGTAGTCTGTGACGTTTGACCCCTCTCATCTCTCTTCCTACTTCAACTAGGTTTGGAGTAAGAATGTGGAATGGGGTCAGGCGCCCCATTTGCTTGCAGGCACCCCCCCCACCCAACCAAGGGACAGTGACCATGGAGGAAGACACCGCAGTCTGGGGCACAACAGGGTGGGGTGGGTAGGGACCGAGGCTTCTACTTTTTTTTTTTTTTTTTTTAAGATTTTATTTATTTATTTGACAGAGACAGCCAGCGAGAGAGGGAACACAAGCAGGGGGAGTGGGAGAGGAAGAAGCAGGCTCATAGCGGAGGAGCCTGATGTGGGGCTCGATCCCATAACGCCAGGATCACGCCCTGAGCCAAAGGCAGACGCTTAACCGTTGTGCCACCCAGGCGCCCCGAGGCTTCTACTTTTGAAAAGGAGAAACAGTGGTGTGAGAGAAGGCAGTGAGAGGGTGGTGTTTGATCACTCGCTGACTTGCTTGGTGACCACTTCCTTTCTGGCTATGGAGGTAGACAGGAGGAAAGGCAACAGCCTTCACTGGCAGGCTTGTTTAGATCAGAGGTTGTCAGGTCAACCGTGAGGTTTCCAGACACTTGTTGGGGTGCAGAAGCACAGGATTTCTCGCCACACCCATCCTTGGGAGGTTTAGACCAGGGCAGCGGTAACCCCTGGTGCATGGCACACCAAGAGGCTCAGAGCAGGCGCTGCGAGTGAGGGACAATGGGGTTCGATGCTCCTGGGTCATGCTGGCCTGCCCCCTGCCTGTCCCAGGTGGCCTTCCCTTTGGCCCCTCAGAGTGAAAAAGCATTCCCTGGCAACCCTGTAGAGCCTAACGTCCGGTGGAGTGAATGATACAAATGGTCCACCTGAGCGGTCACCCACATCTTCCCCTCAGAGCGTTGTTTCTATTAGAAGACATTCCCTATGGTTCAGATCCAACGTCCAAACAAACTTCTGGAATATTCTGTGTATGTACATTGGAGACTTCCTGTGTGATGTTTTGGGCATTATGGCCGGGCACTGCTGTTGCCATCTGTCCTGACTCTGCTGGGTTGGATTCCCAAGACCTCAGAGTGTCTCCTGCAATAAATTCCAAATCAGCACTGAGGTGGGTACCTGCCCCTCCTCCCCATCAATCTGCTGGTGTAACCAGCTGGGCCTGGTGGAGGGAGGCCAGCCACGCTAAGTCAGGCTGGAGCCCTGGGACCCTCTCTGCCGCATGAGCCCCAGGGCTCAGAGACTTGGTGTCCACTTGGTCGTTGTCTCAGCTCTGGGGTTGCTGGGCTTCTTGCAGGCAGACTGCAGGGTCTTACTTTGGTTCTGTTCCCACCCTGTCCTACCCCTCTGCACCTTCGTGGCCCTGCATGTGAGCTCTGCCAGCGAGGCCGAAAGCCCAGAGGTCTCCCTGGACGCTTTTTGTTTCTGGAAAGTCCATCTTTCCCGCCTTCTTTTCTGTTGTGGTTTCCCAGTGTGACTCTGGTTAGCCAAAGCTGGGAGGACTGTGGCCTGCATCTGCTCCCTCCCCGTCCAGGACGAGGCTGATTTCCTGATGTGGAGAGTTGGCAAGGAGCTGGGCTTCCAGAGAAGCTTGTCTTGCCCTCCTCAGGACAATGGCTGGAGGCATCCTTCCTTTGAAGATTAGTGACACCATCCCACCAAGGCACGCTACCTGCGAGTGTGGAAGGCTCTGGAGGGGCTAAGATAGGACTTAGGGCTTCTGTGAGTGCGAGGGGCTCTCCCTAGGCCATCTATCCTCTTACTTAGGACGTGCCAACCATCAGTTGTGACCCCAGTGGCCAAATAGCCTCTGGAGAGCTTTGTCTTGCCCAGAATGAAGCAGACGACTTCCAAAATTTGTGAGACCACAAAGACTAGGGCTGGATGGCATGAACCCTCTAGGGAAGTGAAAGTATCATTGGGGATCAGCTGGGGACCACGGGGGCAGCTGGCTCTGTCTCTCTCTCTCCCATCTGCCCCTTCTTCTCAGAGCTCTTGACCATCTCAGAGAGTGGTTCCAACATTTGTTCCACCAGGACACACCCTACAGGTGACACTTAGGGCAGATGAGGCTCACATGCTGCCCATCCTTCTTCTTGAGGGCGCACCTGGGACTCTGTGCACTTCCCAGCTCTTTCTCTTAAGAAAGCAGATCGAGGGGCTCTTGGGTGGTCCAGTCGGTTAAGTCTCTGCCTTTGGCTCAGATCCCATCTCGGGGTCCTGGGATCGAGCCCTGCATCTGGCTCCCTGCTCAGCGGGGAGCCTGCTTCTCCCTCTCCCTCTGCGCTCCCCCTGCTTATGCTCTTTCTCTGTCTCTCTCTCTCTCTGTCAAATAAATAAATCTTAAAAAAAAAAAAAAGATTGAAAACACGTGGGTGGGACTGACAGTCATGGAGTAGTCTTGAACCCACTTCAGTTTATTTTCTAAACTTAAAAGCAAATCAGTTGCAAATGTCAGTAGTTTATGAGGGTGAGCCGAGGAGGGCTGGGGAGCACCCCTCACAGCTAAGAGCCAGCTTGAGAACTAGTGTGAGGCCGGCTCCTGACTTGGGCTTGTGTTTCCCTGGTGTGCTAGTGCATTCCACACCCTCTTGCCGCCAGTGGGAAGTGGGAACAGCATTTACAGACAGAGGAAGGAAGCTGGGGCCTGCCACTTTTTTGCTGGGAAGAGTTAAGTGCCTGGGTAAGACATGGGGCTATCTGTTAAAGGAAGACCTGGGCAGCTCAGTCAATCAGGCATCTGTCTGACTCTTGGTTTCGGCTCAGGTTGTGATCTCTGGGTTATGGGATCAGCCCTGCATGGGGCTCTGCGCTCAGCGCGGGGTCTGCTTGTCTCTCTCTCTCTCTCTCTCTCTCTCCATCCCTCCCTCCCTCTCGCTCTCCCTTCGCCCCTTCCCCCACTTGCATGCACTGTCTCTCTTTCAAGTAGAATCTTTTTTAAAAAATATTTTTTATTTATTAGAAAAAATGAGGGGGGGGCAGAAGGTGAAGGAGACTCCGCACTGAGCAGGGAGCCTGATGTGGGGCTCGATCCCAGGACCCTGAAATCATGACCTGAGCCGAAGGCAGATGGTTCACCGACTGAGCCACCCAGGCACCCCTCAAATAAGTAAAATCTTTTTTTTTTTTTTTAAAGATTTTATTTATTTATTCGACAGAGATAGAGACAGCCAGCGAGAGGGGGAACACAAGCAGGGGGAGTGGGAGAGGAAGCCTGATGTGGGGCTCGATCCCATAACGCCGGGATCACGCCCTGAGCCGAAGGCAGACGCTTAACCGCTGTGCCACCCAGGTGCCCCCAAATAAGTAAAATCTTAAAGGAAGACCTGGGTTGACTTTGGGTTGCAGAGTCTACACCAGATGTCTGTCCGTCCCTCAGTTGGCTATTTAGCAAGTTCCGTGGAGCCCTGAGCAGCTGTCTCCTGATGATTCTTGTGCTGCCTTTGCCTGTTTCTGGTGGGGGCAGAGGAGCCACTGATCTGCGTGTGCCCCCCAAACAAATGGCCCAGGCCCCTCCCTCTCATCCAGGTAAGAAGGCTGCCTGGCAGAGAGGACAGAGGTCAGGGCTTGGGCCAGCCCCGTCTTGCATCATGCCACTCAGATCTGGCAGTGGTCAGTGCGGCCTGGGAGGGAAACACTCTGGCGGGTGAGCCCAGCAGCTCCTTAGCCTAGACCGCTGCGCTCCAGCCTTCTCTGAGTTCTTGAGCTCTGAGGGCCACCGCCAGGGGCTCCGCAGTGGCTCAGGACCCTGCCTAACACTGCGGTGGGGGAAGAGCACGGGAGACCAAGAGCAAGGGCCCCGTGAGGAGGCACCGGTGGAGCAGCACCCCGTGGCCAGCCTGTTTGGATTGCAAGAGGGGCTCCGGAGACTGCTTTGGAAGCAGGGCAGTGGGGGCAGGCCGAACAAGGGATGGCTCCTCTCCTGGTGGGCTGTCATGGGAAGAACAGGGATGAGCTCTTGGAGTCAGGCAGAGCTGCCCTCTGCGGGGACTCGCTTGCGTGCAGAGCACACTCACTAGACATCTCGGAGCCTCTTTGTCTTTATCTGTAAGAAGGGGTTGTGTTGTGAGGCCAGTAGGGATTACTCCTCTCCCCCTCCTCCTGTCGGAGCTTCTTCCCGGCCCTGTGGCCCTGCCTTTGGGTTCCTTTGTGGAGCTCTGCTGGGTTTGGAGCCTTGGTGGCCGGAGCAAAGGCTCCTCTGTCCTGGGCTTGCTCCTCTGGGAGTTCAGAGGCTGAGAGCTTCTGTGGAGCTTGGGCAGCTCCTTCTGTTGTCGCTATTCCAGGTTCAAAGCCACAGGGCTCTCAGACAGCTGTGACTTCCCGGCAGGCCGTAGAGCTGGCGTGGGGGGGGGGGGCGGGCGGTGCTGGAGCCCTGCAGCTTCTCCCTTGCCTCTGTCCTTGCTAGGAGAGTGAGTCGGAGGCTTCTGGGCTCAGCTGATGTACTCTGAGGAGGACTTGGAATGAACCCCAGGCACGGAGGGGTGAGGTCAGTGGTTTGCTCAGCAAGGAGGCCTGAGTTAGGGACGGGCCTGTCATAGCTCCCAAGATTCCTGGCCGCTGTCCCTGGCTCCACCTCTGCCCCTCCCACCCTTAAGGGAGATGAAAACCAGAGATGTGGGTTTATCTACGGAGCGTGCCCTCTGTGTCACAGTGGGAGGGCAGAGGAGGTCCTCCCCAGCCACCACGGTGGCTTTCGCATGCTTTGTCATTGATTCCTCACCATGTGTTCTCTGGGTTATCTGAGTAGCTGAAGCCAGAGTGATCTGGTTAAATTGCCACCCAGGCTGGTGAGTGGTGGACTCAACCATCTGCCTCGCTACTCTACTGGGTGAGGGGGGGCTTCTTTCCCCTCTGCCACACTGCCCAGCAGATTGGGATGCCAGAGCGTGTACAAAGAGCTATGTGACTGTCCCCACTCCCAATGCCACTAGAGCAGCCAAATTTGTGGTATGGACAGGGGTGGCTTTATGTGTGGACAGTGGTGGCTTTGTGGTCCTGCTTAAAATTGTTCAAAGTCCCAAGTGCACGTGCGAAGAGTCTCTTTGAAGCCTCACTTTTTATCTTATAACTCATTTGCATTTTTGCCTTTGGCTTCATATGGTAGCCTTGCTTGCTTTAGGGCAATGGTTTAAATTTCTTTCTCCTGAGTAAATTTGAGCCTCAGAATGTATTTATCCTGAGGTGGTTCCTGTGCCTCTGGCCTCCATGTGTCCCCTGAGGGGTATGGATATCCTGGTAGAAGATTGGGGGGAGGCATGTTTAGTATGGTGCATATTGGCATACAGCTGGGGAAAGGGAAGAGGGGGCCCAGTTTGTCTAGAGAGGCAGGTTGCAGTAAGTATGCTCCAGAAGGAGGTGGAAGCTCGTTTGGGGCCATATTCTGAGAAGCTCAAGAGTGCCATCCCCAGGGCTTCTGATTTTATCCTGCAGGCAGGGAGGGCCATTCGTGCCTGAGCATTGTGTCCCCCCTTGCTTGGCACACATCTCCTTACTGCAGGAGAGGCTCATGATGGTATTTGTGCTGTGGATCTATCCAGAGGGAAGTGAGTTCCTGCCCCAGGAACATAGGATGTGTGGTCTAGGGGGCAAGGCGGCACACACCAAAAAGGGGGTTCCAAGAAGTGTTCATACTGCTGGTGTCTGCTGAAAGGGTCAGAGTTGGGGAACCTGGGCAGGGGGCTGCAGGCAAGGCTGAGAAGGGGCTGAGCCTGGATTTGGATGCTGGTCTAAGCTGTCGATGAAAAGAAAGGAAGCCAGTAATGAGAGAAGCACCCGGGAAGGAAGACTTAATGTGCCGGTGAAGTGTGGGAGCCGGGGAGGGCTGCAGCTCTTAGGGTTGCTGTCAGAAAACCCGAAAGGCAGGAGGGAGAGAGCTGAATTTGTTTGGGAAATACCCCAAGTGCCCGAGATCAGGAAGCGTCAGCCCATTTTGTGACCACCTTGAGCTGTGTTCATTGATCAGAACTCGACTGGCAAAGAGTGGGTATAGCTAGGGCTGTCAAGTGCACGAACATCGCGAAGACCGCGGCTCACCCCTGCAACTGGCAAACTTTTGAACTTTCTGTTCGGGTCTCTGTAGGGCAGATGACTCACTTCTGAGCCCCTCCTAACCTCTGGTGGTGATTAGCGGGGCTGAGAGGCCCAAGGAGCCGCCCTGCCCTGCAACAGAAACCCACGACTGGCCTCCAAGAAGAGCCTGTTTGCGGGAGTGGATTGGAGTGGGTGTGGCAGAGCTGAGAAAATTACCAGTACCTGAGCCGGTGCCTGGATTTGAGGCTCTTTTTGTACGTAAATCCGCGTTGAAGGAACTGTGGGATGGGCCTGGAGTTGGGCCTTAGCCTGACCTTAAAAAGTGCTGTCTCTGGATGACCCTAAGAGGTGAATGAAATCTGACCAATGGGATGCGTCCACGGTGATTCTGGGACCTCTGGGGGAGGGCGGGGCCTACTGATCCCAGACAGAGGGATGAATGACCGACAACAGAAAAGAGACTGCTGTCTGGCCAGCCTGGACCTGCTCCTGGGCCGGCAGGGAGGTGTGAAGGGTAAATCTGGGCACCTCCTCCCGTTTGCTACCACCTGGGGAAGTCTCAGTAGCAGCCAGGGGCCCAATCAGTATGGGGGGGGGCCCTGTGTGGGCACCTGGTGCACATGGGGCCTGGCGCCCTTGGGCTTCTGCCTGGAGGAGCTCCGGGGAACTTCTGGAATGGCCTTTCTGCCTTTATTCTCTCGAGTCTCCGGTTACCTGTGCTCTGTGACCTTGGGCACAAGCCAGGCACCCAATAAAGGTGACCCAGCCGGCACACTCATGTTGTGTCAGCCCCTGCAAGGAAGGGCTCCTCGGCAGACAGGAAACCACCCTCCCTGGCATGTGGGAAGCCCAGGGTAGAAATGCCACACCCAGAGGGCCACCTCCCAGCTTTCCGGGCAGCAGATTGGAAGACTCCGGCCTGCCCCCCTGGTTTCCCGTGTGTCACCCCCAGCCCACACTTCCTCTAGGGCTGAGACAGTAAAATGGCAGTTCCTGTTGAGTGAGGCATGAGTCAGCGAAGGAGAAGGGTGGCTAAGTCTTCATAACCTCCAGGCACGGCTATGAAATATTTAAATGACACTACAGTATTGATTGTTTCTCATCCATCCCCTTAGGGAAAGTAGTTCCTGTCTGGGATTCAGATAATAGCAATGCCTTGGATTTAGACAAACTCCAAAGAGCCGGAGATGCTATCTAAGTCTTACCTGAAACTGTGTTTTCTCCTCCCTAGAGTTTGCTCCCGGGCATGGGGACAGATTGGGTTCTGCCCATTTTACAGACAGAGAAGATGACCCATGTGGGTTGTTCCACGTGCTGCTAGGCACCCAGCTGTCTGGGCCTGGAATCCTTGCGTCCTGGTTCCTACTCTGCACTGGCTTACTGCTCCCTCCCCATCTTCCTCCTCCTCCTCACAGCCCCTGTCATTCTGGCTTCTGGGGAGAGGTATCAAGCAAGATCGACAAGGCCCCTGCTCTCCAGGGCTTAATTCTTGGAGAGGAGACAGGGAGAGGGACTGGACCCAAATTGGCAGGGAAGGCCCCTCCAGGAGATTGACCTCCTAGTCAGTGTCCAGGCCCTGTGGGTCCCTGGGCCTGGTGGGGGCAGAGGGGGCTGGCCTAATTGTGGATTGGCCCTTACTGGTCACAGATCTGCCTTTCCTCCAACGGCAGTTATCAGGATAAATATACCCAGCTCCCCATTCCTGGGGAGTTACTCACTGAATAAAAGTACCCCGCTGTGGATTAGATTACCTCTGCTCTAACTGCTCGTGTGCTCAGGGCTGGGGGAAGGGGGACCCGCCTTCTTGTCCGGCTTCCTTCCTAATCTGGAAGAGTCTCAGCAAAGGGGCTGAGATGAGACCATCCCTGAGGAGCTGGTCCTGCTGTTTACATAGCTCCTTCCTTAGGAAGGGCTGAGCCCGCTCACTGCTTGGATCCCTGAGCTTGGGCAGCTTCTCCTCTGACACTTGAGGCCACCGGGCCTGAGCTGAAACTTCCCTTGCCCTGCCCAGAGTTCTGAATCCAGCAGGGTAGACAGGCCTAAGACCGGGCCTCTCTAGGACTTGTGGGAAGGGGGCTGAGCCGCTGCTGTCTCTCTGAGAATCCGATCTCATATTAAATGGCAGGGATGGACAGCTGGCCCTGGACTGTGGGGAAGGCCCCTGCGCTATGGCAGCCCCTTGCCTCCTGTGCTGGAACTCTCAGGGTGGTGCTTGCTGCTCCTTCCTTCTGCTTGTCAGCTCCTAAGGAGACTGTGCCAGCCCCTGCCCTGGGGTGACGAAAGCGGAGTTAAGGCCCGCAGAAGGAAGGTGGGTGAGTGGAGTCTTGAAAAGGAAAAGATTGAGTTCTAACTGCGGGCTTTCCTGGGCCAGTCCTCAAGAATACAAGGCATTTTGAGGTGGGGTCTTCTGAAGGCTGAAGGACCCCACCTCTTCTAGTTCAGCCCAGAGCCTCCGATGGAGGAGTGGGTGTGGAGACCTGGAGACCTGGTGGGGAGGCCTCTCCAGGGTGGCTTTCTTTTCCCCAGAATGGTGCCCCTAACCGCTGGTCCTGTATTGCAGCCTCCTTTGCGTCAGGACTGGGATAGGAAGAGGAGGCGCTTTCTCTTGCCCCTCCAGGGCTAACCATCTCCCTGGGAGCCAGCTCCCCCAGGCTAGCAATTTACTGAGTGTGCTCTCTTCCAGGGACAGTGCTAAGCAAGCACCGTGTATCCGTTTTCTCATGATATTCCTTGCTCCCGTGAGTAAAATGGTGACATTCCCGTCAGACAGACAAGAAAACTGAGGCACAAGAACCGTTAAGCAGCCTAGCCGAGCAGCTTGGCCACTGAGCAGAGTCTGTGTGACTCAGAGTTCCGCCTGTGCAAGTTCTAACATCTAGTGTCTTTAGAGCCTGGGAGGAGAGAATGGAGTAGTCCTGGGTCCTCCATCACCCACACCCCCGCCCCCAACTTGAGGGATCCTGGTGGATAGACCTTTATCTCTTGGCACCTGCCCAGCTCTGGTCTTGACAGTCTTTATCACACACTCAGGAGTGGCCAAGGCTTGGATAGGAGGAAGCCAGGCTTGTGAAAGAGTCTAACTTGTTTTTATACTTCATTGGGGGTGGAGGTGGAAGGGGTTCATTGCGTCTCTTTAACTTATTATAGGGTGTCATGTGTCAGTGGGTCAGCCTAGGTCCCCAGAACCGCAGTCTGGGGGACATGAGGAGGGCTAAGATGCCCCTGTCCTGCATCCCCAGGCTGGTTTGGGAATGTCAGGGGCGCAACTGTGGCTTGCATCCTGGAATGCAGGCAGACCGGCCCTCTACCCCTCCCTCCCTGGGCAGCCATCCGGGACGTCTGAGTCTTAACCCCATCAACCCCCTCACTCCCCTCGCGGGACTGCAGACCCCGAGGCTCCCGCCCCCACCCCACCTCCCACCGCCCGCCTAGCCTGCAGGATTACGTTCGGCGGGTCACTGGGGCCCGAGAAAGGGCCTATTCGTCTCGGCCTGGCCGGGTGCACCCCGCCCGCTCAGGCCGCCTGCCCCCCCTCCCCCAAGCGGCCTGCGGGCCCGAGGGCGCCCCCGATCTGAGCGGCTGCTTGGGCCCAGGCCCGGCTGCGGGGTGGGGACGGGGGGCGCCCGCCGGCGCTGTGTCTGCAGAGGGGCGCGCGTCCCTGTGGGTCTCCGGAGCCCTGCGAGGCTGCGTCACTCTTCCGTCGTGCTTTCAAATATTCGTGTGCCCCAGGCACGGGTGGGAGGTTTGCAGACACCTCGTGCTCCTCTCGTAGCTGCTCCGTCCCTCCAGCTCACCGAGCTTTCTCGGGATTGAAACTTCCCCAGGGAGCCCATGGCCGGGGGCTCCCGGGTCTTCCCCGGCTCGAAAATTCCGTGGTTGCGCGAGTTTACCTTCGGTTACTGTACCCGCCGCTGGGAGCAGACGGGCCAATAGCGCCCTCTGGCGGGAAGCCGCGGACGGGCCGCACCCCTTCCTCGCCAGGGCAGAGCTGGGTGTCCTTTGCCCCTGGTGGGCTGGAGACTTTGCACCAAGCCTTCCATCCCCTCCCCCACCTATCTGGAGAGCAGAACCCCTCCCCCTGGCACACACATTGAATGGTCTCACCCAGAGACTTCCACTTTCCCTCTTGTGTGGGTGGAAGTGCAGGGACATGCATCAGCTGGCCCAGAGAGGCAAAAAGCCTGCACCCTCCAGGGTAGTTTCTTCCAGAAAAGGGATGGGAAGCCCTAGGGAGAGCTTCCTTCCGTAGAGTGGCTTGGGTGGTCCTGGTGGCTCTGACTTGTCTGCAAGGTTTCAGGCTTGGACCCAGAAACTTAGTGCAGAAATGTTCAGGACGTTTAGAGCCTTCCCTAGCTTGGAGGAAGGAGGCCCCCCCCCCGCACCCCCCTTGCTTCCGGTACTGCCACTGTGTATCTGGAGTGTATCCTACAAGGGAGGGGGACGGTGTCCATTCTTCTTTGGGGTTTGTGTAGACGGACTCTGATCCTGGCTGTCGGGTATTTAGAGCTAGGTACTAGGCAGTAGGTGTAGCTGAAAACTGGAGGACCCACCCATGGGGTGCTGCTTGTAAGTGGACTCCTGTGAGCAGTCTTCCCTCTGCCGCCTCTGTTGACTCAAGCAGGGGAGGAGTTTGCTGAGCTTGCAAGGAGACTTTGGCCCGTTACCATTTTGCAGGCTTTGGGGACATAGTGGCCTTCTGCACCCATAGGAATCCAAAGTAGAGGCCAGAGGCCTCCTTGGCTGCCTCCTATATTCCTGGCTCCCTTCCCTGAGGCATTTGTGGGGGGGCTTTGGGGAGACAGTGGCACCAAGTCCTGTGCAGTCACTGAGCAATGACTAAGGGTGCAGGGAGAGAAGGAAGCTACACCAGAGGCCCCCTGGCTCGTGCATGTGCTCTCTCGCACTCAGGCAGACACACGTTTGATGTGCTTTTCCCCTGGCGTCCACACACGCTTCACTCTGAATATTACTTTATTACTTCGCTCTTCTCATGAGGATTGCCCTTGTCATGTCTTACCCAGATCCTGCCCATAGAAGATGGTACTTTGCATCCAACTTGACCTCCTTGGAGGAAGGTGTTTTTCAGAATTTCACAAAACGAATAAGATCTGGCGTTTGCAGCTTCCCATGTACTGTAGCATGTGCTGTTCCGTGTAGACCTCACGCCAATACCGTGAGGTGGGAATTACGAACCCCACCTTGCCGGGACAGCTGAGGCTTGGGGAAGCAAAAGGATTGGCTGTGTGGCCGCAGAGAGTCGGTAGAGGAGCTAGGACTTGAACTCCTGGGATCTTTTGTTTCTGTCTCCCTAAGATTGCTCCTTCTGACCAACAGATGTATTGGTGTTTAAAAGACCCCAGTGAAATTGTAAACCAGACTTCTCTTCGAGTCTGGGGGAGGGGGAGGGGATTGGAGGCAGAGGGCAGCGGAAACCCTCACTCGGAGGGTCTGGTGGGAGAGGTTAACCATTTGTCTTCTGAGTATTTGGAGCCTGAGAGACCTGAGTTCAGATCCTGGCTGTGTCCTGTCTGCCAGCGTTGGCATTATGGGCACGTGACTCTGCCTCTCTCTGCCTCACTTGTACCCTCCGTGCTAGTGTTGCTGTGAGGAGGAAGGGAAGGAACACAGGGTCAAGCTCCTGGTGGGCAGTCAAGCTTGGCAGCTACTCCTGTTATTCCCACCGGGGCTGAACATGCTGCCTGCTCTGGGGAGCCCTGTGGGGTTTTCTAGCCAGCTCTGCCTTTGGTGGAAAAGGGGAGACCCTGTCCGTGCTGAATTGGGCCCAGGGGAAGTGGGGTGCTGTGTGAAGCCAAGGCAGCAGGTGCGGCCGTTCAGAGGCCACTGAGATTGGCCCTGGACACGGGTTTCTTTTCTGTTATTACCTAGGCACACACTGACTGTGTCTAGTTCTGCTTTGTTAGAGACAGGAAGCCAGACTCTTCTAGAGGATCTGGAGGGGGAGGGGGCTGCAGGAGCTGACTTGCCTCGGAAGTCAGGAGACCCTTGTGCCGGGCTGTTGGCCCCAGGGTCCTGGGCCTTGTGACAGGCTCCCCCTCTGAGCAGCTGGGTAGGAGCTGGGGGTAGGTGTGGCCAGCTTTGGGCGTGGGAGGGCAGGCAGGCTGCTGGGAGGTGTGGGCCCCCCTTGCTTCCTTCCCTCCACCGAGCAGGGGTGGGGTTGGGGACAGGGCTGTGAGGAAGGATCAGCCAGGGCCCCGATATTCAGGAAGTTGTACTGTTTAAATGTGGCATCATGTTGTGATCACAGCAGACTCTTGCACGCCAGATTTTTGGAGCTTGGGGCTACTGAAGAGCCAGACAGTCCTGTCTCTAACTGGCTTTGTGATCTGGGCAGATTCCAGCGCCTCTTGAAGCCCCTTTCCCCATCTGTAAAGGGAGGATCAGAATGCCAGCTTTATCCAGTATCAGGATTAACGGAGAGACCCCATACATGCAGTGCTTAGCGTGCTGCCTGTTACTAGTGATTGGCGGTAGACACAGCCATCACATTCTCATAAATAATATCCTAAGGGCCAGGGACTGAGCATTCCTGACCCCCAGCAGGTCGGCAGGAAAGTGAGAGTGAGATCAAGTCCTTGAATATGGTAGGAATGAGGGTGTGGTGTTGGGGCCAGGCTCTCTGAGCTGTGGGGCTGTTGAGGGTCTCAGGAGGGGAGGATTGAAGTTGAGGGGCTGTCAGCAGTTCCTACTCCTGCCCCTCCAGATATTCCCTTGTCTGGAGACTGGGGAGATCCAGGGCCCCCCTGTTGGCTTCCCGGTGCCAGGGTAATGGAAGCTTGCACTCAATTCGGCTCCCTTCTGCTGTTAAAAGCAGAGTAGCGGGGCCCTGGAGCCTCTGGGGCCAGGCTGCTTGCCAGGCTTCCACAGAAACAGCCTACGGGGCAGTCCTGCCCCCTGCTCGGCTGAGGGGGTGGGGAACACTGCACCAGCCTCGACCCAGCCCCCACCTCCCCACGTACCTCACCCTGTAGCCCAGGGCCTCTGGAGGAGCACGGAGCCTGGGGTTTTGCTTCTACCTGGTCAGAAAGGCAGGTACCATACCCCAGGGACTGCTCCAGTTGGATGAGGGGAGGTTGCTGAGAAAGCCCAAGCTCCTGGAATTTAAGTGGGACCTGGCACTGGCTGGGCCCCTCCCTGTGACGTGGGGCCCCTCCCGCCCATTCTCTCCGCCTTGCCCTGTGCAGTCAGAGTGCCGAGTTCCAGGCAGGCATTTCTGACTTCCAGCCAGCCAGCTGCACAGCCCTGTCGGGAGGGAACGCAGGTGCCCAAGTGCCAGAGGTAGGAGAGCCCCAAGGGCCGCGCAGGAGCCTCCACAGCACCTTCAGCCGTGGGCTGGGGAGACGAGGTCAGTTTTAGAAGCTGGCTCTTAGCCAGGCTGGTCTGGGCTGATAGCTTCCTGCCCTGGGGCTGGTTCTTTCTCCCAGGGGTGGGGCAGGTGCTCAGAAGTGATTAACTCTTGGGTGCAGCAGCCAGGGAGGGCACTGCCACTGGACAGTGTGTTCCCAGGATCCCTGGTTCCTACCAGCTCTCTTCGTGTTCTCTCTGCAGACGCCCTGCTGGCAGACTTGGAGTCCACCACCTCCCACATCTCCAAACGGCCCGTGTTCTTGCCCGAGGAGACCCCCTACTCATACCCAACTGGAAACCACACATACCAGGAGATTGCCGTGCCACCCCCTATCCCGCCGCCCCCGTCCAGTGAGGCCCTCAATGGCACGATCCTTGACCCCTTAGACCAGTGGCAGCCCAGTGCCTCCCGATTCATCCACCAGCAGGTAAGGTGGGGACAGGGGCCGGGAAGACAGGGAACCGAGTCTTTGGGGCAGCAGGAGCTTGTCTGGCAGCAGCCTGGGGAGCCAGGGGAGGAATGGGATCCGGGCGATGGGGAGAGGGGCTGGGAAACGTCCAGGTCTCCCAGATGCCATGTGAGGGGACACGTGACCAAGTGTTAATCACCTGTCTCCTGGCCGGAGTGTGGAAATTCCCTGGTGAGACTGTGAGCCGGAGCCTCCTGGGGGTGACTCGGGCTGTTCCTGTTCCTCCCCTCGGGGGAGGCTCTGAGCATTCTGTTCCCTGCAGCCTCAGTCCCCGTCACCCGTGTACGACTCCGGTGCCAAAACTTCCAGTGCCTCCGTCCCTCAGGACGGCACAGGCCCTCCGTGTTCCCGAGCCGGTGAGGAAGAGCACGTCTACAGGTACTGACGCAGCCCTCCGTGCGCTCCTTCCCCTCCTGCTTGGAAGGTCTGAGGCCAGGGGTCAGGCCTGGCAACGGCATGCAGAAGGCCCCGAGGCTCCTGGCCAGCTCGTACTGCCTTGGGCTGGCCCGGTGGCCTTAGTGCTGCCGTCTCCATACAGTAGATACAGTAGCAGGGTTGGGTTGTCACGTCACCCTGTATCGTTGAGGAACTGAGGCAAGACTTCCTTCTTCCCCTCTTCTCACCACATCCCTTCTCCACTCTCCCCTCTCTTGCTGGGGGAGACTTCACACCTGCTCCATCTTATCTCCGGGAGGTCTTGGGGGGGCTGTCAAAGCTGGGGGGCACCTCTCACTACGGCCTCCCCTGTGCCTCTCAGTTTTCCCAATAAGCAGAAGTCGGCCGAGCCTTCACCCACGGTGATGAGCTCCTCCCTGGGCAGCAACCTTTCTGAACTTGACCGCCTGCTGCTGGAACTGAACGCGGTGCAGCATAACCCCCCAGGCTTCTCTGCAGGTAGGACTGGCCCCCTGGCCCCCCTGGGCCTACCTGCTGGCCTCTGGATCCCCAGAGGGATCAGGGCTGAGCAGCCTTTCTCTCTCGCTCTTCCAAGATGAGGCCAACTCGAGCCCCCCGCTGCCTGGGGCTCTGAGCCCCCACTATGGCATCCCGGAGAATAACAGCCCACTGGGGGGCAAAGCCGGGCCTCTGACGAAAGAGAAGCCCAAGCGGAATGGGGGCCGCGGGCTGGAGGACGTGCGGCCCAGCGTGGAGAGTCTCTTGGATGAACTGGAGAGCTCCGTGCCCAGCCCCGTGTGAGTCTCACTGGCCTTTCCCGGGCAGGGGAGGTCTCGCCCAGCCCGCGCTGTGCTCCAGTGTCTGTCCGCTTGGGCCAGTTGTCACCCATTCCCTTCTGAGGGCCTGTTGTTTGCCAGGCCCTGGACCAGGCACTGGGGGGTTTGTGGAAGCTCATGGACACCTTCCCTGCCTTCATTGAGCCCCCACCCATCAGAAAAGGTGACATCGTGCACGCAGAGGGTGCCAGCAGCTAAGTGGCAGGGGTCGGAGCCACACTCCAAGGGTTCCTTACTAAGTGTTGTCTCTCAAGCCTTAGTTTTCCTGTCTATAAAATGGGATAAAGGGATATAGGATAATGGCAATAAGACCACCTACCTTGATGGGATGAGACCCCATAATACATGTAAAGTATCTGGAATGGTTTCTGGCTCCGAGCACATAACACACATGGTTGGTGGTTCCTAAACGTTAGCCCTTCTTGGTGTTACTGTGTTGTTGGAACAATCTCACAGGTACATAGGGTGTTGTGGGAGTGGGTACACGTGGTGCTTGGGCTTGTTTAACAGGGAAGCTGGAACTCGGGCGAGGAGGGCCAGAGATGTCCTCCTGAGAAAGGGGCTGGTCGAGCTGCCCTCTTCTCCCATGCCAGCTCCCCTCCGCTCTGTCCCGTGGCTGACTGCATACCCCGCCCCCCGCCCCCCGGAGAGATTGGAAGCCGGCAGGCTTCTCTGGAGTCGGGTGGGAGGACCCCAATGTGAGAGTTGAGATGTTGAGACCCTGGAGAGGAGAGGGCTACTCTGGGGGAACACGGAGCTGGCCTCCGGGGTCCCCGCTGATGCCGTGCCTGCCCTGCAGCCCCGCCATCACTGTGAACCAGGGCGAGATGAGCAGCCCTCAGCGAGTCACCTCCAGTCAGCAGCAGACACGCATCTCAGCCTCCTCTGCCACCAGGGAGCTGGACGAGCTGATGGCCTCCCTTTCGGATTTCAAGGTGCCCCGAGACCCCTCCTCTTCCCCGCCCCCTCATTCTCCTCCCCTGTACCTCCGTGTGAGTAGCTGGAACTTGGGCGCTCAGCCTTGTCCTGAGCCAGGGACCCTGCGGTGCTCGGGCCTCACCAGGATGCCCTCTGCCAGGAGGGTCAGACCAGGCTTCACGGGCACTGGGCTGCCTCACAGCCTGGGAAGGCAGAGACGCACTTAGCAGGGACATTCCTTCCTCCCGGTTGCTCCCAGCTCCCAGCCACCCAGGGGATCAGGAGGCTGGGACAAAGGACTCTGTGTTGATGGTTGCTCTTGGTGGGGGAGGGCATTCTCTGCTGGGCCGTGTGGGACTGGGATCCTGTGCCTGAGGTCATTTGCCCTGGAGCCCCATCTCCCACGCTGGCTGTCTGTCCTCAACCCATCCCTTTTCTTTCTGCCTCTGGCTCCTGAATGCATAGGTCTTTTTTACCAGCCACCCTCCATCCTTCCCCCCACCCTCCACAGGCCCGAGTCCCCATAGGTTCTGTCTGTGGGAAACCTAACCCTTCAGGCTCCTGGGCCAGTCCTGCGTGAGGCTTCCCTTCCCCTCCCATCCTGGGCCTCCCAGGCTTGCCAGACCCGAGATGTTTTATTTAGAAGATGCAGTGCCTCCATGGGGATTGATTCGGACTGATCTCTAGCAGTTGCTGACTTCACCCTTCCACGTGGGTCTGCACGAGACCTTTGGGGCATGAAGTAGGGAATCTGAGAAGGGGAGCGAGCTGGCTGAGTGCTCTTGGCCCTGAGGGTACCTCCAAGAGTCCCTCCAGCTGGGGTTTCACAGTGGGGGATGGGAGCTGTATGGGCTTGTGACCCTCACGTGCCGGTGGTTGTGGGTGGTGAGTGGCCACCATCAGAAACAAGTCCCTTGGACTTTGGTGTTGGCCCTGGGGAGCCCTGCACTACCAACCTTTAGGCTGTTTTTTTTTTTTTTTTTTTTTTTTAAGATTATTTATTTGAGAGAGAGAGTAGGAGCAGGTGGAGGGGCAGGGGAGGAGAGAGAGAGAGAGAGAATCTCAAGTGGACTCTCTGCTGAGCGGGAGCCTGATGTGGGGCTTGATCCCAGGACCCTGAGATCATGACCTGATCTGAAATCAAGAGTCGGACGCTTTACCGACTGAGCCCCCCAGGTGCCCCTGTTTTTATCTTCTGAGACAGCTAGTGTCATAGTGTGCTGGTTCTAGCTGTGCCCCGAGATGAAGGTCTTGGGGGACGTAGGAAGGCTAGGATTGTCTGGGGGAGATGGCCAAGTGGAGAAGTTTGGAGGAAGCAGAGCAGCTGCCTGCGGCTGACTCTCCCTCGATTGGTGCTTGGGCTGACCTTCCTGGTCACCGGTCCCCCATGGTCCTCCCTCTGTAGCCTTTTCTCCCTTGTCTCTACTCTGACTGGGGCGGCCCCACAGGCATGGCTCAGGGGCAGCTTTCTGCTGCCTGGGTTTGACAGGGGCCAGGGTTGTGGAGCCGAGGAAAACCTTTTTGGGGTCTGGGTCTTTTTCGCAGGCCAGTCCCCATGCTTCAGCTTCTCAGCTACCTCGGTCTAGCCTTGGTCAGTGTAGTTGGTGGCTCTCAGAGCCCTCAGGCCAAGCCCACCCCTTGCAGAGAGCATCTCTCCTCACCTCTCCCATCTCTCTCTCCTCTCCTTTCTGCCTCTTGTGTTTCTCCTCTTCCAGACCAGCTCCTCTGCTGTGGCCTTGAGCTCCCCGGGGCTGCTGCCCAAACCAGCTCCATCCCCACACCATATACCTTCTCCTTCTCCTCCTCCTCCTGGGCCCTCTGTATTCTCGCCATCCACTACTAAGCTCTCCTCTGGAGGCCAGGCTCCCACCCAGGAGGTCCCCTGTTTGGAGGACCCTGATAATGGGCGGGGCCTTCTACCTCCTGTGGCTCCCAGCTGGCTTGATTTGGCTGGCCTCCAGGCGACACCTGACACTCCCAGCTCAAGGTCTCCCTCTGTGGAGGGTTCTCTGGGGCCGTTTGGTGCAGAGAGTCGGGCTCAGGTTTGGAGATACCTACCAAACCTTACAAATGCGCTTTCCAGGGCGCCCCCCTGCCACATGCCACCCCGCCAAGCTGGGCACGCAGGTCCCCAGGAGCTTGGAGACCCCCACCGGCTGTTGGCCAACCCTTTGTACCCAGAGGACGCCATGGCTGCTGCTCGGGAGCAGCCATGGGCTTTGGAGGCGCTCAGGCCTGAGATCCCCCACGGAGCCACATCCAGCTTCCAGGAAGCAACTGAGCCAGCTGTCGTGGCCGTGGACCGTCAGGCTATCTTCCCAGATACCTGGAGTCTCACAAAGGAATGTGGACAGCGGAAGCAGAGGGCAAAGCCAGAGCCAGGGGAGCCGGCAAGCAGCCACCCGGCCCCAGTTGACGAGGAGCAGTTAGGCCAGAGACCCATGACGGGAAGCCTGGTCAGGCCAACCCAGGGACCTGAGACCCCCAGGTGGCCAGAGGGTACCACCGAAGCTGCTGCCGAGGCCAAGAGGGAACAGCCGGAGCTTCCACCTGCCGTGGTCATGGACACGCCCAACACCACTGAGAGGATTTCCACCTCTGGCCAGGCAGGCGCAAGCTCGCACGGCTGCTCGGCATGGCCCTCGGCGGGCCTGAGTGTGGGCCGCTCCTGGCTAACTGCATGTAGCCTCCCACTCTGTGCATGTCTGCTTGGGCAGCAAATCCCGAGATCGCGTGGCCTGTGACCCTGATGACCAGTATTCAGAGTGGGCTCTGTGGGGCCAGGGAGCCTCTGGGCCCTGGAAATTCTCTTAGTGGCAGTCTGCCTCTTGCTTGTTTTAAGGCTCTTTCCTCTAGATGGGCTACCCCAGACCTCCTGACGTGATGTGTGCGAAATGGTTAAAAGCATGGGCTTTGGAACCAGATAGTACTGAATACAAACTGCACTTCCAGTACTTGCTACCCTGTGTGACCTTGGGCAAACCCCCACCAGCCTCAGCTTTCTTATCTTTAAAATGGGGGTAATAGTAAGGGGGCCTGGCTGGCTCAGTCAGTAGAGCGTGCGACCCTTGGTCTTGGGGCCGTGAGTTCGGGCCCCATGTTGGGTGTGGAGCCTACTTAAAAAATAGAAAATAGGGGTTATCATAGACCATTTCCCCTCATCGCTGTCCAAGGATTAAATGAGGTAATGCCTGTAAAGTGCTGAGAACACAGCACGTGGTCCTCAATAAGCCATGGCTGATGTTACTGTTCTTATTTGCTTCTTGCTTGATTAAAATTTTATGTCCTTTCCAAAAAGAGACTAGAGCAACAACAACAAAAAAACCCCCAAAACCACTACAAATCAGTAGGTTATAATATACACCAGGAAAAAAACTAATTAAAAGATTTACTGGCAGGAAGGATCACATTTTTCTATTACAGATCAAAAAAACAAGCCTTTGCCTTTTTAAGAATGTCCACTTACATCCTTTCAAATAATCTTGGAGTAACCCCGTAAGGCAGCCAAGAAAACACTCTAACCCCATTTCAAGGATAGAGAAGCCGAGGCCCCTGGAAGTGAAGTCTTGCCCAAGGTCATTGCTGACTTGGAGGACAGCGCTGGGTGGAGGGAGTCTGCTCTGCCCCCCGCCTCCACCTCACCTCAGCTTGGCTCTTCTCTGGCAGTTTTGTTTTGCCCTCTCCTGCCCGGGGCACCTGAGTGTGGACTGAGCAGCCTCGGCTGAGCCCAGAGTGGGACTGTGACAGCTTCCCCCTCCCCCCTCAGATCCGCTCTGTGATCAGGAGGAGCCGGGAGACGGGCCACGCACACCCCATGTCCCGGGAGCCCTCCCCTCGCCGCCGGCTGGACCCCGCCACCCTGAGCAGGACCCCATCCCAGGAGCGGCTCATCGCAGAGCTGCAGGGTCGGCTGGGCATCCAGCCGGAGGCAGAGGAGGCAGCGGGGGCAGCAGGGGCCTCTGCCGAGGACTGGCTGACCGAGGGCGTCATCATCACTGTGCAGCCTCGTGGGAGGCGGGCTGGGGGGCAGCTGGTAGAGAAGGTAGTGAGGAGGTGCCCGGGGCTGGGCCAGGGCCAGGGCCAGGCCAGTAGGCATCCTGATTCTTGCCCAGGATGGCTGGAGGGGAGATGTGGTGTGTGAGGGAGGGTGGGGGAAGGGGTCCTGCAGCCTGTGGCCTGGTGAGACTGGCCTCACTCTTGGTGCCAGAGCGGGAAGGCCCAGGGGGAGCCTGGGGATGGC
Organism: Ursus maritimus; assembly: GCF_017311325.1. Taxonomy (NCBI): domain Eukaryota; kingdom Metazoa; phylum Chordata; class Mammalia; order Carnivora; family Ursidae; genus Ursus; species Ursus maritimus. The sequence goes on from NW_024425897.1 coordinate 14,469,801, forward strand.
TTGTTCCCCGCTCTTCTGCTCTGCTTCATCTCTCTCCCTTCTTTCTTCTTCCCAGGTCGTCTTCCCTCCTGGCTCCCCTGTTCCCCTAAGAAGAACCTTCTCTGTTCTGGCTTCTCCTCCTCCTCCTCCTGTCCCTTTGCTCCAGCAGCACAAAGACACCTCAGCCAGCAGCCCTTCTCCCTCACCCAGCCTACCCGCCCCCTCCTCCCTGGGGCCCTCCGCTCTTGCCCGAGGTTCCCCTGGGGTCCCGAGTGCTGTGGCAGGGCTTCAGGAGGAGGGTGTGCAGGGCCCCACCCCTCCCCCTCCTGCACCCCACACTTGGAGGTCCGTGGGCTGCCAGACCGACGAGGACCCGCTCTTCCCCCCGATGCAGGCAGGCCTCCCTGTCCCCGTGCTCCCTGGGCTGTGTCCCCACTCTGCACACTTGCGGACACATACACACACACACACGCCCTCTGGCCCTCTGTCCACAAGTCAGGACAGTACCACAGTCCTTCCTTAGACTTTGCCTTGACCCTGGACCCTCTCTTAACCTGCTGTCTACGCTCCCAGCCCCTTGATGTCAGCTGTCCTCTTGCTTCCCAGTGGGGCTTCTCTCTGCCTGCCCCTTCCCCGTGTCCCTTGGTCCTGCCCCAGGCTCCTCTGAGGAAGCCATCCCCAGAAGGGAAACCAAACCTGCCCCTCCCCTCCAGCCCCCAGGCCAGGACCTGGAAGGCTTCTGTGCTCTCAGCCCCAGTTACCTTCTTTCCCTGTGTCCATGCCTTTCGTGGGCTCACCTTCTTCCCCTTCATCTCTCCCTGGGCCTCTGTTGGGTCATTTTTTCTCTAGACTTCTCCTAATTCTGGTACTGCCAGTGGTAGTGGTGGGGTGGGATCCTCTTATCTCATCCTAGATGCCCTTTTGTGAAATGGTCCGATCCAGAGGTCTCTTTTTCTTTCTTCCTTAATTAAAAACAATTTTCTTGTCCTCATTTCCTCCCCTATCCAAGATCCAGGGCCTGGAACAAATGGCGGATGGAGAAGCGTGGGCGGCCGGCTGGCCTCCGAACGACAGGCAGAGCAGTCCCGAAGGGCAGGACGAGGGAGGGGTCAGTGCCGAGGCTGGGGGCTTAGGGTCCTGCTTGCCTGTTTTCTGGGCCTTGGTCAGGCCAGTGGGGTGCCTCAAGCCCCTCTGACCACCAGGATGTCTTGTGGATGCCACTCCCACCCTCTGGGCTCTGGGCTCTGGAGGCCCTGGAGGAGGTTGTACTGCCTGCCTCCCTCAGCCCACCTGTCCAGGAGGGAGAAAAGCCCCTGGTGCCGCGGTGCTGTGAGACCTCATCCCCAAGCTGGGAAGTCCTGATCGCCTCTCTCCCTGTCTCCGCAGTTCATGGCCCAGGGGAAGACGGGGAGCAGCTCTCCCCCTGGGGGGCCCCCGAAGCCTGGGAGCCAGCTGGATAGTATGCTGGGGAGCCTGCAGTCTGACCTGAACAAACTGGGAGTCGCCACGGTTGCCAAAGGGGTCTGCGGGGCCTGCAAGAAGCCCATTGCTGGGCAGGTGATGATGGTGGAGGTGGAGCAGGGGAGGGAGCCGCAGGTGGCCGGAGCTTGGCTCATCCCAGGGAGGCTGCTCTGTGGCAGGCCAGGGCCCTGAGCCACGTTCTGCCTCCTTCCCCAGGTCGTGACTGCCATGGGAAAGACGTGGCACCCAGAGCACTTCGTCTGCACCCATTGCCAAGAGGAGATCGGATCCCGGAACTTCTTCGAGCGGGATGGACAGCCCTACTGTGAAAAGGACTATCACAACCTCTTCTCTCCGCGCTGCTACTACTGCAACGGTCCCATCCTGGATGTGAGTCCCTGCAGCATGGCGGGAGGGCAGGTGGACTGCCCAGTTCTTCACTGTTGCTCCTGCCATCTGACGCTCAGAGAGGTCACTCATACGCTCGAGCTCACACAGCTAGGAAATGGTGGGGCTGGGATTCGGACTCAGGCTGGATGCAGGGCCCCTCTACCTCCCTTCCACCTCCCATCCCAAATTACTTGCTGCAGACACTCCAGGGCTTAGGAGCCCTGCCCTGATAAATGGAGTGGCGTGCTGGTTCTCTCCCTCTCCTGCTGTGTGATGTTAAGAGAAACGCTCAGCCTCTTGGAGCCTGTTTTCCACTTACAAGATGGGAGTCGCAGTAGAACCTGTGACCTTAACTACATGGGAAGATTCAGGAGAGAAAGTATGTCTGGCATGTCACATCCTTCCATAAATCGGAATTCCCAGTGGTAATCAGCACAGTGAGCAGAGACCTGATCTCTGGCGGGGTCAGGCGGGGAAGGACAGTCCTGCCTGTGAGTCTCTGCTGCGGGATCTGTCCAGTGGGTCGGCACCTGGGCTCTGACCCCATACTTCACTCTCACAGAAAGTGGTGACAGCCCTTGACCGGACGTGGCACCCTGAGCACTTCTTCTGCGCCCAGTGTGGAGCCTTCTTTGGTCCCGAAGGTATGACTGGCAGGCAGACCACTTCGCTGTCCCTCCCTGTTTCCCCCAGCGCTTGGGAGGCAGGGGCAGGAGACTTCGCTGTTGTTAGAGTCGGGATGGCTCCATCTCTAGAGGCCTTCACTCGGCCCCCCAAACCCCTGCTTCTCAGGGTTCCATGAGAAAGATGGCAAGGCCTACTGCCGGAAGGATTACTTTGACATGTTCGCACCCAAGTGTGGCGGCTGTGCCCGGGCCATCCTGGAGAACTACATCTCGGCCCTCAACACTCTCTGGCATCCCGAATGCTTTGTGTGCCGGGTAAGGAGTCCCCTCATCTGGAGAGAGCTGGGAGAGAAGGCCCCCCCGCTTTGTGCTGTCTGGATCTAACTTAGGGTTATTAAAGTGTTGAGCAGATAGGGGGTACAATTCTTCAAGTCCATTGGGTCCTGGGCCAGGGATCAGAATGAGGCTAGGAGAGAAACCAAGAGGAAGGTAGACACATCCCCCAGCCTTGTCTTGTGCAGCGGCCCTGGAACTGGTCGTGTGCAGCAAAAGGGCATGTGAGAATGAAATGAGATAATGCAGTACCAGCTTCATTCTGGTGGTAATGGGAGTCCACAGACGTTAGGGATCCAACAAGAGCTCTCAGACCAGATAAGTTTGGGAAACACTGCTCACTGTAGGACTTCTCAGTGCCTTTAATACCCAAGTATGCAGGTTGGTTTCTGGGCACAGTGTTCCAGCCACCTGCCCAGGAGTCAGACCTCTGTTTGAATCCAGGCTGTGCAACTTAGTAGCTGCGTGACCTCAGGCAAGTTACTGAACTTCTAGGCCTCAGTGGCCTCTTCTGTTGGGAGAATCCAGTAAGTGTTTAGTGCAGCACTTCGCACATAGGGTGCTCAGCAAGTGGGAGGCGTAAGCGTGACTGTCTTCTGCCCCTCCCGGCGGTGGCTGTCTCAGCCCGAGCCCCAGCCTGAGTCCCCCACCCCCGCCCTCCGCCCTGCCCCCTCTTCTGCCTTGCAGGAGTGCTTCACGCCCTTCATCAACGGCAGCTTCTTCGAGCACGACGGGCAGCCCTACTGTGAGGTGCACTACCACGAGCGGCGAGGCTCACTCTGCTCCGGCTGCCAGAAGCCCATTACGGGCCGCTGCATCACCGCCATGGCCAAGAAGTTCCACCCGGAGCACTTTGTCTGTGCCTTCTGCCTCAAGCAGCTCAACAAGGGCACCTTCAAGGAGCAGAACGACAAGCCTTACTGTCAGAACTGCTTCCTCAAGCTCTTCTGCTAGGCGTCCTTCATGGCCCCCCTGCCCTGGCCCAGCCTCCCCAACTGCTACTGTGACCCAGAGGCCTTGCCCAGGGGTGAAGGGGCAAACCCGACTGAAACTGGAACCCGTGTCCTCGGCTGGTGCAGGATGGCCAGAGGGCCTGCTCTCCTCTCCCCTGCCAGAGCCTCTGGGCCTTCCTCCTCCTGTAGCCCTCCCCAGGCTCCCCAGAGGTGGAGGCTGGAGGGCCCCGCCCTACACCATGTGTGTCCCCACGAACCCGCCTGGCCAGGCCAGCACCCCACACTGGAGCCATCTCTTACTCATACTTCGGCAGTGGAGCCAGGGGGAATGGCAGGCAGGGTCAGATAGGGTCTTTTTTTATCCATCTCCCCCCATCCCGACCTAATTATCCTTGTCCTGAGGGTTTTGGGGGATACCGGCTCTCTTCAGACGATGCCAGCATAAATCCATCTATCCAAGGGTGGAGGTGTTCGAGGGGCCGTGGAAGGTTTCTTGCGCTCCTCCTGCCCTTCCAGTCTCCCCAGGCCTGGGCCACTGCCCCTCGACCCCCCATAACTGCTCTGGTTCTACTGAGAAAGGCCTCTCCAGCAATAATGTTTTATAGTCACTTCTTCCGTCTCTGGGACGGCGTGAGGTGGGGAGTTTCCCCCCATGCCTGGACACTGTACCGACTTTGATAGATTTCTACACTGAGGTTTGAATTCATATCATCTGAGTTGCTTTTACTTCTCTATACAAAATGATTTTGAAGAGATTTTAAAGATGTCCCCTTTTGTACTCCTCTCATCCATGGCCACTGGTCCTGTTGGTGACAATGGCTGTGGCATGGGGTTTGCCTTGTACTGAGGGCTTGGGGTGGGGAAGCAATTTGTATTTTATTTTTTCTTAGCACAAGCAGGTGAACTGGGAGCAGCTCTGTGACTCCCCTTCCTTAACTTCACAGCTCAACAGGACTGTTTTATAAACTGCTGTATTTTAGAACCCCTTCCTGGATACTACCTGGGCCAGCAAGCTCTTAACTGAAACTGGCCTCAGGGTGTCTTGCCCTTTGGGGCCTAGAATTCTGAACCTCATCCATCCTGTTCTTGAGGAAGAAGGGGGAAGTGCACTTTGGGGGTGCTGATTCCTGTCTGAGTAAGCCATCAGGAGCATTTGCTCCCCTGTGAACTTCTTGGCAACAAAGAGAACCCACTGAACATTCTCGGCCTCCTCACCGCTTCTCTGTGGCTCTTCTGCCTTCTCAGGAAAGCTGGTATTTGGTGTTGACCATTGGTCTTGTTGATTCCACAGAGCCCATCATTTCCTCAAACTTCCTGCCCTCCCTGAAGGCTGGAGGTCTGGGGAATAGGGCCCAGGTGGTTGCAAGGGGGCCTGATAGGACTCTGGGCAGAGGGACAGGATCCTGCTAACATAGTGGGAAGCCCCTAGAGCTCTGGCCCCCACGGATGAAACAGGAGCAGGCAGGCCTGGGGTTCTGGGTCAGCAGAAAGGGGCCCCTGTGGGGTCTAAAGTGAGGAAGATCCCGACCACTCCACTAGCCTCGTAGCAGAGGCTGAGCATGCAGGGGTCTCCGAAGAGGGTCCCCCTCCTTTGAGGCAGGACTGGGAGCAGCCCCGGTCTGAGGAGGTCAGCCAGGCCCCTCCAAAGGTCTGATGTCTCCACTTCTACCCATAGGCCTTATTGCTCTGTTTACAGTGACCTGCCCCAGGCCCCTCCCCTAGGGGGACTGGGGTTTCTGGGGTCCACCCTCTGGGTCAATGGTTATTTGATGATTTTATTTTATTTTTTTTTTCTCTGTAAACTTCTAACCTGGCTTTTCCCCATGTCAATTCCTGTGATTTATGCCAATAAAGTTTGCCATTATTTTCACCCATGCCTAGTTCCTTTTCTTGGCTGTCTGAGGTAACAACTTAGTACCAGAAGAGAGACCAAACCCTCCCCAAACTCGTGGGGACCATATTGAAGGTTACTCAGTGATGTTCCCTTACTTGAGGCAGAAAGCCCCCGGGGACGGGATCCTTGCATGCGCTTTGCTCCTCCCTCAGCAGTTGGTGAGGAAAAGCAGGGGGAGCAGTGTTGTTGGGCCCTGCGTGGGTCAGGCCCTGCCCTAGTGCTTGGCTGTAGATTCACTGAGGGCATCCTCATGTGGGCCTGTGGGTGGCCTCACACTTACAGAACCAGAAAAGAGTTCAGAGAAGAGAACTGACATGCACAACACAACCCTCTTAGTGAGCTCAGAGGCAGGATGTGAACCCAGGGCTTGCCCCTGCCTGTGTTCCTGCTTTGACCAGATACCATCAACACCCCCCCCCCGTGTTGGCACCACACCTTGGGTGTGGAACCTTCCCAGCGGAAGTTGGCGAACTTAGAGCGGAGGATGGGTCTCTACTGCCCCCCAGTGATCGTGTCCATATTTGCATGCTTTCTTATCTGAGCCAGAACCCAGTCCTGGGCCCCAGGAACTTCCAGGATATAGCATTGTTCCCCTTTGAGATGCTTCACAATTTCCCTGTTCTCTGGAATAGTTTTCCAAAAGCAACATGTTGAATTCTAGTTGGAATCTTGGCCATTTAACAGTGAGCTCAAGTGGAAATTATCTTCAACCCTCATCCAAAGGTGATGATGGTTTATTTTCCCAGACCATGTTGAATTTATTTCATTTCCAGAAATGGATATGGCGCATTTCACTGTAATTTGCTTTTTCACTCAACTACTTTGTATTTTCCCGTGTCAATAAATATAGATCTGCTTCATTTTTTAATGGCTTCATGATATTCCATTATATTGATGTACTACAATTAGAGACGGTATTTATATCATCAGAGCCAGGATGTCCTTGGAAAGGTACCATGTGAGGGTGTATATACTTGGAAAAGTGCATCTGGAGAGAGACAGCCTCAGGGTTTGGAAGGGACTGTATAGCATCTTGAGGCCCATGGGCTTTGAACTTGCTCCTGGATTTCAGTTCCTAAGCCATTGTTAATTGGGGCTTGAGCAAGCTGTTTATTCTCTCTGAATTTTCTCATTGATAAACGGAAATGCTAAAACTGTACCTCCTCAGGGAATTGTTGCAAAGATTCACAATAGTAATGTGTATAAAGTACTTAGCACAATGGTGAGCATGCAGTAATACATTGTCATTAAAAAGAGATCTTAGCAGTAATTGACTCCAACAGTTCTCTAAACAGCCGGTCATCAGAGGCACTAGGAGGCTTTGAAACAAAAATACAGAAATTTCTAACTTGAAAGGCCAAAGATAGAAACACCCCTTCTGCCCTGGGATCTACCTCAGTCATTACCAGCAAAAAAAATTATTGATCTAGCACAAGTGTTCAAATAAGTGTTGAATGAATGCATAATAAAAGAAACTAGAATTTAGCAACTTCCTCCTACATTCCAGGCACTGGGCTAAGTCTTAACACATACCTACCTCATTTAATTCTCACAGCAACTCTAGAATGTGGATACTTCATTATACCCACTCTACAGTTAAGGAAAGGGAAACAGAGGGTCAGCAAGGTGAAATCACTTCCTAAGATGACACAGTTAGCAAGTGGTAGAGGAAGGGTATGGATCCAGGTCTTCTGACCGCAAACCTTGCATTCATTCGCTCAACAAATATTTACTATACGCCTGCTATGTGCCAGGCACAAGACAAAAGTCTCTGCTTTGTGGAGCTTGCATTCTTGCAGGGAGAGACACACAACCAACAACATAGTAAGTTATACAGTGTGTTATAAGGTGTAAGTGCTAAAAGAAAAAAAAAAAAAAGAAAAAAAGGTGTAAGTGCTACCGGAAAAAAATAGAACAGAGTAAGGGGGAGTGGCAGTGGGTTTTGGGTAATTTTAAATAGGGCGATCAGGGTAGGCCTCCTTGAGCACATGATATTTGAGCCAAGACTCGATGGAGTTAATTCTGTGGATATCAGCGAGGAGCCTACCAGGAAGAGGGACTAGCTAGTGCACGACCCCTCAAGTGGGAGCATGCTTCGGAAAACAGCAAAGAGCAGCTCGTCTGGCTGGAAGGGAGAGTCAGTAGGAAAAGAGATGAGATTATAGGGGTGGAGGTCCAGAGCAGATGCTGTAGGGCCCTGTAGGCAGTTTAAGTTTTTAGGCTTTTACTCTGAAGAAATAGGAAACCTTTGAGGAATTTTGAGCAGGTCAGGTTTTAGGAGGTTTAGCAGGTCTGATTTAGGTTTTAAAGGGTTCCTCTGTTTTGGTAGGCGAAGAACGAACTATAGAGTAGACAAGAGACCATGCTGTTTCTAAAGCATGTGCAATTATTCCTCAGCTCCACGTCCGGCTTTTTAGTTTGCGACTTGAACGCTCAGCTCGCACAAGATCTAGCTCCTGAACGCGAGCGGCTCCGGGCCAGCAGAGGGAAGCAGCGTTGAGACAGCAGCTCCAACATGAAGAGGCGCCTTCTTAACGGCTCTATTGAAAGGCAGCTTCCCGTTGGCTGGAGTGGCAGCAATATCACCCAATGGCTGTCTACATCAGTTAAGCGTCACCAGACAAGCGTCGGCACCAGCCAATAGGTGGGGACACTGTCCGCGTCTTCTGATTGGCCGCTTCGTCCACATATAAAAGGTGTGCGCCGGCGCGCGGCCCTCCTCTCTCCAGGCGTCCTCGTGAGAGGTTCGTGTGGCTGCTGTAGTCGCCCCGGGCACCGGCGGCGGGAAAGATGGGGGGGGTTCTTTGTGGGGTCTTGGGAGGGGGCGGGTCCGGGCCTGTCCGGCCTGGGGCCTCAACGATGGCTTGCGCTCCCCGAGTGGCGGCGAAGGCGACGACGGTGGCAGCCCCAAGCCTAGCTGGCGGGCGCTCACGCGTGGCCTGCCCTGCATAGGCCTCGGGCTTGGAGGCCGGCGGGGCCGTGGTGACGGGTGTCGGGGGGTGTCTGAGCTCCCTCTCTCTTCGCAGTGACATCGTCTTTAAACCCTGCGTGGCAATCCCTGACGCACCGCCGTGATGCCCAGGGAAGACAGGGCGACCTGGAAGTCCAACTACTTCCTTAAGATCATCGTAAGTGTGGGGATGGGTCGCGGTCGCCCATTATGCTGCTTGGGCCCTGGGCGCTAATAGGGACCACGAACTGTCATGTGTTGAGCACCTCCTGGGCGCCAGCTACTGAACGACAATTTTAGGCAAATCTCATTTTAATTTTTACAGTTTGCGGAGATCTCCAATCCCCCCTCCCCCCCGCCCTGTTGCGGATAATGGGCTCAGGCAGTTTAAGTGGCTCCTAAGATGACAGCACTCATACTCTGGTCTGTCTGGTTTCCAAATAGCGCTCATCATACTTTTGCTCTTCTGTCTCCATTTTGGGAACGCCTGTGCCAATGAGTGACTCATTATAAAGTGGCAACTTGTTGCATATTTAGGTCTTGTCCAGATACCAAACATCCTGTGAATGTGTTCTCTTGGGTGGTCTTTGCGGGGAGGGTGTCTTCCCTGCACAAAAATGCAGACCATGGTCGTCTTCAGGCATTAGGCTGCTTTGTGGAGCTTAGTCTATTCTCCCCTACTTACCATGAAAGTTTTTAGACAGAATTTAAAGGGATTGTCCAATAATCACATATGCACAATCTAGATTCTGCAAGTAGCATTTTGTTGTGTTTGTTTTACCTCGTGCTGTAAACCTAACTTTATTTGGAATAGTTGTTTTTTTCTGTCGATGGCAGCCATTTAGTGAATCAGAAACATGCCTCATGACTGGGAAAAATGAAAAATGGATGTTACAGTAAAAAAATTGGGGGATTGAATGTAGAAACCTGATTTTCACCATTCATACTCAGGGTGCGAATCTTTGATAAATCTGTCAATTTTACAATTCAGGTGGCTCCCAGTGGGAGGAATTGTCCCAATTTCTGAATCACTTCAAAAGCCTAGGAGAAAGGGAGTGAGATGGAAACTGATGATTGTGGAATTTGGTTTCTTTCGATATTTTCCCTCTTTCTTCCTGCTAAACATTGTTTGTTTCTGGCTTGTTTTTGTAGCAACTTTTGGATGATTATCCCAAATGCTTCATTGTGGGAGCAGACAATGTGGGTTCAAAGCAGATGCAGCAGATCCGCATGTCCCTCCGCGGGAAGGCTGTCGTGCTGATGGGCAAGAACACCATGATGCGCAAGGCCATCCGAGGGCATCTGGAGAACAACCCAGCTCTGGAGAAGTCAGTTAATTCTCTTGGGCATCTTTGTCCTCCCTTCCCAGTGCCCTTCTCCCCTTTCCTGGAGAAGAATGGTGCTGTAAGGTGACTATCTCCTGTAAACTTTTCTTTGCAGACTGTTGCCACATATCCGGGGGAATGTGGGCTTTGTGTTCACCAAGGAGGACCTCACTGAGATCAGGGACATGCTGCTGGCCAATAAGGTAAGGAGAGAATCAGGTTGGCTAAGGAGATCGTATCATTAATTTTGGCTTTTTAAAACCAAAACTTGGGGCGCCTGGGTGGCACAGCGGTTAAGCATCTGCCTTCGGCTCAGGGCGTGATCCTGGCGTTCTGGGATCGAGCCCCGCATCAGGCTCCTCTGCTGGGAGCCTGCTTCTTCCTCTCCCACTCCCCCTGCTTGTGTTCCCTCTCTCGCTGGCTGTCTCTATCTCTGTCAAATAAATAAATAAAATCTTTAAAAAAAAAATAAAACCAAAACTGACCATTTTCAATTTGTCTTTGTGGAGAGAAGACTTCTCACTGTTGTTTTTGTTCAGGTGCCAGCTGCCGCCCGTGCTGGTGCCATAGCCCCATGTGAAGTCACTGTGCCAGCCCAGAACACTGGTCTGGGGCCCGAGAAGACCTCCTTCTTCCAGGCTTTAGGCATCACCACTAAAATCTCCAGAGGCACCATTGAAATCCTGGTGAGTGGACTTGGCTTGTCCAGTGCTAGCCAGGCAAGTGGTGGGGGCTTGGTGCTGTGGACCTGCTGGCTGTCCAGGTATTGATTGCCAACTGTTACCTTGTTCTTCAGAGTGATGTGCAGCTGATTAAGACCGGAGACAAAGTGGGAGCCAGCGAAGCCACACTGTTGAACATGCTGAACATCTCCCCCTTCTCCTTTGGGCTGATCATCCAGCAGGTGTTTGACAATGGCAGCATCTACAACCCTGAAGTGCTTGACATCACAGAGGAAACTCTGCATTCTCGCTTCCTGGAGGTACAAGCTGTCCATTTCAGGCCTTTGGTACATTCATGATTGAGAGCATGGCTAGCTTCAGACTGAGTCCTCGCTACGCAGCTGAAATTAGCCACGTAACCAGAGACGATTATTTAATCTGTTTCAGTTTCCTCATCTGTAAAACAGCAGTAATAATTTAAGGTTGAAGAATTTAATGAATTGAGTAAAAAGCCTTCAGACAGCACTGGGCACATAGTGAGGGCCATTGTTACTCTAGGGCCTGTAACAAAACAGGAGATTTTGAGTAGTGTCCTGAGTCAAAGGAGAAATGAGAAAAACGACCATGTAATATGTAAATGTTGCCAGGTATCCTGTTTGGGGAGGATTGACTTTTCCTGAGACTAGCTTGCTTAGTGTTTGCCATTAAAATATTTATTAATTGATGAATAAGGTGATAGAAGATGTAATTCCTTTCTTGGACAAATGAAAAATTGCAGCTATATATACTGTTAACTATTTTTTGGAAATCTCATTTGTGGGTGAAATTCACATCTGGAATTAGCTTAACATTTTTTTTTTTCTCATAGAACTCAGTGGTTAGCTTAGTTTACATTTCACAAGATGGTGACTTTTGAAGTAAATGCCATCATTATGGTACAGGAAATACTCATGTTGGGAATAAGGGCAAAAAGCGTTTATAAATGACTGGGTCTGAATTGCCCTGCCAGAAGCATTTGCTGTGAGGTAAGTGTCCTGTGTGAGATACAGCAAGTCAGTCTGGAAGTCTTGTCTGCTGTTGAACATTGCTTGGACTTCACAGTCTTGTCTGTAAGATAGCTCAACTGAAATGGAACTTTTACCCCCCTCCTAGGGTGTGCGCAATGTTGCCAGCGTATGTCTGCAGATAGGTTACCCGACTGTTGCATCAGTGCCCCATTCTATCATCAATGGATACAAGCGGGTCTTGGCTTTGTCTGTGGAGACCGATTACACCTTCCCACTTGCTGAAAAGGTAAAAACCCAGTAGGACCACAGTGGCCCTGACGGGATAAATAGACAGCAGCGTGCTCAGTTGCACTTCAGTGATCGTATTTTACAAAGCAGATACATTTTTAAGTTTACTTAAGAAGTTAGGGGGCAGGGGAGGTGTGTCCTTGACTTTAGAAATGACAGGAGACCCAAAGAGGGGTTAGTTGATGGGTAAGAGCTGGGCCCAAGCTTACCAGGCCACACCCAAGCTCTCTTGTGTGATCATCTCTAGGGAAGGCTTCAGTGGCCGAGAAGTTGTTGGCCATTGAACTAGAGCTGAGGGGTTGTGGGTAGCCGAGGTTGTGGATGACCACTTTGATCACAAACATTTCCCCTTGCTTCAGGTCAAGGCCTTCTTGGCTGATCCATCTGCATTTGTGGCCGCTGCCCCCGTGGCTGCTGCCACCACTGCTGCACCTGCTGCCGCCGCAGCCCCAGCCAAGGTTGAAGCAAAGGAAGAGTCGGAGGAGTCGGACGAGGATATGGGATTTGGTCTCTTTGACTAATCACCAAAAAGCAACCAATTCAGCCAAGTTTATTTGTGAAACAAGGAAATAAAGGCTTACTTCTCTTAAAAGTCTCTGGACTCCTCATTTTGTGCATTTTGAGGTTTACAGTACTGTATACTAGAAACTAGAGCGATGAGCTTTATTTGAAGTTGATGTCTCTGTGTCCTTTTTTCCCCCTTCTCTTCCCAATCTTTTCTTTGTAATTAAGTGAAGTACTGCTTTATCAGCATCCAGTACCGCCTGGCTTTTTTTTTTTTCTTTCTTTCTTTCTTTTTTCCTTTTTAGATTTACTTGTCAGAGCACAAGCAGGGGGAGTGGCAGGTGGGGAGAAGCAGACTCCCTGCTGAGCAGGGAGCCCTCCATGGAACTCCATTCCAGGGCCATTATGACCTGAGCTGAAGGCAGATGGTTAACCACCGAGCCACCCAGGTCCCCCTAATACCACCCAGATTTAACAGTTGTTTGTTTTAAAGTTCTTTAAACTCTATCCAACTCTGGGCTTGAACTCACAACCCAGAAATTAAGAGTTGCATGTTCCACCGACTGCCAGCCAGCACCCCTAACTATTTTTATTATACCAGAATTCTTATTTCCATGGCCATCTGGCCACGAGCCTGGGTCCCTCATATTTTGAGTAGGTGGTGACCAAGATAAAACGTGATTGCTGCAAGGGTAGGTGTTTCCTTGTGGTTAAAAATCTACTGGATCCTGATAGTATTTGTTGTAACTAGGTTTCTGACTACAGTTTGAAGGCCAATTGCTAATAGCGGGCCAACAGCTAAGCTGCACAGACCCCCTTCTCTACACCATAGAGTTGGCCCATCTGCACACTGAAAATTCAGACAATGCCCCATGGACCATGAGGCCCTTTTCTGCCCTCAGCCTCCCACCCTGTGGCCTTGCCTAGCTCCCAGTCTGGGACATTTCTGCCTTTGCAGCCCCCTCTCAGCTCCTGAATCCTTCCCTGGTAGCCAGAGCTCCCCCTTGTTTGCTAACTGCCACGGGGTTACAAGCTAAGAAGATGCTAGTTTGGTGTCTCCTTTTTAACCAAGGTTAGTTCTGCCATTTAAGAAACTCATCTAAATAAAATGTGGTCTTCACTCGGCACAGGCCGCGTGGGAGAGTCTGGGCCGGACTCGTGAACTCGAAGCGGGTCGAAGGCTACGGGCCAGTCTCACCGCATTACAAATCCTAAGACCTTCGTCTCCCACGAGGCTAGGCTGAGAGGGGCCCGGGGGCTGAGGAGCAGGCCCTGGGGAGGAGGCCTCGACTGTCCCCGGCGCCAGCGCAGGGACCCCATCCCGCTGCCCGCCTCCCCGCCTCCCCGCCTCCCCGCCC